>NC_081250.1:15343785-15651285 GCF_030490865.1 Poecile atricapillus
TAATGCAGTTCATGAACCTGGACAAGAGCTTTCACTTCTGTTTTACCTCCTTCTATGTTTGTTCTGTAGATAAGCAGGCCTGGTTACTCAACCCCTGTTGAATTCCTTTTTCAAATAAGAAAACACATTCACAGAGGACTTGTAAAGTGGTCTGTAAAGCTTGAATGGAAATGTCATTCCCACACTTACCAGCCTAACTCAGAGGAGAGCTGTTCCCTAAATGGTTTTACAAAGTGACATGGCAAATCAGGTCTGACAATAGAAAGATAGACATTTTAGTTTCTGGATGTGTTCTCGGAAGATTGGATCCTTTTCCTAATGCTGCTTTTGTTGCCGGCATTGGCTTGAGGAAAATGACAGCTTGAGAAGCAGAGCTGGGAGGGAAAAGGGGATCTTGCTGGCACCATGAGCAGGGTCAGCACTCAGATGAGTAGGATCTGCTTCGACCTTGTCTGTCTCTCTTTTGGAAAAGACAACTGGGTAAAAGGGAAGCAGCTTTGTATAACTTCTGAGAGAATTCTCAATGTCTTTTTGAGAGATTTCTCAATATTGAAAATGTTGTCACAAAACTAAGCTAACATGGGAAACTCTTGCACCTTAATCACACTGTATTTTCCACATTTGGTTAATGATTCATCCTATTGAGTTTCTTCTTTGACAGTGGTTAATGCCAGATATTTTTAAAAAAATGTGAAAGTAACTTTATAAGTAGGTAGTCTAAGGTTAGGCTGCCCAAGACAAGTTTCTTCCTGAAGCCAGGTATCTGACTGATGGCCTGGTCCATGAAGGTTTGTTTCCCCACAGTAATGTTTCAAAAAAAGGTGCAATGATACACTGATTCCGTAGATTGCCTAATCACCCACTGAATTATTTGTTATTGCAAAGTACAAGTTATTAGAAACAGAGCAGGAAGGAATGTTTTCAACTGTCTTGGTTTCTAACCTACTCAGATGAACCAAAACACTGCAGAATTATTTTAAGTGTCCTTCAGAAGGTAAGAAGTGTGATTCTTGAAAGTAGTTTCAGTTTCATCCATTTTGGGGGCCATGCCTCTATTCTATATGTGCTCCCCCCACCAAAAAATAAAATAAAAATAAAATCAGAAGCAGGTTTGGGTAGTTTTCACAGTTTTCAGAGTCTGGGCTCAGTCGAGTACCTGAAAGCTAGTGTTTATTTGGCATTTACATTAACCCCATATTTCACCAGATGAAGAACCTGTAAAACACTCTCTCACATAACAATTTTCAGTTCTCTGACTTCTGGCAGTGGCCAGAAACCCTGCAAAGGGAGCTTTTTCTTGTGATATTTCTGCTTTTTTGGTCTTCATCCCAGAAGGAAATGAGCATGATAAACATCTAAAAATTTACTCATAGGAGCATTTCAGGTGCATTTCAGTTCCAGTCTGCCTCCAAAGCAGGGTCCTTCTCTAGAAACACCCTTGGCTGATGGCACTGGCAGCTCATGGGATGGGGAAGCAGGTAGTTGCTTCCACTGTTTGTGGCTGACTGGAGTCTGATGAAAGAGAAATACTCTGTTTTAAGCATTTTCACTGTAACTATTGGAGGGGTTCTTTTCCTAGTCATAGTTTGCATCTGTCTTAAAACAGACATTAGCCATAATTGTGTGCTCTTCCTATTTACCTCTTTCCACTGATATATTTCTGAAGACTTGAAGAATAAGGAAAAAAAGCCCATTCTTATCTTCTCAATCCTTCTCAAAAATTCCATAACAATAACATCCAACCCTCTGATGTTACTGTAGCCTTGCATGGATCATGTATGGGGATACCATGAAGCCAGAAATACCTCCTGGTCAGTAGCAAAACTGGTCTCCCTTGCCTGTGTGTGTGCTCTGGAGAGAAAGGCTGGTCTCCAGTGAAGTCTTCTAAACCCACTTCTTCTCATCTTTTCAAGGCATTTCCTATGCCTTGATGCTGTGGCAATGTCCCATTTGTCTCGTGTAAGTGCACTGTAACCTCACTGCAGTGACCTTTCTGTAAGTTATTTCATGGACTATGCTTGGAGACACAGTTGTCAAATTATTTGGTTCTCACAAGTTAGTGCAGAGAAAACCAGTCCAGATAGGCTGAAAACTGAGCTAAAAGGATTAGCAAAGATGGCTTGTGCCACCTTTCTGCCCCTGCCTATTAGCCTGTGCAGAAGCTGCTGTTAGCCCAGAGGCACGGTATCATAGGTATTTAAGGTTCAGTGCCTTTGTGAAAAACGAAGAAAATTAAGACATTTTGGAAGAACACCAGGATATTTAACAGAGGCAGATCAATAACTGGTTTTAAAAGTGAATTTAAATGAATTTGTGGCGGAATTACACATCTTGAAAAGCTGCATCTGTCTACTTGTGGAAGATCTTCCACTGCTAGATCGTTTCTTTGTGTGAAGGAGATTTTCCACATTTACTAATAAACCAGCCAGACTGGACTCAAAAGGACTGGCAAATTACAAGCAAGGTGGCAGGGGTTTTGTTTGTACTCCAAATTCTGGTCAACTGTCTCGAGTTTCTCTTGCATTAAATATTTTGAAGCCCCAGACACCAGCTGGGGCTGGTGGCAGAGGAAGAAAGCAGACACACAAAAGTTAATGAGATGCTGAGCTAAGAAGTTGATGTTCCCTGCCTAGGTAAGGGAAAGAGACCAACTCTTGCCATCACCCAGGGATTTTTTAGTGTAGCCTTTGGGATTTATAATTCAGGCAGCTTGGGATAATGTTGTTCTGTCTTTTGCTATAACGATCTCCCAGTGTGATAGAGTTACACAAAGGGCAGTACATAATGTCGTTCACATTCATGTTTTCCAGGCCAGTTAAACAGGCTTTCATTTGTTTTAGAAGGAATCTATTCAAACTTTGGCAGAGCAAGTCAATAATTGTGAGTTTCCTTTCTTCCTCCCATTTGGAATCCAGTTTGGATCACGCACAGAGATGATGTGGAGGGGGGAGGAGAAAAAGGGACCTCCAAGAAGTGAAATGCCTTCCACCATTAAATGAAACAAAATGATCCCATTTCATGCACTGCCCTCCACAGCAAGTGTATTAATGCAGCACTTCATCCTGTAACAACCAAACAGAGAGGCCAAGGCTCACCCTGCTGTGGTCCCAGCTCTGGCCCTTCTCTGAGCTGTTTTTTTATCCACCCTGTCCAGACAGACGCCCAGGCTGTGGCCCCTGGAGCCATCTGTTCCAAGGCCTGATCCAGATTTCTGGCCCTACTGTGCCTCCTGCTACTGACATCTGCTCTATCTCCAGCATGTTCTGGGTGTCACTGCCACTCAGCTGTGCCTTCCACGAGACCCTGGTTTGTTCTGCACTTGCACCAGCAGCTCACTGGAGCTCTGCCCCATTAGCAGCCACCAGCTTTTAGCACTGTATAGCTGAAATGAGCCGAATCCTGAAGAAATTAGGCAGGCTGCATGTAAAACAGTGCCTACATTTATATAAACTTGTCAAATAGCCTCCAGCTGGTAGGTGGTGAATGGAGATGGAAGATACAACCCTGGGAACACAGACTCAAGGAAATATGGAAAGTTGTGGAACTTTCAAAAGGCAGTGTCTGCTACCCAGACTCTAAATGAAGTCTAGCAGTAAAAGAGGTGTGCCAGAATCTTTATCAACTGCCCCAGAAAAGAGAGCAGTTCCCATGGGCAGAATTCTTCATATGAGCCTGGTCTTTAGAGGATTTTGTGAATATAGTGGTGAGCTCTGAATAAAAACCTGATAAATTTCTCTAGGCTAAACTGTAATTCATGGCCTAATCTTTTTCCTCATTTAGTCACTGAATATTCACATTTTTTTCTTAATGGCAAGTTGAAAAAAGTGCACTCAGGTAGCATGCACAAGGGCAGGGTAATTGCTGTTACCCATTTCACTATGAAAGCTTAGCATCACTCACCAAAAATCTCACCCTCAATGTTGGGGAAGAAAAGAATAAAAAAAGAAAGCCCAGTAACTAACAAAATTGTACTGCACCAATCCTCTCCTAAATCTGATCTCTTGCAGGTTGGATTCTCAATCCATCTCCTTTGTTTATGCCTCCAGTGTAAACCTCTTCAGCTCACACTGTTCTGCTTCAAGAGCTAACTCCATGTGAGTCATGGTTCTGGAATGCCAATAAATATGGCTGTAACCATGCTTTAGTTTGTTGCTGCAGATCATTTTGGCATAAAATTAGGCCTATTCTTATCTTTGTTTCTGTAACTCTTCTCAAAATAAAAAATAATAAAGAAAAAGGAGTTTCAGGCCTGGCTGTGGCCTTTGGGTGCAAAAACAGGAGAAAAATTTTAAACCAACAGAAGCAGTTCATACCTTGTTGAACCAATCCACAGAGAGAGCTGTGTGTCCTTGCCTCTGAAGGCCCCTGAAATGAGAAAATCTGTCCTCTATGAGGACAGCTCTCTGTTTCTACTGAACAGCAAAGTATTGCTATTTGCTAATTGTGATAGGATCAGAAGTTGGAGGCCCCTGTGGGACTGCTGTAAGGTAGGGGTGTGTTTCCCAAAATCTGTTCCAATGACATTTTTATGGTTAAATTTGTTGCTCATGAGTTACTTATGGAAATAGTGAATATCTAATAATCCTCATTTCCTCCCTCCCCCCTCTCTCCCTTTCTACCTTCCTTCCTCTTTGCCCACCTCCCTCACATTGTTATTTTTCTGTTTCAAGTACAAATATTTTGCATTTATTTCTCAAGAATAAGTTGTCAAAAAGTTCTTCAACTGAAGTGAAAACCCAATCAGAACCACTGCAAAACCTTTTCCTAATAGGGTTGTCTGTATCAGCTAGTTAAGGTTGTCCCTGGGGCCTGGAATGCAGTGCAGTAACTGAGCTATCTATTTATAAGCTAGTTGAGAGATAATTGTGTTTATCTAATATTTAATCATTTGTATAAAGTTTTACAAATAAATCAGTCTGTTGGATATTGGCTTAGCATGAATAATTTCTATCCAAAAATACAAAGCAGAAAATCACAGGCAGTGTAACATTCAGTCACAATGGGTCCTTTGCAGTTCCCTCTGGAATTCACTTTGGTTTACATCATGCTGAGAAGAGCAGGGCTATTGAGGCTGCAGGTTTCTAGGCCTGACTGGAAGGGACTGCACCTCAGAACTGTGGTGTTGTACTGTCCCCTCTGACCCAGGGATTGCAGCTCTGGGGAGGTGGGATGCTCCCAGACCACTGTCCCGGCACAAAGCACATTCTGCCTCTCCACCTACCCTGCCTTGCAATACCTTTTAATGAATGACACTTTATCTTAAAATTGCTTCAAAGTGAGTGACACTGGCTGGGAGCCAACACATTTTCTCAACTACTGGAAGGTGTTACTTTGTGAACATCACTCTTTTTTATTTCTTTTTAATGACACCAAGTTCTTGTTTCTAACTGAAGTAACATGCAGTCCCAAGGCCAGTTTTTAAGCCTGGGTTCCTAAACCTGTGTTTATTCTCTTAGCAAGAGTGAGTAACATGTGCAATTGCTTCCCAAAGAGATGCAGGTAGCAATCCTGACGACAGATGAGTGTAGGAGGTCAGCTGCAGGGCAGAGCCATCCCATCAAAGGAAGGAAGGACACAGCCTTTTCTTTGTGTGTTTCTGGGAGAATTTCTACATTCATGATTTCTACATGAAGTGCCACAGTTTCACTGCAAACTCCTTGATAAGATTTAGGCAAAGTAAATAGATTGCATTCTGTTTACAGCACATGATGAAACAGTGTGTATTCAGGCCAGGGGAAGATCCCATTAAATCTACTTACATTGGGTTTATGTTTACGCAGTACAACGCTTTTACTTTGTTCTCTAGGGTATTGTGCTGGGATTGTCATTGATGAGGACAGTGCCCTTTAAATTCCTGTGTCTGACAGAACCCCATTTCCAGCAACTGGGTGGGACACAAAAGGCAGCTTAAATAACCCTCCAAAACATACTCAAATTTTTAAGAAAATTACTTTTTCATCCTTCTGCTGTGAAAGTTAAAGAAAATGCAATGCAAAGAGCATTATCTTTTGCACTGAACTAGTCTAGTGGGAAAAGCCTTTTATAAATAACTGCAAATATATAACTAAGTACCACACATATATATAAACTCCTTTTTATGCATGTACAATAACATACATACATGTGGATCTATAGTTGTATGTACTGAGATGGCACTGGAATTTCTGTCCAACATAAAGAAAACCATTATTTTTTGAACATATCCTGAAAATTTGTCCCCAAAGTGGAACCTTCCTTACAGTGTAGCTTGTTACCAACCTTACCTTCATAAACAGTAACTACTATCTTTGTCATCATTGAAAACAACAGCCTAAAGGGGTCTAAAATTTACTGTTAGGAAAGAATTTAATTACCTTAACTGTTGTAACTTGCAGATCAGTCAGAGCAGGACCCCAAGAGAAGGTCCCTGTCTTGGGATGATAAAAGATAAGGTCTGATTAAGGTCGAGCTGTGCCTGAGAGCTCCTTGACTCAAGTGCTCTGCCCAGATGAGCTCAGGATATTTTGAACCAGAGCCATGTCCACATCCCTGCCCTGTCAGCAGCACAGCCCCAGAGCCCAGCCCTGGGCCCCGGTCCTGGCTCCAGAGGCCCTTCCAGCACTGACCTGCAGCAGCAGCAGCCAGGTGAGCACCAACTGGTTTCTACATCACTCAAAGCAGAGCTCAAGACTGCTTTTGATTGATCTGTTTCATGTATGAAATTCCTCCTGGCATATAACCTAAGTGATTCCAGAAATATGACCCTTCAGTATCCTACCACCTGTCATGTGATGTATGGAGCCACTGTAATCCTACATTCGTCGTCAGGGGAGCACTTTCAGGCATCCAGGCTTTGATCTGTACTTGGATTATGCAGATGTTTCAGAATGAGTCTGAATGTAATGATGAATGTTTCAGAACATAGCTTTTTTTGGTCCTGGAATGAGTTGGGCTGCTCCTTGGAGCGTCCTTAAGAAAGGACCTAATGCCAGATCAGAGACTGTTACAGCACACAAGGATCAATGGATCCAGGAACTGCTACAAATTAGCAACTGAGATTCAAATACAGTGGAGGTATTTTTTAACCTCCTTTGAAATTGTTTGGAGTAATTACCCCAAAGTACATTGATAAAAATAAAAATCCCTTAAAGGTTGCCAGTTCTGTCGGGATACCTTTTAAGCTGTGTTGTTGTTGGATATCTGATGAGGACATGATGATGTGCTGGGGGCAGAATGGAGCTAAACTGATCTAACTGCTCATAGAAATACCACCTCTGCTGCCTCTGACAGCTGTAATGAGCTTCAGTGGTTACACCCATGGATTTCCTCTGGTTAATCAGGAGAGAGAATGAACCCACTACATATTCAAGCAGCATGAGGTGGGAAGGGAAACATCCTTCCAGCATGCAGATGTCATAACTAGATCCTTCCCCCATGCCTGAAGCCCTCTGCAGTTCTGGATGTTCAAAAGGCAGACTGCAGATTCCATGGTCAGAAGGCCTCGAAGATGTTTTTGTGGCTGTGTCACTGCTTCAAGTCCTGCCCCCAGCTTTACTGCAGCACAAACATCCAGCCCTCCTCCTGCCCATGGGGGTGGGCTTGGCCCTTTCTGGCCCTTGTGGGGTTGGCTGGTAGTGATGGCCTTCAGCCACAGGAGCTGCTGTGAGCTCTGTGTCACCAGGGATGCTGAGCACGCAGGCAAAGGTGGGGAGCTGGGCCAAGAGTGGCTCTGAGGTGGTGCACACAACCAGGACATGAGCTTGGGTAACAGCCTGGGCCCAGGAGAGGGAGAGGCTTAGGGATGCCTTGTGTTTCTGTATTTGTGGGAAGTGAATTTATGTGTGCAAAATTCCATCATGCTCACTTTACTTATTTGAGAGAATATCACAAAGATTTGGTTCTGAATTCATCCAGAGCCCTGCTAGCCTTTATTCACAGTAATGTGAAGTTTCATTCCAACCTTTGATGCACTTCCCCACTCCCTCATTATTTAAAGTGTGGTTTTGCTCTAAAGACTGCCTGTATAAAATTGGCATCTGCTTCCTTAACAGATATATTCCATGTGTGAAATCAGAATGCCGGTCTAGTGACTTCAATGGCAAGAATTTTTTTTAACATGCTCCTTTTTTGTGTTGGTGGTAGACAGGCTGGGTTGCTCTCTTGAATCTCAGGCAACAGCAGTACTGCACTTCCCTTTTAACCCTAAGCTTTTAGCCAAATGAGGAATAGTGGAACTATTTCCTTTAAAAGGAAAAGTGACAATGAAGAAAGTCCTTTTGGTACACATCTGTTAATGCACTAAGGGCATGCACTAGTCACAAAGCACAGGAAAAATCAGACAAAAGGGAATAATCTCTTGTTTTACACTTCTAACCCAGTCAAACATCCTTTCTTTCTTGCAGAGCTTTTTATACTGCACTATTGGGATGGGGTTTTTTGAGGGTTTCTTTTACATCTTCTCTTCTAGCTCCCCTTGGCTGCACAGCCTCTTTCTCAAACACATAAGCCTTTGTGAAAGAGAGGCAGTAAAAACTCTCCCCCCTTCAATGCCTCATGTGTACTTTCATCTGGGGTAGTGACACATACTTGTGTTTGATGTGGAGGTTCCTGTAGGTTTAATTATATGGTTTCTTGTGGAATGTAATCGTTTCTTCAGCTATCAAGCAGTGGTCACTATGTCTGGCCAAAGACAGTATTAAACTTCATTAATTCCTGCTCAGTCAGATTCTGCACTCATTCATCACTCTGCAATCCCACAGAAGACAAAGAGGGTGCCTGGTGTGGAGGGATGGGGTACAATGACATGCACCACACAGGGGTAATGTGGCATAGCCTGGTCTCAGGCTGCTTGGGGCTGGGTGTGAGACACAAGGAGGTGAACCTCAGCTTGACTTTCGAATCTAAAGTAAATCTTTTTGCTTAACATCACAAAATCATGGTCACCTGAGACAGAACTTTGCCACAAAAATCAGAATAATGATATTAAATAATTCAGTGATCTTCCAATATTTCACTTGAGAAACCTAACCTAGGTTTTGTGGAATTAGAGGAAGCTGTTTTCTCTGTAAAGGTTTTTGGGGGGCAGGTGATTTTAAGGAAAGGTAAGCTGGCTAACCAGTGAGCCTTCATAAAATGCTTGCTTGACATATGGGCACCAGGGATGGTCCACATTTGCAGGCTGATCACACAAATAATGAAAAATCTTTTTGTGTCTTACTTGCAATTAAAGAGAAAGCATGCAGAGAATACATGAAAAGTTCTCTGTGTAAAGACTTGAAGGCCTGGCAGCTGCAAACCTGGGTTCAGCTCCATTCCTACTTCCCTGTCTGTTGTAGGAGAGCATCCTGTGCAACGCTGGAACGTCCATGTAGGTCACCTCCTCCCCATAAACCTGGTAGTGAAATAGGTGCCCTCAGCCTGAGCTGCCCTGTGCCCCTCTGAGCTGTTAACATCTCCCTTACAGGGTGTGGGGCTTAGAGCAGATGGGGCTCTGACTAATACCATCTACACTAAGTCCCCTCTTATAGTCCCTTCCACTTTATGACAGACTTTATTACTGCAGCTGTGTGCTGGCCTCATGGTTTCAATGATTTTTCTGTAATACTCTCAATCCCTTCCCTGCTCATTGCTCTGACTGATTGGTTCCTTACTCTCACATTAAATTATGTTACATTTTTCTGCAGCAAACTGCATTATACTGTATTACAAGCTGGTATTTACCATCTGCTGGTCCAATCTCACTAACAAGACAAAGCCTTTTGAAAAAAAGGCATTTTTGTTTGTACTGCCTCTAATACCAGTATTCTCTACAAACCTAAAAGACATAATTATTTCATCAGGTGTTCTCCAAATAGATCCAAGCCTATGGCAGGATATCCTACAGAATATATCTCTGGTGATACATTTGAAGGATTTGGCCTTTCCAAGGCAGACAGGTAAAACAAATAGCTATTGCAGCCTTTTTGTTGTCCTCTTACAGTAATTAAAATCTCCTTCCACAAGTGCACTTTCCTTTCTTCTCATAATCTGTTTTTTGATGTTGCTCCCAGTTTGATCAGTTCTATTAACCAATTACCACAGGCTTTCCCCCAGGGGGCTGGTAATTGCTGACTGCCTCAGAATCACTGGACCATTACATTGCCTGTATTTCTTTAGGTTTCTAAAATACACTCAATACCACTGTTCACCAATTTGCTGCATCTGAACCTGATGGATTCCTGAGAACCCTAAATGTCCCAAACCCAGAAGTCCCCAACTCTCCCCCCACTGCCCTCTGCAATGTCTGGGAGAGAAATGACCCTCACAGCCAGGTTCTTCACATAGAGAAAGGTAATGTCTTTCTGTGTCTGATTGTTCCACTGAGTCTCTTTCAGCTTTGTTGTTTCCAAATTTGAAATATAAATCAGCTTTAAAAGATAAACTTCTAGTTCAGTCTTCAGCAATGGAAGTGCAAGGGAAGGAAGAGTTGTGATGATGCTCAGAAATGGTGATGATGCTCTGAAATGCTCAAGAGTTCAGAAGCATCTTCTTATCCCCAGCTGAAATGAGGTTGCTGTGAATTGGGACTTTGGGAGTAAATTAAGAAAGGGTAAAAGCAGCCCCAGGCCAAGAGGGTATTGAGAAGGTCAAAGTAGAGCAGGTACCTCAGGCTTTGTCATGAATTCACATGCAAAATGCAAAAAGCCTACCCCAAGACACCTCATTTAAAAAGGAGCTAGTAGAATCTAGCAGCCCAGGGAATATGTGTCTGAGACTTGGTGCAGATCATTTCTTCATGCTAACAAATGTGTATTTTCTGCCATACATGGGAATGTGCAGCCCTTCAGCCCTGCTCTGCAGCTCCCTTACCAAAAGGGGCGCCTCTCACTGTAGCTGTACACAGCAACATCTGTGTGAGCCCCAGACTTGGCTGCATTCTCCTCACCCTGACTTCCACACTGCTCTACACCCCTTGACTGTGCTTGCAGTGTGGATTTTTAAATGGCTTGAAGTGTTATTAAAGCAGAACTTGTAAGGAGATAAACAGCTTCTGCAGACTGAGGAAAACAGTGTCAGCAAAAGAAAACTGTCTCTCAGCAGAATAACTGCATGTGTCAAATGATTCCTTATAAATACATCTGTGCCACAAGACAAAGCACTACCACATTCATCTGATATTTTTCAAGTAGTTTAAGGCTTCAGTGTTTACACTGGTTGGCTAAACAATACAAGCTTACACATTTAAATATACAAATATACAGCTATATGTAAGAATAAAAAATATTCAAATATTGTACTATTATAATACCACATTATAAGATGTTGTTATTACCTGCAATACAATTATAAACATGTAAATAAAAGCATGGGCATGCTTTGAATAATTCTGCATGCCTCTGTTCAAGACTATGGGCTCAGCCTTCCCCCTTCAGCTGCACAGAATATGAACCATTATAAGCACATGGCTTTTCTGCTCACTTGAGTCCCACTGGTGATTGTGAGCAACCTAAGAGATAAGGAAATGAGAGGGAAGAGCCTGGATAGAAACTTGGGGGCATGAAGGTGAGAGGGTTTCTAGAGGCTTATGCAGTGCTTTGGAAAATTTGCAAAGAAGTTGTTTCACATTTGTTCCCTTAATCATCTGCAGGCCAGGAAATTACAGGGAAATATTGGAAACTGCAGTGACACCAAGTGTGATATGGTCTACAGGAATATGCAGTCAGCTTTACTGACAGGAGTAATGTGTTCCAAAGGGCTTGGGAAATCAATTCTTAAGCCTGCCTCCTGGAGAGGGTAACATGGAATTGTCATGACTCAAATATCCTCTGACCAAGTTCTTCCAGTGTTTCGCCCAAGAATGGTTTGATGTTTAGTATCAAATTTACTTATTAGTAGTTGTTTGACATTGCATGGAATTCTGATATAACATAGCAATACAACAACATCCTGAAATCCCAAGGCAAACACAATAAAGCAAGTTGGATATGCAGTTGGACTGTAATACATGAGTTCCATTACTGGCTGAGAGCAGCTCAGACCCACTGCTCTCTTCAGGGTCCATTTGGTTGGCTTTTGGACTCTGTGTAGGACTGAACCACAAACTGGTTTCCCCCATGTTGGTGTGGCTGGCTCAAGAAGACCTGTTAATCATTTTAGGAAAGGCCATTTTCACAACCAGTTGTCCCACTCAACAGATACATCTAAGAAGTAGGCCACCCTCCAGCCCTCTTTGTGTTAAGTTCAGCTTCTTGTAGTACATCTGTGGTCACTTCCCGTGTGGTTTTCTGAGCTTCATGAGCACATCATCCTTGCCTATCTTCTTCAAGTCCTCTTCCATGGATGAGTTTTGTTAATTGCCCACAGAAGTCCCCCGTGCCTCAGAGCAGGCAGCGGTTCCACCCACAAAGTGAGCGAGTTCGTACATAAAGCATTCCTGTTAGCAAAGAACACAATCCACACTCGTATGTTTTAGAGACAGGATCCCACCATCTAAACCTCATTTTTTTAGTTGTTATTAATCAAATTACATAGGCTAAACTCTTAGTTCTGGTGGCAATCAGCAGCACCAGTCCATAACCCAGCCTGACCCAGGGCACTGCTGTGCCTGCCAAGCCAGAGTGTTCAATCAGCAGTCTCTTCTGTAAACTGTGCCCTGTGCTGTGCAGCTTGAGTGCCTGCCATCAAAATAATAGTGTCCAGCATTTTTTTTATGGGTGGTCATCTTTCTGGGTTTTGTGAGCCATTTTCCCCGTCTGGAGACCATACATGGCTAAGATTTATGTATATTTATTTTCAATAGCCTATTCGCTAACCGTACAAGATTGTGCATGAAACACAGGGTATCCAAAACTCCTTTATCCCAGGATGAGGGAGGAGCAGAGGAAAAGACTGAAGATTAAACAAGTGAGACCAATATTAAGAATCATTTTTTATAGCATTCTTTAGAGTGAATATACTTTTACAACATATTTTTCTCCTAAATGATGTGTTCAGGCAGAGGCCCAGTGTTGTAAAAAGACACATAATTGGCACTCAAACAGGTCTGAGTTATTGCTTGGTTGGTGTAATTTTACACCTGTCACTGCCCATATATTTAGAGAGAGTGAAAAAGCCAGAGCTGGGGCTGTTTCCCTGCTGGTTGCCTTCAGGCCGTGCTGACATGCTGGCTGAGTTTATAGCATGCCTTTGCAAAGTGCGGGGACAGCAGAGGCCAAACCAGAGCTCATCTAAGACACAGCCTGGAGGGGCTCAGCAAGTGGCCCTGGTTGCAGCCCCACAGGAGCTGCATGGTTTTGCAGGTTGGCCCAGCTTTCTGTGCCACAGTGGTGCCAATGTCCACCTCAGAGTGCCCCTCCTTGCCCAGGGCCAGTGGGCAGCACGCTGAGATATCCACCTTCTAAGGGCACCTTTATTAGACAGTTCTGTGTTGGTTTTGGTTTGGTTTCCGTTTGTTTTCTTCCCTGACATTTGCTGAAAGTACCTAGCTTGTGACCTCAGCTGTTTTTCTTGAGCTTAAAATATGCAAATATAATAGAAATCCAAAAGTATTACCAGCCAAGAGTGCCCAGACGTCAGTAGCATTTATCTAGAATAATAACAGTGCAACCCCAATCCTCCTTAATTCATCTTCTGGTGGCTGGGAACAAAATGCTGGACAGGACCAGTTAAATAGTTTGCATGGCAGAGAGCTTTTGAGCTCCAACATAACCAGCACCACTTTGAAGCTGTTTACTTATCAGATTCATTCAACTAAAGTTGGTCAAGCAGCAATAATAGGTTGGAAAATTGGGGTATCATCCATTTTTAATAGTTTTACAATGCTGAAAAAAGGCTGGCCTCTCTGGATGTAGGGCTGATACACCTATGAGAACAGCCTGTTCAGTCAGACACAAACACTTAGATTTAAATATCATGAAATTCTGTACAATTATTTACTTTGGATACCTTTTCCTCTCAATTTCTGAGAGTCATTAATTATATTAATTTCACAGTTTCTTTTCCTGCTGTGCTGAAAGGAAGAAAATTGTGTCTTGTGAACTGACATTTGCATTTCTTGCATGTCCAGATGGTAAGACTCCAAGGACACCTGAAATGGCAGGAACCTTGTGACAGAGTCAGGCTATCAACAGGCTCCCTGAGGACAGAGGGGAGCAGTTTAAGAAACAATATTACACGTATCCTCTTTTGTCCCTTCTCAGTTTAGACTTTTCAATTTCCTGTAGCCCTAAGAAAAGGTCTCAGCCCCCCCCACCCTGCCCCCCAGCTGAACATCATTGCCTTAGTGTCACATTATATTCACACTAGGGACAAATATTGAAGACAGAGACCTGGTTTTTACATTTTTATCTGTAAATTCTAGCCTAGAAATTAAGGGAGACCTGCAAGCCCAAACTACTCAAAGGCAAGAGGGGGCCTTCAAGGGGGAAAGATTTCCCAGAACAAGCCTTCTCATTGTAAAAGGCTAAAATTATTGCTCTCCTGTGATTTATAGTGCAAAGGCCTTCAGTCTTACAGAGCACCTGGAATATTCAGCATTAATTCAGAAACAAAGCTCTGTGTTGTTGATAAAGCATATCTCTGCAGAATCTGTAGTATCAGGGTACCTGTACATATTTTACACACCAAGAGATTATCCCGAATGTGCTACTAATATAAATCTATTTGCTGTTGTTGGCATAACTCACAAGCATGAAATGAATGTGGCTACAACAAAGCCCTCTGGCTGCTCCATCAATTACTCCTCATTTTCCAGCCTTGACTTGTATATTCTTATATCTTCCCAGAAAAGATGAATGGTGAGAGATGAGAAAAATTTAATTTATGGCTTCACCTCAAATTAAGTCTTAAGTGGCAAGTACTTAATTTTTAGCATTGCAGTAAAACTACAGATACAGTAAGGTTCTTTACCACACAAACCTCCTGTGAGAGATACCTGACCATTCCTCACCCAGATGTGGCACAGTTCAAGCATGCTTCTGAACTTAACTGCATCTCTCCTTTCTCCCTGGAGTTCTGCCCTTGGGGCTCCCCCACCTCTCAAGTCCACAAAACCAGTCCTGGGCAGTGTGTGCCCCCTGGCCTGGGGAAACGCTGCTGTCTGCTAGCAGAGCTGGCCTGCCCTGAGCCCTGCATCCCTCTGCCCACGAGTTTCCTTTCCTGTCTGACTGCACACTTCACTCCTTAATCCATGGCATGAATAATGAAGTCACCATGAATAAAATATGAGACCAAAGTTGGAGAGATATGGAAGTGATTCCTCCTCTGCTCCTGGTCTACTTTAGACATGTGGATACTCTCTGGACCTGCAGTTTCTGTTTGGGTGCTCTGTATTCCTTTAAATCTGTCAATTTGGCCTCCAGTTTATGATTGAGCCAAGACTCTGACACCTTCAGGTATAGGTGAGCACTTGCAGCTCTGCTGTCCTTAGCGCTGAGAGCTATCCTGAATTCCCTGTCCTGGAAAGTTAAAACCATTCTCCCTGTTATCTGACCTCATGGGATTGCTGGTTAATTTTTATTCTCTCAGGGCCAACTGGGCACTGAAGCAGATAAAGCCAATGCTTTGTTGAATTATTTCCAAAGGTAAATGGCAGACTTGCAACAGGAGGCAGCAAGACACGATTCCCACCTGGGACTTCATCATCTCTGGCACCTCTGCAGTCACTGCTGTACATGTGTTAGAATTTATTTCTGTTGTGCAGCCTTCCCTTCTGTCACTCCTCTGCCAGGTAATGTCTCAATGTCCAGTGTGCCAGACCATCTCTTAGACACCCCTGATAACGCCTTGCATTTCAGTTCTTCATTTTTGCCTTCTCTTTTCTGCTGCTACTTGAAAGAAATTGTTTCACCCATTACAGCCACAGCATAGTCCTGGTGTGTGTGACTCATTGAGCTGTATACAGTCCTGCGCAACTGTCCCTGCAAGAGCACATCCAGGCTCCCATTCTCTTTCCTCTAAAAAAATATGATGAAAGCATACCAGAAAGACCATCAGAACATCACACGAGACAAAGTCCCTGTCATCAAAGCCCCTAGGCAGATGTTCCTTATTCTGCCAGCTTGTGCAAACAAAATGCTGCCATGGCCACTGGAGAGGGAAAGGTTAAATGAGGTGTACTGAATGCATTGCTGGGAGATGCCAGGGAAGATGGAGGGTTTTATGCCTTTTTTTTTTTTCCTGACAATCTCAAGTAACATCTCAGCACTGTTAGTAAATACCTTGTGCTACTGTAGGAGGATTTAATATCCCAGAGCCTGCTTTTGGGACATGCTGCCTGCCCCTGGAAACAGCCCATGGCTCAGGCTGGCTGTCCCCAAAAGCACTCAGGATGCCACAGGACTGGGAGATCTCCAACTCAGATCAGCAGGAGCAGTCCAGTGTAGCATGAAAGCCAAGACACAAAGCTGGAGGAATGTACACAAAGGAGAAAAGGCAAAACAGTGCATTTCGGGATAACTCTTGACTGAGGCTCACTGGAAATGTAATCATGACCCAGGCTCATTTGCCAGCACTGGTAGATGGGACAAGTGTTTGGTCTCATCTTTTTCTATCACCAAACGAAGACATGGAGCTCTGCATGGAATAATATTAAGGGTTGATTGATTGCAGATTAAGAGCCTGAATAAAAGCTTAATGACGTCAATGGAAAGATTCTCATTGGCTTGAGTCAGCCCCAAGATGCTGCTCGACTGATGAAATGGATTTTTTTTATTTTTTAAATGCAGTCATTACAATGTAAAAGCTCCTGTTGGACAGAAATATCTCATATAAGCAGCATTTAAAAGTCTGAAATAAAAGGATGGATTTAGATGCCCAAGACAGGTATTTCAACACGGATGCATGTTCATGTGACATTTCATCAAAATGTAGTTCACTTTGCTTTGGAGAGGGAAAGCTCAGGTATGCTCAGATATCTCTCATAAATGAGATGTCCTTTATAAAGTTTTTTCTATTCTTCCAAGGACCTGCCTGTCACTGGGGAGGTCTTTGCCAGCCCAGAGGGATCCTTGCAGTCTGCAGGAGTTGTCATGCTTGGCACACAGGCATTGATTCCAGGAAAGACAGCAGCCCTGTGCCTTCTTGCCATAACATATACTACCCATAGGAAACACACACACACACACACACACACACACACACACACACACACACAGAGGTATTCATATAGCTTTATGTTACAAGCTATTGTCCTCTTTCTTCAAAGCCAAGGAATTTTCATGAAGTGTGTATACATCTGGTATCAGATCATTTCAAGATTATGATAAAGAGATTATTTATAGCTCCACATTGACATTTGTTTATTGTATGGGTGACATCAGCGTGCCAGACATTGCTTTAACTCAATATTTCCCATTTTTATTGCATTTGTGATCCTTTATATGGCCACAGAACAAATCATTAAGGAGGATTCCATGGAGGATAATGAGTACCATAATACTTCTAAACCTCACATACACTCTTTAGCTGGACTCAAATTCTTTTCATCTGTCAAGCAAAGTTGCAAGAAACAGAAAATAGTGTATGTTGAATGACACATTTGCTTGTAATCTCAGATTTTCCAAATCCCCCTGGTGTACCTGTGTTCCCCTTTTCTTCCATAATTAATTCTGACACTAAAACAGATGTTGCCCTTTAAATTCTCTTACATTATTTTATTTCCAAACAACGCTGGCTACTCCAGATATATTCAGGAAGAGGTAAATGCTCAAATATGCGGACACCTTTGTCATGTCTTTCCTCTTTCCCTCCCTTGCTGTTTGCCAGATCACAGTGGATTCAATTCTGCATCATGCAAGGGTGACAAGGGAATGTGTTTTTAATATAAAGCAGTGATCAAATTTCTATAATTTTTTACAAATAAAACATTCCGTTGAGTAGTTTGTTAAGGTGGGAAGGAAAATGCAAATTTTTTTTTGTTAAATTCTGTATTTTTATTGTATTTGCAATTTTACTACCAAAGCATGGAGCTTGACCTGAGCCTGAGCCCAGTCACAGCTGCCAAACTGGAAAAGCAGCTTTGCACTGCCAGGCTGCCCAGTCCCCTGTGAGCCTTCCAGCAGTGCCTGCACAGCCTCGGTCCCCAAATCCACCAGGGACCACCCAGACTGGCACTGCCACCAAGCTGGCTGCTGCTGACCCAGCCATTCCCCTCCACATCGATTCGCCATAGCCCAAGATCCAGCCAGCTCACCCCGTTTTGTTGTTGGGGCTGGAGCGTTGTTTCACACAACTTCATAGATTTGCTCATAAAGAATCTCTTTTGAGTAGCTGCAGAAAGCAGTCTTTCTACCAGGGGACTTGCTCTAGCCAATTTTCTTTCTGTGTGTAAAATTTTACAGAAGAGAGAGGTTTATTTGTGCAAAGAAGGAAATGGATTGCACAGGCTCCGAAATGTTTATGTAAGAGACTTCACTAGCCCTGATCTTAGAGTAATTGGCTAAATTAAGTTGCCTCAGGTTTCTTTGCTACATGGCATGAAATGCATGTGTAATTAAAGCACAAATGTTGTGCCACAAAATCATTTCATGCCTCTGTACAGCAGATCTGACAGTGGAGTCAGAGGCTGCACAAACTGTGTGAGGATGGCCCTGTGATTGCCGTTCAGTCTGTCCAGATTTCTGAGAAAACACCCGTTTGCCAGATGACAACCTATTGATCTTTTTTTCTTGAATAACCCCTGTTCTTTTCTCCACTCATCACTTTTCTTTTAATTTTCTTTCTGCCACTCTTTAATTTTTCAGAAACTCCACATTTTTATAATGTCTTGAAAGCTTAGGGCAACAAGGGTAAATTATAAAAAGTGGGGAAAAAAAAAAAAGTGCTACTCTGTGGCCACCACTTAGTCTATTATATTTGGCAGCAAATAAGAAACTGAAAGCTAAACTACCAAAAAGATGAAATACTTCAAAAACATTCCACAAATTGCAAAAAGTGTAAAGAATTATTCACTTCAGACTTCGCAAAATGAAAATATTTTTTTATTCCATTCTGGTTAGATTTTTTCCATTCTGGTTTCTTATTGCAGCAACTAAAAGTTATGGCTGCTTAGGCCTGACAGGGAGCTGTCCCTCCTGGTGTGGGCTGCAAGAGAAAAGTTCACAAGCAGCTGTGTGGATTTTGCTAGAGATCTGTCACCCCTGGGAAGAGAGACACGGCTGTTTGTCCCCCATGGGTAAGCCTTGGTAGCCACATGTGGTGGTTCATATGTGATTTGGCTTAGGGACACATCACATGTAGTTTTACATCAGAAATGGTAGTTTGCCAATTTTAGGTATAATTAACAGACCGGAAAAAAAACCCTAAACAATAGCTTCAAGTAGCCTCAAGCCAGCTTGTGGGTAGAATTTTAAATAGACTACATTTTTCAGAGTGTATAGAGAAAATTAAGTCTGTGGCTGGGGAGTGGCTCCAGACAACCTGAGGGGAGCTTTGAAAGGCTCATTAGCTTGCAATGCTGAGATCAAAACTTTGCATTCATTGGGATGTTGGAGCCTCAGGAGTAATTCCTGGGCTTTCACAATTAAGACTCAGCCCAATAGCTCCTATACTCACTTCACTTGAGAAAGAGAAGATGGCAGCTGCTGATGTGAGGCTCATCAGTGGCTCATGACAGCCTCTCCTGCCCCCATGATTAATTGGATAGTCATTCACGTGAGATACTCCGGGCATCCAGGAGATTTGGGCCCAGTTGTCAGCTTTGCTATGGATTCTGTGGAGTCTGGTTTCTCTTGTTTGCAATTCCTTCTCTCTGCCTTGTCATGTCTCCTGTGTTGATTGAATGTAATGACTTCAAAGAAGAAAGTCCTCTGGCAAAAGAGGCTGTCAGATCTCGATGCCACTTGGAACTAAGAAACACTTGTGATATAATTCATCAGGCACTGAACTCAGTGTCAATTAGATAAGAAAAAACAGTATGGGATTCAAAGCAGGACAAGGACAGAATGCAAAATATACTAAGAAATAATAATAATAATTTATGTGCATGTGAAGTCACAGAAAACCAGAAAAATAGAGGGGAAGCTGCTCAAATAATCCCTTATCTCTTCTCTGGTCTCTTAAAGTTTCACCCTGAAAGTGTTCACAGTTTTTTGTGTAGCCTGCTCTCAAAGATGTCCACTCTCTCCATCTACACCACATTTCCATGCCCTGCTTATGAAAATGTCAAAACATGGCATTCAGTGCCTGGCTAAAATGAAGATGCTTGCCCTCCCCCACAAAGCCTGCTATTTACCCCAGTGGGAAAATAACTTCATTTCTGACAATTCCATGCTGAGTGCTATTTATTTCCCAGCTAATGATTTTTTAAAAGATGAGACTATTAAAATTAACTACTAAAGACAAAGCCTTGCCTCTTTTTCTCTAATATATAACTAATTAACTGCTTACCTGGTTGCAGAAAAGACTGATAAAAAAAAAATACAATAAATTTAAGTCTTTTGCCAACAGTTGTGACATCTTTGAGCAGTGAAGCAGGGTGTTCCCTGGCCTTTTTCCTTCTACCAGTGTTTTTATCAAAGAGATTCCTCTTCCTCTAGATGTCACCTGGTAGCTACTGCTTGATGTGTGCTGTGATTTTCTTTGCTGTGTCCTCTGGAAGGACCTGCATGTCCCCCAGCCTGGGCGTTCTGTCAGCCGTGTCAGCCCATCGGATAAATATCCTCCTTCTCGGTAGGAATTCTGGGTCCTGAGTGTTGGATGACACCACCAGCTGCAAAGCCACCACGGTCCTGCCCCCTTGTTCCTGGTTTGTTCCTGCCTCTCTCTTGCCTCAGCCTTGCCTCACTTTTCATACTTTATACTTAATTCACACTTAATATAGTTAATATAGTTTCCACAGCTTTTGTTTCCCTGCAGCTCCCAAAACCGCTTTTTTAGCCAGGCTAGTCACCACCCTAATTAGGGTGTTCATCCTTGCACTCTCACCATGACTTTCTTGACAAAATATTATTTCTCCTTAGCCTCCCATCTTTCTTCCACCCCCTGGAACCTCTCAAGCAGTCATTTTCTCCATTTTTTTAATCATCAGATAGCCAATCTCTGTTAGAGAAGTTCTGTGCAGGTCTTATGGGTGTACTTTTTCATTTCTATTCCCATAAAAAAAAGGAAATCCAGACAAATAATTAAAAAATGTAGATATTTTCCTTGTCTCCATGAAGGATTCCATACAGACTGGGAAAATTTTCAACCCAAGTCTTAGGGATGAACAAATTTAAGAAAAAAATATATATACATATATATAAATATATATATATATATATACAATAAATAATGTAATGGAGCTTTTCAAACCTTCTGGCAGAACTTAATAAATTTGAGTTACTTAGACACATGTTTATCATACAACTATTTCTAGGAACATGGTATATATCAAAGAGTGTAAAATTTGCTTGCATTCTTGTGCAGACATATTATAAGGTGTGAGAAGAATGTCCTGGTCAACAAGTGTGCTTTTATTTCAAGAGCTGGAATATATTATAATGGAAATAATAGAAAAGCCAGTAAGTAAAGATATTTCAGAAGGAACATAAACAGCTAATCCAAAAGTTAGAGTTTTCATTGCAGAGGATATTTTACTTCTTTGAGGGCTTTTCTTCATTCCAGAATGAATATTGCAAATGAATCCTAATTGTGAAAAAATAAAATATGCTTAAAACATCTCATACTAACAAAAATGAAGACTTTGTTTGAAGTAAGCTTTTGGGAATAGGTTATAACTGTAACACAAAAAAAAAAAAAGACTGATGATGTCCAAACAGAAAAAAGTTTAATGTTATGAAAGTTATATCTCCATTTTTTTTCTTTCAGTTGATTTTATTAATTGAAGGCCAAAAGTATCCTCAAGACAATTGACTACAGTCAGTGTTTTGCAAGTAAAACTTTTCCATTGGAAGACTTCCAGCCAGGTCTCCATTTCAGTTCTGTAGAACAAATAATTGATTTTTCCATCTAGTTCTATTCTATTTGATGCATTCAGATCTGTATTAAGCTCTCTGTTTATTGTGGGTGACATGTTTTATTAATTTAAAGGACAACTTCTTTTTTCCAGTTTTCTCTGTGCAGTTTTGCAGCTCCTATCCACAACCTGAGTTCCAGATCTTGGTGCTCTCATTCTTGCTCTTGCACTGTGACCTGTCCGATGCATATAACTGAGTCTGCTGTGGGGACAGGGGGCACATGGACAGCTCATCTGGGCTGTGAGAACATGGATGGTCACACCTCGGGACTCTATGTTGTGGTCAGTGTGTGTTCTCCAGCCTCCAGCCCCTTTTGATGACTGCCCATGAAAGGTACCATCCTTTGAAAAGGTCCATCTGCAAATCTCAAGGTGGAATTTGGCCCTGAGAGAAAAACACCTAAAAGCAGGGGTCTCTACAGGTGAGGGTGTCTGCTATAGTCCTACTGTCTGGTGATCTGGTCAATGAAAGGAGCTGGAGAGCCTTTGGTGATCACATTTAGCCTTCTGAAGCACCTGTTGAGCCAGCTGGTGTAGTGGCCTGATCACTAAGGACCACAGAGGGCCTTGGACACCCAGAACACCAGTGGGCACAAGTGCCCTCATCTATGATCTGAATCCTGCCTCTAGTTGCTTAAGTATGTGGTCAAATCCAGGAATCCTGGATCTCTTGTTTTCCTGCAGACTTCCCCCTTGCACATAATGCAGTGTTCCAAACCCTTCCAAGGAATTAATAATAGGACTAAAACCCCTTTTCCCATTCCCCTATTGGATGTGTATGTAAACCTAGATCAGAGCTGCAGAGCCACTGTGGTGTGCTGGTTCATCACAGTAGCTCCCATAAAGATACAAATTGGAGCTGGGGATTGAAGAGCTAAAGCTCAAGGTAAGATGCAGGGAAGTCCCAAGCTTTCAATGCTGTATTAAAGATGATATTTTCAGCCTTTTAAGGCTTAAGAATAATCTCTCTTTATATGGTTCCACTATTTCAGATAGACAGAAAGTAATGGTACAGCACATGAGGGAGGTTGGGCTGCTGCAGGCATGGAAGTACCACCAGCCATTAGACAGAGGACACAGCAATATCCGTGCAGCAGGAGCTACAAGAGGAATGAATAGTCTGTTTCTTACTTCTTGTCCTCATTGGTTTGACTTTCTCTGTCCTTCCTGTGCTCTGCACCAGCAGTGTGAGGGAAATGGCAGCATCAAAAATTCACATAGGCACTAGTTATTAATTAGGTATTTTCCACTGGCTCTTCAGAATTTTTAAGGCCCACTGGCTGAGCACAGTTTTGATGTTTCTCTAGTCTGAAGGTGGACACAGGAAAATTGCTGAGCAATCTACAGCTGGAACCAGCAACAAGTAAAGGGAATATTTTCTCCCACTGCCATTGTTGAACTCATGTGTGAGCAGTATGTCCTAGCAGCTTGAGAGTTCTTCAATACAAATCAATGCCAGTTGTATAATTCTTGGCAAAAGAGAGTCTCACTGCACATCTGTCTGGCCCAACTACAGGCCTGATCAGGAAATCTCAGTGAGCATCTCTTCAGCATCTTTCATATCACATGTACCTCTCCTGCTGATGACAGCTGCAAAATAAACATGGGGTTTCAGGAGCAGAGCATGTGAGTGTTCTTTTGGGTAACAATTTGGTTCCAGCTAGGGGTCAATGTTCCCTCTAATGTTCCCCTAATAATATTAATATTTTAAAACTAATAAATACCTCCATGAGGGAAATCTCTGAAGAAAAATGTCCTTTGCTTTTTTAGTTGCTCAGGAATTGTGAGAAAAATGGGATCCCAGGACACCCAGTTCAAGCTGTCTGCACAGCATTTGACTGAATGTTTGCTTATCTGAACAAACCTTTTTTCCCCCAACTATATAGCTTAAAAGTTTCCCAACATATATCATAAAACTTGCAGCTGTCTCAGCTGCTTATTCACCAACAGCATCATTATTATTTTCATGTCATTCAGCTGTAACAGTGAATGAGGGACAAATTGTTTTACCACCTTGTCAGAAAGAATGGTAATATTTTGGCACCCAAAATCTGAGTACTGTTACTGTGTAGATTTGACTATGTAATTCCTGACAGAGGAAGAGGCAGGCAAGACAGCTGACAGCTTTCTTGCACACACAACTTGCTGAACAATTCCCACATGAGCTTTGCTTCTTCTCAGCCAGTCCATATTCCATCCTCTGATGGAAATGCCCGAGACCTAAGACATTGCAGTTCACTAGACTCTTCTGACTCTGTTTAACATGTAAATGCAGTGCCAGTAAGAGTCTCTGAGACATCTCAGAAAGGAAACCACTCATCAGCTTCTTGCTGTGAATGCAAAGCCAGGTAATTAGAAGACTATACCCCCATGGCAGATGGTGCACAAAGAAGATTGGTAGGAAAATCTGCTTCAGTTACTGAAGAAGAGATAGATGACAGTTCTGATACTGTGCATGTACCAGCCACAGTCATCATCACAGAAGGAAATCAAGAAATGGGTACACAGTGATGAGGGAAACCTGATGTTCCCAAATGCAGTAAATCCATCCAAATGGACTTACAAACAGCAGGGAATTGTACATTTTTTAATGCTGCTACACTGTCAGCCATAAAACAAGTGACACATTTCATTACTGTAGAAGCTCTCGTCTTTATTCTAATGCCAATTTATGCTCATCCTGTTCTTTCAGAAATGCTTGGGCTTACTTCATTAGGCTAATCAGTGGCCTATATTATTATTCAAGGTCTGTAAAATGGCATCTTTACACATATTTTTGGGATTCGTTTTTTGGAAGGAAGAATGCTAAATTTTCCTGGTTCAGACAAGGAAGTATTTAGAAGGAAAAATGAAGCACAGCTTCCATTCTGTCTGAGAAAAAAAGATTGTTCTGCAAATCATGTTTGCACTTTCTGTATACAGAAGCAGCCTTCAGTAAAACACAAGAAAAGCTGTTTTGCTAACGAGAGGTACCACCCAGCACCTTTTGGAACTAAACAATTCCTCCATCATGCAGAGGGGACTGGAAAAGGGTATCTGTCTTTTTGACCAGTTCAGCATCAGTTCAGCTGTGTATAATTACCCAGTGAGCAAAATCTGGATGCTGTCCCACGTGCTGTCAAGTGAATGTCTGGAGTGCATTTCCATTTGTTTGAAAGATTATCAAGTTCACATCCTCCAAAACCTCTCTCTCATCACAAAACATGACACGTAGAGACTTTTGCTTCGAAAGTCTCATCCTGGTCTGCACTTAGTTGTTAATGGAGACACAGACGGTTCAGGGGTCCCTCACTGTCCATTTACCTGGCACAGCAGAGACACTCAGAGAGCTGAAGAGTGCAGTGCAAACCCACTTTTATAACCTATCTGGCAATACTTCTACAACCTCACTGTAATACTGATGGCATAATTGTCCAGCTTTAATGATGATTGCCTCCAGGTCCATGAAGTCTGGCTCTTTTTATTTCCTTGAGCCTCGCAACTGTGACTGCACAGATTACAAATTAAGGTTATTTTATGTTCTGCATCCATGTAAGGGCATTTGTCATGAGGTCCCCCCTTGCAGAAACCAAGGGGATATTGGCACAGACCCTGAGCAGAGCCAGCTGCCAGCCCCACCAACACCTTGAGGCCCACGCATTGATCCCCTGTGGTATCAAGCCTTGCCAGTACACAGGGAGAGAAAGCACTCGGAAGGTGACTGATTAAATAGGGGTGATGGAGTGTACAAGAAGGCTGCCAAAATGCCTCATGATTAATCAAAATCTTAAAAAATTCAGGGAATCTGAGTGCTGCAAAACCTCACTCTGTTTTTCATCTCCTGAGAAGGTAAACACATGAGCCTACTCCACACCAGAAGTTAATCAGCTTGGGAGACCCTGGAGCCAACAATCTTTGTAGCCATTCCCAAAGCAGACTCTTTGTGCCCTTTTCTAGTGCACTCTCTACCTAAACCCTCCTAGGGCACGTGCCTTAGCTTGGCTCCTTGACCCCTCTACTCCTGGCCATCCCCCCTCCATAAGCAGTGGCTCTCCGGGTCCCCTCCAAGGGCTGCTCTGGGAGGGGCATGGAAAAGTTCCCCCCCATTGCACAGGGGCAACAACAGATGCACAAACACCCAATAGAAGAAGAAGAGGACTATTGGAAGCACAGGACAGATAATCTCTTTGGCTACAGAAGCGAGAGCAGTTGAGTTAGGCCAATTTGGAATACAGTACTTTAGGTGAAATCCAGCTCTTTTCATTCGGAGGTTCCTCCATGCTCTTTCCCTTCTCTCAAGTGAAGAAGCTTGAAGTATTCCTCCCTCTGTCACCTGAAATGCTCCCTGATGACTCCAACTATCCTGGAACAGGGCAGCTGACTGCTCTGCTATTTATTTTAAAACTCTAAGACCAGAGACCCAGCAGCCAGCATACCTCAAACACAAGCAAAGGGCAGGCAGAAGCTGCCCTTAAATTAGGACCAGAAAAGTTATAATTTTGGATAGGAAGATGAGCTGGTAACACCAGTTTTATTTGTGGAGGGATTGACTGAAAGAGAACGCAAAGTCAGGATGCTTTGCCTGGGGTCTTCTTGCACCCCTGACTGCCCCCAGAGTACTTCAGGAAGCCTGTGCCATGCTGAGCAGCTTGCTAATGACTATCAACTGCTTCATTTTACATACACCTGACTTGAAATTTGTCGACTTTGCATGTTTGCTTTTTTCCCTGCCCAGCAACGTCAGTCACAGGATGCTGGAAGCAGCTGGGAAAGCAGCAGGAACGCCAGCTGCCACCCAGGGCCAGGACCTTGTGGGGCTCATTTCTGCCCACAGCTGGCTGAAATACCCCGTGCTGCTGTGCAGGATGACATGGAAAACTCTCTGGTACATATGGGCTGTGATTTCTGCTTATACAGACTGAATAAACAAGCACCAAGACTGAATATGGCATTTTTCTTTTAATAATTTAAATTTATATGTCAATGCTTTGAAACTTAAACAAAGGGGGAAGTAATTTGCTGCATGGAAAGAGATGTAAAATCTTTGGGCTTGGGCTTGTGAGTAAATGGCATACACTGTTCTGTGAGACCACAGACATCAACACAAGCCCGCAAGCTGCTGCTCTGTCTGGGCCCAGAAATGTGAAGGGCAGAATTGCATTGCTCTGGCATCACAGCCATTTCTGTCTTTTTCTTTTGAGCTCCTGTTTGCTCAGTTTCCCATGGCACTTTCTCAGCTATGCTGTTTGTGACCACGCTGCTTGGGGTGCATCTTCTCCCCACAGAAACAGAAAAAATGGAATAAAATGAAAATATTTTTTTTTTGTCAAAGGTTTGCTAATTTGTAAAGGGAGACAGACAGGAAATATGTATGTTGATCCTCACTGACACTGCTAATAATGTAAACTCCTTATTTCCTCCACAGCTGGTTGGGAGCTTGGTTCCTTCCACACAATGAAGGGAAACGTAATTTTCTGTTTGTTGTATTGTTGGAAGTTTTAGTTTTTACAGCTGCTATTTGAGTCCCTCTACTTTTCATAATAGTCTCTTTTTTCTCCTCATATGCACGTTGCCTCCCTAAAAATAAACCTTTGGAGGTTCTGCATCATGGTCCCAGGCTCTCAGATCCATGCTTGCAGTGGGGCTTGCATCTGGAAAGAGCAGATGAATTATCATTCTGGGGCACACCTCATACCCCAGCTCTCCTCCTGTCACTTCCCAGTCCAGGCAACCCCAAGAGACTCCTCTGAAAGATGATTGAAAACAATAACATCAGCAAAAGCTGATCTGGATGTGCCTCAAATATTTGTTCTGTGATATAAATGCTTGTGGTTATCCCAGGAAACATCCTCTGGACAAATGTTTTGTATTATCTGTTTCCAGGAACAGGCTCTGGTGAATGGTTTGGAGCAACTTTCCTACATGTTTGCTACCTTGAGCAAGGTATCCGCTGCCCTGCAAGCCTGGCTGGGCTGCAGCACAGTCTGTGATGGCACCCCACGGGATGGACAACTTTCGGATCTTGACAGCCTCCTAGGTCCATTCCTGTGTTTTCCTCAGCATGCAGCAGCACCTTGTTATCAAATCTCTCCATATGAGAAAGTTCCCACACAGTGGAATTTGGTCTGACCCTCGTAATGATCTCACCTTTGTTCCAGTCTGCAGACAAGCTGCCCCAGCTAACAAAGTCCTTAGTGCCTTACAGTACTAACCCTGGCTAATAAAACAGGGGGAACTATTTAATCACAATAAGGCTGCTATGTAGACACAAGGGCAAGATTAATAAACCATTGCTGAGCCCAGGCTAAGTCAATAAAGTGGAACTGACTGGAAGCCAGGACAGCAGCCAGGTAATGATTAATCTGTATGTGTGATACTGAGTTTAAAGACCAGCTGTCACTTGAAACCCGTGCAGATGCATGGGGTGTCTGGGAGGGCACCACAGACTGTTACCTTACACCCTGCATGGAAAGCAGGAAGAGCTGCATTCTTTGTTATTAACCCAGCTTGAACTTTGAAATCTGAAACCCAAATATTTACAAGAAAATTACAACTAAGAAAAAGTTTTGGTGTTCAAAAGGTCATTTAGTTCTACAGTGTGGGACAAACTTCCTATGGGGCTTGGGACAAGTCCCTTCACCTTCACTTTCCTATATTCAGAGTACAGTTCTTCCCCAAAAGTATTTCCTTTGCTTATCTTATTTCCAGGGCAAATTGGTAGTCAAATTTTAGAAGGGAAAAACAAAAAAGGGAGAATTAAGAAATATCAAAGCCTAAAAGCCTGAGTTTTCCTTTATTTCAAAGAAGAGCACAGCTGGCTGGAGAAGTAGCAAACATTTCCAAGCTCAAAGGAAGTCTTCTCCTAAACACTAGTAGTGCTTTGTTACCCAGTCCACACAATTATTCTAGGAGAAGACACCAGTTTCCAGGAATCACAGCTTCACAGCTCTAAACTTCCTACAGTGAGAGAGAAGAGCTTACATTCTGAAGGCTTTAACAGAGCTGTTTTCCCTGGGATTGGCTGGCTGGTAAAATAATCCCCTTTCCTCACCCCAGAGAATCACCAGGGTCTCCAGAGGACAGGGAGGGTGGGGGATGTGGTGGCCTGGGTGAGTTGACCACCCAAAGGGGCAGCATTCCCACCCCAAGGTAGCCATGGGGAGAGCCCTGGTGAGGGCACCAGCAGGATGATCCCACCCTGCATACACAAGTCACTGACAGAGCAGACAACTTACTTCATCCTTGCGAAAATGTTTTAACTCACAGATAAAATATTGTTTTACCCTCTGCCCTGCTGCTCAGCGTAACTCCAGCATTAGCTTTCATTGCTATAACAAACCTCCCAAGCAAACAGCTTTTAAGTTCTGCTTCCAAATCAGGCTGGGTAAGGAGCAGGAAGGCTCAGTTTGGTGCGGGGGCCAATTCACTACCCCTTCCTCTGCTGCTGGTCCCCTGACTCTTGAGAGAGATAGGACTTAGTGCTTCCTCTTTACAGCTTCCCCTGAACGGAGTGAATATTAGTCCCTATATTTGCATGGATACTTTAATTGCTTAGAGCCAGAACAAAGCCTCTGGATTGCTTAAATCTGTGGGGTCTGATTGGAACACTTCACCTGGAGGAGAACAAATGCAGCCTTGCTGTGACTGCACGAGGTGTTCTCAGCTGTATCAGCCATGTAACAAACAGGGCTGCAGAAGCTGCTTTTGCAAGGTGGCAGTGGCTGGTCAGACTCCAGGGTGGGGGTGATTCTCCCCACAATCCCTCTAAAGTGCACGGCTCCTGTGGCAGGCAGAGCTGGCAGGAGGGGAGGAAGGGAAGGGAGGTGATGGAAACTTCCCAGGGCAGAGTTAAAGAGCCTGAACAGTCTCTGGTACATCCAAGCACAAGTAAACTTAGTAATGAGGGCCCTGTTTTGTCTCATGACAGCACCTTCAAAAACATCTCAAACATTTGTTTTTCTTTGTGCAGCCTCACATGCCACCACCCAGCATCAACAAATACAAGCTCCTCACTTTTTAAGCACAGCCTTATGAGGAAATATTGTCACAATGAGCCACAGCTCAAGTGTGGCGTAAAGATAAAAACGAGCATAGGAATAGCAGATGAGTAAGAGTGTGTGCAGAAAATTGCAAGGAGAAGCAAGACAGGAGCAATTGCAATGCCTCCCAGGAGCCCCATGGGGAGAAGAGGCTTTCAGATACTGAAAAATTAGGAAGATCTCTCAGGAAGAACTTGTGAAGTTTGTAAAAGCTGTTTTATGATGGTATTTTTGTACTTTTGTGTATTTAGACAGGGATGACTATCAAAAATGGGCAGGTATACTTTTTTTATGAGGTACAGTGAATGCTGTTGCTGCTGCAGCAGCACCTTCCCCAGAAGCTGTGCCCTAGCAGGGTTTGTTTGGTGGGGCAGAAGCTTTGCAGAGCTCACATGAAATGTGGAGCCAGCAAGCCTGACCCTTGGAAAAGTATCTGCTCTGCTTGAACAGGCCTGACTCTGAAGAACAGGTACTCGGCATGCTCAAAAATTCACATCTAGTGGAAGAAGTTGTCCTGACCCATCCCAAGCCACTACTAGTTTTGCACATCCTGGCCTCAAGTCCCAGGCTTCTCAGGAGACTCTAATTCCAAGGACAGCAACACTGGCTGAGAGAAGCAGTTGATGAGCACCTCACATAAACCCAAAGCCATGGATTTCATTGAGGCAGAAAATCAAACTACCTGCAAATTTAGACAGTAAAATTTTGCGTAGTTACTTGTCACTTGAGCCCATAACCATGAATTAGACAAAGACACACAAATCCTCAGGGAATAGAGCTACTAATTGCTACCAGCAAAAGATCAGGAATCACCCTTATAGCATCCGCACACAATTCCTCAATTAAAATCTCCCTGCAGGGTAACCAGGCAATGTCATCTTCATGTAGGGAAAAGGAGCTTTACCATAGGCCCAAATTAGGCCCCAGTTATATAAACAGGGAGAATGGGGAATTCTTTGCATATTTCACATCCTGTCTTCTCCTAACAAGGTTTCCCCCACCCCTGTGTCATGATGTGCATCCCTCCCAATGTCCCCCTAGAATCACAGAGAAAGGAATTGTGTTACCCTCATCCTAACGGAGATGTGTTTGAAAGGAACTTCCGTATCCATCTCCAATGGACATATACGGGACCCTGCTAGGTCCAAGTCTTCCTTAAGGCCCTATTTCACTCCATCCTGATGTTGAGCTCCTGCTAAGGCCCTGTGAGCTGCCACGGGAGTCATGGCCTCAGTCCTTGTCAGAGCCCCTGCTCGCCAAGACCATGCATCCCTCCCTGGGACAGCCATGAGCTCTTATCTCCACTTCCATTTGCAAAGAGCAACTGGTTTGAAGAGAGGGGAGGCTGAACCCTCCACACTGCCAGCAGGACCATCCATCAGCTGGAGAGTCACAGTGTCACATCTGCACAGGAGCAGGGGGTTTGTCCTGTGCCTGGCCACCAACAGGCACTTTCCTGGAGACCTTCCCATGCCCCGGGCCTCTTGTGGTTGCAGACTTGGCAGCTGGCACAAGCTGACCCCAACACACAACTTCCCTAAATATTATGTTTTTCAGGGTTCTGGTTTTAGCTGTTATATTTGGCAGGTTTCCTACATTACCTTTAGCAGCAATGACTTACTGATAGGAGGGAAAATTTGAGAACATTAGTGGATTATTCCAGCTCCCCTTCTTTGTGTCCTACACACACATGCCACTCCCTTACTACCAAGCCCTGAAGTGGGACTGGTGGTAAGGACTGGTTCTCAGGGCAGTGTATATCTGTAGTTTTCTCCTTGCAAAATATTTCCAGGATCAGACTTTGTGGTTTGGTTTGTTTTGATAACATTCACCAACTTCTTGGTAGGATGAGATGTAGGGTAGATCAAGAGCTTCAGATTTCCCTGATGGGAGATGTGTACAGAGTTTCGTCCTTCTTAAAACTGCAGGCTGGCATTTCAAGATGTCCTCTTAGATGCCAAAAAGATAGCTAAAAAGACAGGCTCATCAGAGCTTAGATCCTGTGGCCTGTCCATGTGTAAGGATCTCGATGGATAGATGTTCCTTGCCAGTTTCTGGAAAACTTGATCTTATTTCTGTAGCTACTTTTGAATGTTTCACCCACACAAATACATGGTCAGAAGAAAGGGGAAATGGGAGATGATTAATTTCTTCTTCCTAACACAATTCTTTGATCTCTGAATATGGGTTGTTACCTCAACATCAGTATTTGGGTTGAAGGTTTACAGGAAAGTCATGTAAAATCCTTCCCCTATTCTGAGGAAACGATGCATGAGTGGAAATAAAAACATAAATATTCAGCTGGGACAGAAGATGCTTACCAAGGCCACCCAGTGAGTTGGCTTTTATTCTGGACCAATTCTCTGTTCTGTATTTGTGAATGTCTTTCGTCACGGGATCTTTGGCTCCAAGAGATACCACGACCTACCACTGTTATGCTGATGGCAAATTAAGGCCTCCTGTGCTTTATGGGCTGAGCAGTGCCTCACTCCCCTCACCAAGCCTCCTCCAGAAACAGTCAAGAAGTGCCTCAGGGTGGAAAATATAGGGCAGGAAAGTTCTTTGGAAGGACTGATTCCTGAACACAGTGGATAGACTTCATCTCACTGAGCACAAGCTGCTGGAAATAACTGCTGGGGAACAAGTCCTTCCCATTTCTATTGTCACTAGAGCAAGTGATGAAAAATGGAAGTACCCAGGGTCTTCATGATCTGGGGCCTCCTGGAAGGTGAAATGAATCCTGCTCTCCAGATCTTTGCAGGTTTTGGTCTAGTTTGCTGAGAGCAGGTGTTCACTGCCACGCTTTTGGTTTCAGTTTGTTCTTCAAACCTTGACTTGCCTTTTGGGAGATCCCAGTAACCCAAACTATCGTCATCTGGGTTTTACTCTGAAAATGAGTGTCTGTACGAGAGGGCTGGTTATTCCTAATTCCTGGTGGTTTGAGACCAGCTGGTGCAGCTTTACAGGAGCAAGTGCTGGGTGCCTTCCCAGGATCACTGTGCATGCTCTGCAGTTCAGCTGCACAGACATGGAGCTCCCAAGTTTAGCTACAGCTGCCTCCCAAACACCACTTGAGGATCCAGGAGAGGTAGGAACACTTTTTGTGCTGCACACAACAGATGCAAGTTACAGGATGATTTCTGGCTCCAGGAACTCACAGTCCATATTGAGACAAGATTGCAGCGAGAGATGTCATGACAGCTGGGAACCAGGAATTCTGCTTTGATGCTGGCCTTTTAGCACACTATTCTTTTGTTTAAAGCAAACTTCCCTTTTTTCTGTAATGATGTCCCAGCATATCCCACTTCACTCCTGTTTATCTCTGTCAATATCTGGTGCTTATATTGCATTTCTAGATACATAATTCATCATCTTCACATATGGTTTTAATAAGCAGTGGGTATCTGCACGGAGTGGTTGCAAAGAGCATCTGACTGATTGCATTGCGGAAGGACTCCTGGAACTGGGGTTGTTTTCCCAGATCGACATAGGCAGGACATATTTGAGACCATTTTTTTCTCCACTCTTTCTCATCACATGCATATTTTCAGGACTCAAAGTCTGGACAAGCAGAACATCACAATGTCAACCAAGGGAAGATGTAAATCTCCTTAAGTAATTTTTAATGAAAAAAAATATTGAGTTTCTCTGAGTGCCACAGTTTCTGGGTGGCTGGTTTTAACTTTAGCAACCCACACTTAAAGGGAAATTTTACAGTCTTAATATATTCCAGATGCTCTCCTAGTCCCAGATGAAAGCTCTGTCGTCGTTTACTGCTAATATTTTTGTCAGCAGTAGAATTTTATTGTAATACCCCATCTTATTTGTAGTCACTATTAGTCATGAGAGAAACTTCCTCTACAAGTAATCCTTGGGTCACTCCTTGAGTGTCCTGTCTCACTCTATTTAATTAAAAACAATTAACTGCTTGTTGTGTACAGGACCTGTCTATATAAGGCAGGTATACAGTGACTTTTTACCCGATGGAAACCATTTGCTTCTAGTAGTTGAACTAAAAAAATAAAGTTATACTCTACAATAACAATAGCTGGCTTTGTAACAGCTTTCTGGTGAAAGGAAAACAAGAGATTTGCTTTGAAAATAAACCTCCGTGAACTTGGATCGACAACAAGGGACATGCAGGTTTACTGCAAAAACAAGCAACATATTTCATGCTGTTAATCTTTGATCAGATGGTAGTTTCTCACAAGAAGAATAGTATTTAAATGTGGCAATTTTGATCCTTTGTAGTGACTTTGTAGTGTCTGATTACAGAGGGAAGGGGATTTGGGGAAACAGTAGAGCAGATTATCAAAATAGAAGTCTTCTGGATGGAAATATGAGGACCTTCATTATTAAATAAGGAGCAGCCAGAGTAAAAAAAAAAATCACTACATGATGGGCTCCACATGATATTGAATTTGTATGCAAGCTGGAAGCCGTTCTATTTTTTTCTCACCATTGTCTCTGAAGATTACCCTGGATTTTGAAAAATCAAGTCATGTTGCTCCTGCTCTCACCTCACTTCATTCCTGAAGGCTGAGAGGAGCCATGGAGAAGCATGCTTTTCCAAGGCTGTGGCCAGCTCCTGTACCAGCAACTCAACACCAGCAGCAGGGTTCTTCTCTTTGGAAAAGGAGTCTCATGCAGTCTATTGGCAGCTCAGGGTGCAAACGAAGCCTTTTTATAACAGAAGTTTCTTTTTATGTTTACAAACATTGTGACAGCAAAATTCAAAGTGCAAGCTAAAACATTATGAGGGGATAATTATTATCCAGAGACAGCAATTCAGATGACACCAATAATGAGATAAGGATTTGTCATGTTTCTTCTGTCCTGTCATTGTAGCTGTGTTTGTATCTTCATGAAGTGGTGAGTGAAAAATCACTCTCAGTGCAGGTGAGCTCTTCCCTGTGTGAAGCTTTTCACAAGAACCCAATGGAAAAGAAGGGAAGAGGGTGATATTCTGTAGCTATGGTGGATGTAATGAGCCTGCATATCATAGAGGCTTGAAAAGGTCACCACTCATCTGACTGTCATTGAGACACCAATGCACTGCTCCTGGATTTCTTTTGTAGAGAGCTGCACTGCTGGCAGTGTCAGTGACCACATTTAATTAGGGACAGGGCAGCTGCATCTGTGAGTGTCCAGCACTGGAAGGAAATAGACCTCATGAAGTGGACTATACCTTATATATATCTCCTTCTTTCACTTTGGCATCATTACCATCAACCATGGGTTGTCATCACACGAGCACAAACTCTCCTGCAATGCCTGCACTGAGAGATGAATGATGACTGACAACAGCAAACAGGCATGGCAGCAATTTCTGAAGCTCTGCTCTTTTTTGACACTTGTGGTGAAGATGGTCATTGGGAAATCTTATCTCTAGCTACACTGAAACTGCACATCAGTGTTACTACTGACTTAAAATCCAGCAGACTACTGAGCTATCATCTGACAATGAAGAGATGACATCACCACTGGATATTATGTACTGCAGCATCCTTGGACCCTTTATGTCTTGAGTTGCTCTGATATTTTTGAAGAGAGAAACCTTCTAAGTAGCTGAAACCTGTATGATAATGTCTTTTCTTTGTTACTTTCTACAAGCCCCACGTCTGTAAGCCATAGGCTGATAGCTGCTACATGCTTGGCACTGCAGTCGTCACACATTGTGAGTTGCACTGTATTAGGAGTGAGCCAGGAGAAATATCAAATTTTGCTGGATGTAGTTCAGCTAGTGGGCTGAATTGCACAGTTAGCATCACCTCATGGTACATTCATGGACCATTACTCAGCAACCCCATATACAATATTTCTCTTGTGGTTTCAATTCCCTCTTATTCTCTCATATATCTCTTTTTGAATTTTATTCTTTCTACCATGCCTGTCACCCCAGCTCTGTAGACCACCACCCTCTGGAACACTCTTGAGCCCCTCAGTTTCTACTTGTGGTCCCCATGTACAGGCTGGGGTGATGGTGTCTTTCAGCAAGTAAATAACTTTTGTTTATTTACTACTTACTCATTATTATTTGCTATTTACTTATTTATTGTCTGTGGATATTCCCATTTGGCAGCACAGTGGTTGGTACCACAGCCTGTATTGGTTGGAAATAAGGCACAAATGTGGAACGTCTCTTTGTTCAATGGGATAGTCAGAGGCACTGTATTTCCATTAGAGGTGATTCATTTCCTTCTTAAGTATACATTGCTTCTGCCCTTCAATGTAATTCAGGATTTTTTTTTAAGATGTTACTTATTGACAATTTTAGTCTCTTGTCTTTTTTAAATTCATAAAACTCTGTCTGTAGAGCTCTGTTGCAGCCTGTTTAGACAAAGAAAATATTATTTCTGTTCCTGCACATGAAGAGAGAAAGGGCATAAAAAACTCAAAGTATTTGAATAAATTGAAGAATATGACTGAAAATAGAGCTTAGACCAGTCCCTAGTACAATTTTTCATAAACATGGACAAGCTACTTGGTGATTTGCTTTCAGTCTTTTGTCAGTATTTTTTCCATGAAAGTGGTTGAAATGATTAATGAAATTTTGTTTGCTGCAAGAAAAATGCAAAGTCAGGTATTTAAAAATTAATATATGCATGGAATGATGCTGCTTTACACCTTTTCTGCCTTGCCATTGTACTTCTAAAGTACAACTTGAACATGTAAGAATTTGCTAATTTTGTTCTCTCTTCCTTCTACAAGTTGTGTGAAATGTGTGAGTTCACTAAGGGCTCTTCAAGAGTTTCCCCTGTGATGTTTAGAACAAGTCAAATAATAATTGTTACTACCCTCAATTATCCGCATAAAATGGTTTCTTCTCTTGCCTTCAGCAGTGCAAAGATTTTTTTTGGCTATCTTTGAGGGCATGTCTCTTGACAGGACAAGAATGTTACCCCACTGTCATGAAAGCAATTTACCTGAGAGGTGACTTGAGTGACCCAAAGTGCTCAGATCCAGTTTTAGCCGTGCAGATTTCTTTCCTCTGCACTGCCTGCGTGAGTGGCATCACAGGCCCAGTGCCTGCTGCAGACTGCCATTGGGCTTTGGTATTTTGGGACACCAAAATGTGCCCATGTTCACACAGTGAAAAGACAGCCCCCCGCACATAGGGTTCATTGAATCTTTGCAAGAAAATCTGCCATCAAATGCAGGAGGGGAGTATTTGCTCTTTATATACCCAGCCAGAAATTCTCTTCAACAAATGCCATTCTTCTACCTGGCTTCCCTCTAAAAACATAGGTCTGCAACATTATCATGTTGTAACTAGCAAAGTCTCAAGCCCCAGTGATTCTCATTTCAGGTGCGAAAAACGTGATGATAAATGGAGACCCTCATTTTGTGTTGTATTTGCTCTGCAATTAAAGTCAGTAAAAATGCTGTGGTTTTCTCCCTGTTGAACTCTAACAGAGAAGATCCAGCTTAATCAGCAATTGAGCGGCCTGGTGTCACCATGTGAAGTCCAGCCAATTCTTCCTTTCCTTTTCATGACCCATGAATTAATGTTTTTGGTATAAATACCTGGTGTCCCCTGCACAGGTAGTTGAGAACTGCTCTGCCAGCAAGTGATCTAACTGGACTGGGTAATTGCTGAACACCCACTGGGGGCTTTTCCCTCAGGGCAGGCACTGACCTGGATCTTAGTCCTTTGAGCAGCCCCCAGATCTCACGTGGCAGGGAGAAAGAGCCTCTTTGGGACCCTCATCCGTTCCAACCTGTCTGAGCTGGAAAGCTTGCTGGCTGGAGGAGAGGAAAGGAGTCTGACAAGCAGAGTGCACCCACACCAGTGTCATTTCCTTTGGAAAGCACACTCATCAAAGAGTGTACAGGCCTTCTTTTTCTAGAAGGATTTCTTTCTGCAGCTGCTAGAAGCCTAAAGAAAAACTTCACCCCTCTTGGATTCTTTTATTTTACCATAGGGGCACTTATGTGACTTATATTCATCCTATTGTCAGAAGTCATGGGTTGAACTGGGAGCTCAGGATACCAGTGTGGAATTGTGCTGTGCCAGGAGAGCAGCTGTGAAGGTGTCTCTGTGGAGCAAGAGGTGTGGGGCTGTAACCAGGGCCCAGCCAGCCATCTTGCTCATGGAGATGTGAGAAATGCTGCTGCTCCAAGAGAAAACAGAGGGTGGTTGCCAAAAATGCCAGAGCAAGGCACACTGCTTGCAAAAGCCCCTGCCAGAGGAGCCAGGGAGAAGGGACCACGCTGTGTTTTTAATTCAGAATTATTTTTATCCATACATGTGCAAGAAAAAGACAGAAACTTGCTGTTATTTTTAACCCAGATTGACTTTAAGCTGTACAGAATGGGTACAGCACACGCAGCACCAACCCACAGGCCAGATAACACACGGGTAATTGAGGCTATGGGACTGAATTAGAGATGCAGAGATGGTGCCACTGCAGATGGGGTGAGCAGAGACCCTTGGTGGGCTCAGAGCCAAAGCTGCCTAAGGAGCTGCACAGATTTCACATCCAACAGGGCTGTCCATCCAGCTCTGCCAAACAACAGCCTTTGGAGCAGTCAGCCCAGGTGGACTCTGCAGAGCTTCTCTCATTTCTTGCTTGCCCAGTGGACCCATTCTGTTTCTGTGCCAACCACAGACAAAAAGTGGAGTTTCAGCACAAGCTCTTTGGTGAAATGAAGCCAATCACCCCAAGTTCATAGCATACAGTTCACTCTCCCTGCCAAAGTGGAATGCAGCTTTGGAAGGGCAGAACCTTATCATAAAACAAGCTATTGTTTTCTGTGTTTTGAGTACAAGCAGATTAGTGATGAATCAACTTTTTATGAATGCCCTTTTTCATCCCTTCTCTGTCTCTCACCTGTGTCTGGCTTTCAAGACAGATGGTGTAACTTCCTTTGCAACTTCAGATCCCATTGCTCACTTTTCGTCTTGCCACTGGGGAGCACTCCCAGGTAGGCCAGCTCATAAATAAACTTTTTCTTACAATTGCTCAGTGACATGTGCAGCCTGTAAACAATCCTGCAATGTTGAATAAGGACCTAATTCAATCTGGTGACCCTTAAGCATGAACAGAACACACTGAATAAAGACAGCTGGGTTTTAGGTTCTGGTACTTTCGTAAAATATGCTTTATATTAAAATAAATACATTGAATGTGAACTCAGATATGATCCAAAACAAACCCAATGCAAAGTACAAGTATGTATTGCCAGACACACAAAACTATCAGTCAGCTGCATAAATGGGTAAGTAAATCAATATGCAATTATCATTTCAGGTTTAAAATGTATAATGTAATGAAATTAGATGCATTACAGAAGGTTCTACTTCAGTCTTACTCTGTTCCAAACTCATTGTTCTGAAATAGTTCTAAGTTTCTTTATCTGAAAGTAAAGCCTAGTGTAATTAGCAATATGTTTCTGCAAATGGCATATGCAGCTCCTCAGGACTTGCATCATTAGGGTCGTGTTAAAAAAATCTGGATACTGCAGAGTAAGGACTTTTTTTTTTACAGAATGGAACCCTATTAAAATACAAACATTTCTTCCCCCCTGAAGGTCATGGGAACAGTTTCCCATAGAGCTTTGCCCAGGAGTTTCTAGTTAAATGGCAGCGATTTTATTAAAATGTCTGTTTTCTGTCAAGGAAACTTAGCACATCTTTAACTGTCAGAAAAGGCTATACAAACATGTGCTATAGCAAAACACAGAATCCATATACATCTGCTAATAACATGCTCTGACTCCACTGATAAAGACAAGTTTATCAAGCCCTGGAGTTACCACTTTCACCATTAAGGAGCCATGCACTTGACCAGAGCTGAAGACCAGGAAGAAATACTGCAGGAATAGTGTTATCTCTACCTTCACCTCAGGGTTAAACTGTGGTAAATGACATTTTGTTTGTTATTAATGTCTTATTTTAAATAGTGCCTGTTTTGGTAGGAAGATAGGGGGGTTTCTTTTCTTAATTGCAAAAACTGGTCAAGCAAAAAGCCTGGAGTGGGGTCCCTTCCCACATCAGTACAAAGTCACTTATTCATCCTGGCAAGCCGCTCAACTACTCCATCCTTCCCCCACTGAAACTTATATATTCCATCAACACATCTGAGCTCCTTCCTGAGCTCCCCACTGGGATTAGCTTCTCACATGCTTGCTCTCTTTTACTCTCTCTTCCAGTATATACAATTATTTGAATTTTCTAACAACACACACATGTTATTATATACTTAAAAGAAGGTAATATCAAAGAAACAGAGTTTATAGTGAGGGCAGAAGGTGATGAGGTATTTCCTGGGGAAGTTCACGCTACGGTCTTAGAGCTGTAAGATATTGTTGTTTGAGTTAAATCTTTGGTAACCTTAGTAGTTTATGTGAGTTCATGTAATGTGTGATGTTCTTTAACCAGTGCTTAGTATTCAGTATGAGTTATTTGGTTATTTGGCTGGGATTTGTATGGCAACACAGTGGCAGGAGGGCAGAATACAGGCTATAAATTTATGGTACACGAAAGTTTCTCAAGTTCCCACTTGAAAAGATAGAGTTCTTCAGCACAGCACAGACAGCCTTTGATACACCTGCCCTGTGGCACTGCTGAACCCACCTTCAGCAGCTTTTGCTGTCAGGCCAAAGATTGCTTCCCTCTGAGTTTGTGCAATAATTCAGTAATAACTGAGTACCAGTTAAAATGCTAACCCAGTATAAATATTTATTGCTGTTACTGGGTTGTAGAAACAGCTGTTAAATTCACAGCTATGGATAGCTGGAACTGGAAGAAGATGTCCTGTGGCTGCTGAGATGCCCAAGAGTGGCATGAGAGAAGGCAGGAAACACAGGAGAGATCCTGAACTTCAGCAGAGGGCTGGAGAGAAGGGAGTCACTTGGTTTGTACAAACTGTCAAGAGCCAGAACCTGACCAAGAGACATAGAATTAATGAACAGGCAGAGAAAGGGAGGCCAGGCTCAAAGCATGGAAAATACTGGGGAGAAAAGAGAAAGAGAGGCAGGAGCAGGTAGAAGCAAAACGGAGGAAATACTGAAGCAAAGAGCACTCAAGTGTTATATATCCTATAAATGGACAGTTTCCAGGTACTTCCTTTATTACACGATGGAGCTGTTTGTGAGGAGAGGCATGCAGGGATGTACAGCCTGAGGTGGACAGAGAGCACTTTAGCACCACAGCAGGGAAAGCTTTGTAATTGTGCAAGAAATGTCATATAAAAGGGGCATATAATACTACCCTTCTTATTATTGCAAACAAGAAGAGAACTGCCCAGTACCTGTATGCTCCTACTTGGCACAGTGTGAGGGACACACGAGGAAACCATGAAACAGAATAAGCACTAGAAGGAGCCAGATGGAGCTGCCTTGTTGGAGAGCAAAAAGAAGGAGTCCTAAGAATAGCATAAGGAAAAAGCAAAAGGAAGCAAAAGGAAACAAAAGGAAGCAGAAAGCCAGGAGGAGCTGGAGGTCACATCCAAACAGGGATGCAGAGAACTTGGAGAGAAAGCCAAGCAGAGCACTGGTAGCTGCCATGTAGCTTAAAGACTCATCACCAGTGTGTCTGGGATATTTCCATGAAACCTATTTCTTCTGTGGGGAACCAAGGAATTCCTGGTGTGAATCACACTCACAGCCAGCACCTCCTATGGAATAAGAAACAGCTACAGACATGGAGGAAGGAAGCTGACATTAAGGAAAAGATGTTGCAAGGAGAAGGTTCCCCATGAGTGAGGTGACATTCTGCTCTATGGCCACAAAGTTTGGATCCATTCCATTGTTTAACTCTAGAATGTAAGCAGTCAATACTTGTTTTCAAACCAATACTTATTGGTTTGAAAGACATCTTTGAAAATATGCTTTTAAAAGTATTTTTAATAGAGAATTCCCTCTAATTCCAAAGTATAGAAACTACCAAGTATTTATTCCATGTCAGGAATTCTCTTTCCCCCTGGTTTCTCATCTCAAATTTGCATTGTTTTAGCAGAAAAAGAAGTTATTCCAGAATTAGCTGGAAGAAACATCTGAGATGATCCCTGTTTGAGCCATAACCCAGTCCTGTTTCTACAGAAGTTCCTGCTGATATTACATGTCATGCTTTCCTTTTCTTGTTTAAAATATTTTCTTTTTCTAGCAAGAAACATTCTTACACTTTGTGCTGAAATTAAATTTTCCTGGAGATACTTTGCTAATGCTCTGCATGGAGAGTTTTGATTCTTCTAATTCTCTAGGAAGATTTTAATCTGCAGTTATTACTTTTGTTTCATTTGGCATCTACATTTGGGAAAGAGCCAAGGGAGGAAGTGACAAATCCATCAACTTAAGACGGGAAACCCTGATTTCAGGGCTGAGCATATCTCGTTAAAAGTTCCTTTTCCCTTTGGCTATTTTGAATTAATATCCTTCCATGGGATAGTTTCTCCATTCACATCATTAAAATGTACCATCACAATATTTATTCATCAGAAACTAACTGGAATAAGTCTAATCTTGCCTGTTATATACCTCACCATGTTTACACATCACCCAAGACAGCAGACCTTCATGGGACATGGGGGCATGACTGTGGATCAAACATAACACAATAGTACAGCCTTACAAAAAGGATGAATCATTTGTCTAATTGCTATCCTGCTTATAAACTATTTTGCCTGGAAGACACTAAGTCATTCACAAATACCACTTTGTCTGTGTATGTTTCTAATATATTTCTGTAGGATCTTTCCTCCTTTGCCTGAGGCATAGTGGAAACAATCAGCAGTCACTCACTCCAGCACCTTCCCCATGAAAAAACCCCTGTGTATTTCAGCATTAGAGAAAGGGAAGTTTTCAGTTTGCTTCCCTTAGTAGCAACTGTCAGTGTCTCAAGATCCTTATTACAGAAGAAAATCAATCAGATTTCCAGAAAATCAGAAGAGAATAACAGCATTAAATTGTGCCTAGCAAAACAGAGACTCTTTGCCCTGAATGGAGACTTAGAATAGCAATAAAAACATTGCAAAACAGTATAAATACCAGTATGATTAAAAAGTCTCCCTCTAAAGCAAACAAGTCAGAGCACACAGGAGTGTCACATCTAATAGTTGGCGTGGGCTGCACGATTATCTGACATCTCTTATTAGGAGCTCTCATCATGGCCCAGAACAGCTTCCACCAAACAAAAGGCATTTTAGTTCTTAGTTGCTGGTCCCAACAGGGTTTGGTGCCTCCCTGTGTGTCCTCTGAGTCTTCCTGCTGCGTTGCAACACAGACAGGGGAACCACAAGGCTAAGGGTGATCAGCAGCAAAGTCTGGAGCAAGGCTGTCAGAAAGAAAAGGAAGATTAGGATGAGAGCTGCCTTGAACCAGAGCCATGGTCAGCAGTCCAACCATGGTTCTTACACAGTAAATAACCTGATGACAACTTTGCTCACCTTTCAGCACTTGCCCCCTTTAAACAATTCTGTAATATCTTGTGCTCTTACTATTAACAACGTATCATTGTGGGTGTTGACATTTAACCTGTTTGTCAACAGATCCATTTCCATCTCATTTCACTGGCACCCCATGCAAGAGGCAGTAAGTGAAGAGCATTTTAGCACAAGTGATGAAAGATGACATTGCTGGTGCCCTTTTGTGCTGCCTGCACTGCCGTGAAGTATAGCAACCATTAGTAACAGGGATTTGAGTGTAATGTCTACTTTCACCCAGCAAGGTCAAAAATTTATGGTTCTGACCTTTTCTCTCTCCTCTGATGTTGGAGTGGGCTTGGGTCTTGTTCACAAGAAATTACATCAAATCAAATGGAGTTAATATAAGTTCAGTGTGAAGTGATGCAGAGAAAGGATTCCACCTTTCCCTGATTAAAATGGCTTCAATACCTTTAATAATGAGAGCCATGAAGTTCCACAAACTTTACAGAAGAGGTTGTAAGGGTGTCGAGTGTTTCAAAGCTGCACACAGGACAAGGTAATTATTCCAAGGAGATCTACATTTATTCTTATTCTGTAGTTTCTCAGATGTGTTGCTCAAGGTCTCAAATATTTGTTTCAAGAAAAGCAAGTCTTGTTATGGCATAAAGATCTGTGTTAATTAAACCAGCCTAACTTCTAAGTGCTGTGCTCTTAGCAGACTATAAACCGCTTTGATTTTGTTTGGGTTGGTCACTTTGCACACGTAAGCTAGAGAGACACACAAGCCCTCCTGCTGCATTCCCCTGATCTGAGCAGGCTGGCTCGGTCAGACTGCTGTCTATGCTGACAAGCCTTGCAGGTTCAATGTACTTCTCGAGCTTTTCCCTCGTTCTCATTTTTAAGGCCAACTAGAGTTGGACTATTCAGTTGAGTTGCCTTTCAGCACCAGAGTCCTGTGATGTGCACAGCTGCTGTACAGTCCCCAGCACTCTCCTCTCACCCTGTCACCAGCAGCTCAGCATGCAAGGAGCAGGAGTGCTGCTCACACAGTGATGGAGGGCAACTGCCCAGCCACGGGGAGGAAAGGGTATTTTAGGGGCTGTTGGCTCCTTTCTCACTAAGCATGACAGACAAGAGACACAAAGTTCAGCCAAGATCAATCCTTCTAGTGCTTATGACTGGGGATTAGCTCAACCCATTGCAGACACAGTGGCTCAGTGAGAAACCAATTTCCAAATAACAAGTTGCTCTGCGGTCTCGTTATCTGGAATGGGCTTTTTTTTTTCCTTTTGTTCCCCCCTCTTTGGTGAGGTTTTTTTTGGTTGTTTTTGTTTTGATTTTTTCTGCAAAGAAGGTCAGTGTCAGTCCAGCTGCCTCAGACACACACATCGCAGCTATGCAGAATATATTGTCTGTGAGGCTGTAGTACAGCTGGCATTTAATTTTGGTATAGCTTGGTTTACTTGTAATTTATTTTCTTGCTGTTCTCCACAACAGTGAGACTCCACTTTGACAAGGGAAGATTTAAAGAACAGTTCTGGACACTCATGAAACACGTTTATGTGAGAGAGATGCAGATTTCCTGAAAATTTTTCGTGCTGGTGGTTTTTTGGCTTTCTATCTGGCTGATGTGCCACAAGCTGAAGCAAAAGTATCTTTCTTTGATGGTAATCTTTCCCAAATTTTCTGCTAAGGATGCATAACCTCATCAATTCAGCAAGTTTAAAATCTGCTTTTGGGACTTCTGCCAGAAAATATAATGTCTATTTACGTTCAACCTATCCATTTTAATGTGTGTGCAAGCTGTCCACACTGTCAGAGACTCCAGCAAGCACTGTTGTTTAACAGTGTCTTTGGAAATACCAAGTCATATTTAAGCTATGCAATAGATTGTTATTGTTATATAAATATTTCTAACACTTTTGAGCACTAAGCAATTAATACAAACACATTTTGTCTCCTGTTAGATAAATCCCTTGGTGTCCCATATTCCCTCTGTGGTTCTTGTAGTCTGACACAAGATACAATTTGTACCAGCCTGCCCAGAGCAAGGAAGCAAGAAATAAGTTAAATGTTGCATATCCTTTCTCGCTGCTTGTTACTTCTGCAGAGAACTTTCTCCCTGCTGTGCAATTTCATGTCCAAATTTCCTCCCCAATACCACAGAATGCTGCAAGTGCTAACTAAAAAAAAAAAAAGCAGGGACAAAAGAGAGGAGATAAATAGGGGTTAGCAAGGATAACAAGACAAATAGGAATAGCTGTTATAACAAGGATTCTAACCCCAGCAAGACCACTAGGAAACAGTATTACACCCAGTAATGGTCCTTGTCAAATCTAATGGATTATACTTACCTCAGCTTCTCCTTATATAGATACTTCAAATTCACTCTGTAAAACCAAGAGACAGATACACTAAACACCTACCACTGGCCATCTGACCATCCTTGTTGCAGCTCGTGACCTGCCTTGCATTCCACTGTGATCCTCTATGTCCATACTCAGCCCTTCCTCTCTGGCCAGGAATGCAGAGGCATGGAAACCCTCCTAACTATGGGGCACATTCAGCTTTGCAGGTACATACCCAGAACTGGCTCTGCAGCATGTTGTTTTTGTTACTAACAAAATATGGTGGCAAATATTTTTCAAGGCAGTCTGACTCCTCTGTGAAAACTGCATTTTTGGTGCCACTCAGTTTTCAATGTGTTGGCTTTATATGGAACAAGTGGATTCCTAGAAACCATAAGAAACCAGAATCAAAAGAGTTTTGCCATTCCTAAATTACCACTAGATTGAGGTCCATGCTTTTCTTCCTCAGGGTCTTCCTGGGCCAGATGAGCCCCTTGGGCTTAGGGGACACAGACACCTGGAACACCATGTGAGGCTTAGTCTGGCATGGGACCTACACCCCAGCAGTGGAATGGGCCTGTGAGCTGCTGCTGTGAAATATACTTACCCCAATGCCTGGTTTTCAGTGAAAGTAAGGATCAATTTTCAAAAGATTCGTTGTGAATTTCTTTTCCATGTAAAAAATTTGGTTTTTACATCATTAGGTAGCTCTTTATCTGCTTGCTGGATATCAGCATGGCAAACCTCACCACTCCAGGAGCTGCAGGGCTCAATTCATGACACGATTTTACCATTTCAGAATGTGACACAATGCTCAGAAATACAATATTTAAAGCATGGGTTACCCCACTGAATATTTTATGCTTTCTGTTTTGCATTTTGCTTAGCAATTAGAAAGTGCCCTTTGTTTGTGTTTCAACAGAACTACTGTAGCAGAACGCGCTACCAAAAAAGGCAAGAAAAGAGCTTTCCTGCCAGTCAAGGGTTCTCTTTTTTAATTTTCTTGCAATGACAGATTCACAAAATAGGACTATTTCAGAGGCAGGCAGTCTGGAGTTTGGTTAATCAGGAATGAAAAAAGAAATCTACAAGTGATAACTTGCTTTTGTAACAAAGATTACCTCAAGGACAGGAAACATTACGCAGTAAACCTTTCCTTGTTTGCATTTCAGAACAGTTCCTAAAATATTGCGTCTCTGTACTTGAAAGTAACCAGTGCATGTCTTCCTCTCCTGCCATCCTCAGCATGGCTTCAACAACAGATCAGCTTCCCTGGCTTAGATCTGAGCTGCCAGGCATGTTCATCAGTGGTTTGTCCCTCTTTTGTTGCTGGTGTGGAAAGGAAAGGTGGACGAGCTGGGAGAAGCCAGCTCCATCCCACTGTCCCAGCCACCACCAGCAGAGCCCCCAGAGCAGACTATTTTCTCATCATTGCATGACTAATACAACCACAGGCACTTGAAGTGCATGGGAATTTTTCCAGCCAGTGTTCAGAGCAACCTTTCTTCTGGGGAGGGTCTTATGACATTTTTTCTATTTTTTTTCCTTTCAGTAAAGAGTTGGCTGGCACTATCAGTGCAATATGACCGGCCCCAAATCTGGCATCAGTGGAAAATTACTCTTCTTGAATCCTTCATATACTTTGCATTTCCCACCAAACAGGCTATAATGATGATAGTGACAGTCCATGCATTTCTGCATTTTCTCAGACATGTTCTCTAGTTAAGCTTTGCCAAAAATGGCAGAACTGATCATTTCAGGGTTGCTGCAGAAGAACTCACAAGACAGACGGAAGCCTTGCTAGGCTGCAATACATGCCACAGCATAATACCAGCAGCATGTGGTGGCAGCTTATGAGCTTGGAAAGAGCAATTTTAACTGTTGCATATGCTGACACTGCATTTTCAGGTTCTCCTCTGGTTAGCCAGGAGCCTGAGCAGGGTTAACCAGCTCCCTGCTGGGACCCTCATTAGGAGCAGCTGAGGCATTGCTGTTTCTTCTGTGCCTCTTTTCACATCTGTTTCTACGTTTCTGAGAAGTCTTGCCAAGAACCCCCCCATTTATTTAGCTCTCACATCTGATTTGATTTGAAGCTTCTCAGCCCCTCACTCTTGGGTCTGGCCAGATCACTGGAGCAGAAGTCACAAGATTTCTTAAAAAAAAAAAAAAAAAAAAGCAATAAAAAAGCTGATTAGACAAAACGGCTGAAAATCTTCAAGAATTAATTTTCAGACTGTATGTGATAGCTTCCCAGAATGGCATCCTTCCAACTGCAGTGTCCCTATCACTCCAGTCAATGATGGGACAGATTAGGCACTGAATTCCTGACAGCTGATACACCGGAGCATTTATATTTATGAGAAATGTCGCAATTTGGTGGGCTTTGACCATTCCTTTGAACTTTGGAAGTTCATATTGCCTGGCAAGTTTGCACCTCAATGAACAGCTGTGTGCTGTTCAAGATCTACATGACCCCAGCAATGATACCTTTTATTTATAAACATGACCCATGTGTGCTTCAACTACACAAGCTTGATAAAAATCCAATCCCAACCACAAAAGCCGAGCAACAAATTAATTACATTGTCTCAAATGAGCTCTAAATAAAGGACACTGTGGTTGTCTTCAAGACTGATATTTTAAGCATGAAATTCAGTTTCATGTTGGAGATCCTCCACTCTGTGTGGCCAGACAGGCTGCTGGCACACAGCCTTGCCAGCCCAATGGGAATTCAGCTCTGCAAAGACGTCTGAATGATGCTATGAGCACCAACCCACAGCTGATGTCTGCGAGCAGGGAGCATCACTGCCTAGTCCGTAAGATAAATATGTCAGTGAGCCTTAGAGAAACACTGCAAAGTCTCCACAGGATAAAGTGGCAGTGTGTGGCTACAAACCCAGCTACTGGTTGGTAAAGACATGGGCCAAAATCAGTCTTTATACTTTGAAATAAGAGGAATTTGTATTTAAGCTTTGAGGCCTAATTCTTGCAGACTTACTTTCTAACTAGCTCCACAAAGTCCAGTCCACATTAAGGAAAAAAGAGTATTTGATGAGTGAGGAAAAAATTTCTTATGTCTGACTCTCCAAGTTTTGCAGAACAGCTTAGGAAAATTACAGTCAGTAATTGTTCAGATTGTAGACTGAACCTTTGGTTCAAACCTTTGGTTTGTAAGTGGATCCCTGGTATTAAAATACAGGTTTAGGACCAAACGTGCAAGAGAAAAGATAGTTTTATTTGACTTGCTTCCTACAGAGGTCAAAGACAGGCAGTTATTTTTTTTTTTTACAAATCTAAATTCGTATCGAGCAATGGTTAAAATTGGAAAATACCCCAGGAGCTCTGACCTCTCTGCATAGGTGCAAATCTGTAATTCATCTGGACTCATACCGGAGCTATATTAACCTGAGTGCAGGTCAGCGGGCGGGACACAAGGGTAGAGCGGGGCAGGAGAAGAGGCTCGGAACCGGATCTCTGCTCAGAGCCGCTAGAGCCGGCCAGGCTGGGCTCCGCGCTGGCACGGCGGCCGCTAAATCAGGGCCTTGTGCATCGATTTATTTTAGAAAGTCCAGGGCACAGTAACTGAGCAGCCTAAATATAGCTCTACCAAAATGGAAAAACAATCTGGGTTCAGTCGAGCACAAGCAGCAAACGTCCTCGCACCTCGGAAGTCGGGACGCGCTGCACAGCGCAGCCGAGCGAGGAGAGCGGCAGCGCAGGGAGGACAGACCCCGAGCACGGCCAGGACCCCGGGAACATGCAACAGGTACCTGCAAGAGTCTGCAAAGCAAGCTGCAAAAAAACCCGCAAAGCCGAAAAAATAAAAAAAACAAAAATGAGAGGGAGAGAAAGCAAATGGTAATTACATGTTTCTAGCGCTGCCATTCTCCAAAAACTCACTCTGAAGCAATATGTGGAGGAAATATGGTTTTTACTTGTGTAAGCAGTTCTTAGCCAAATATCTTCTCTTCCCTCCCCCTTCACTACTTTGCTACAAATCCCTTTCCTTACTCACACACAAACAAGGCTGTTGCCATAGAAGTCTTCTTGACTCGGTTAAAAAGCGATTCAAGAGGATCACCCCGTGGCTGAACCGGCTTAGCTGAGAGTGCGGCAGGAGAAAGCAGGCTCTCTGGTGGCTGGGGGAGAGCCCCGGCTCTCCCGTTACTGCTTGCCAATCTTGGTCTCTGCTTTTGCTCAGAAAGTAAAGCTGAACAGGAAATTGTTGTGCTGCGTGACACAGAGAAGCACATTATGGAGTATTAGGAAGATTATATTTATAAAATGTTATTTTTCCACTTTAACAGTTAATACCTTTGGACTTGTTTCTTAACATAATTTTCATTTTCTGCAGCTATTTATGTTTTCATGCTCTCCTCTCACACTAATGCATAATCTCCATGTTTCCACAGCAGCCCTGGGGCTGAGGGAGGGGAAGGCAAGTCCTGACACAGGCCAAGCCCATGGGGGAACTATCCCCTTGTGCCTCTTCACTCCTGAGCCCATGCCAGAGCAGAGAGCTGGGGGCACCTGAGAGGCTTTGTGGGCCCAGCACATGGAGCAGGTGAGGGGGCTTGTAAAGCAAGGGCTAAATGGGCCCTTCCTCCAGTGGGTGCAAATGTGCTCTCACCTCCTTCATCTTTCCGAAATGGTCTGTAGCAAAGTGCTGGTATTATAAGAGGTCCTGCGACACTGAGAATGCAATTTAAAGCAGTTCATCCATTTCCAAGAGTAAGGCTAAAATGAAATACACACTGCTCTGTCCACTGTAAATATTAACAGACTCCTTTGTAGCCCCTCTGATGAGCCCCCTCCAGTTACCCCTGTGCCACAGCAGCGGTTTGGCATTGCCATTGCAGATATATGCCCCCTCGAGAACATTCCCTGAGTTAAGGGTCAGTCTTGCCTCAGAAAACTTACACTTCTCACATGTTTTATAGAGACAGAAACTGCCCAGCTCTCGAGATGCCCCAGCAGTGAGCTTGCCCCACTGCCCTTTGTTGCTGCATGGCACTGGCCCAGACATGTGCCACCAGAAGCCGTGTTCCTGCTGCTGCAGGCACTGAGCAGCTGTGGGCTGCCCCATGGCCCCCTGTGCTAAGCACATGCTCCCTCACGGGGGCCCAAATGTCCCTGTGCCAGCAGTGGCAAGGGACAGGATTAAAGATCCAGCCTTTAGCTGGAAGGACAGAGAAATCGGTGGGGTCATGCCCAAAGGGAGAGGGAAGGATGATGAAGAGGAAGGAGCCATGTCTGTTGGGATGGATGGGATATCTGGAGAAGGCAGAGGACAGCCTCAACAGCTCTGCTGGGTGCTGGCAACCGGCTGCTGAGCTCCAGCTATGGGGTCCGAGCTCTGACCCTGCCCTAGGACACAGGACCCAAGGTCCTGGATTACCCTGTGAGGAACAGGATGAAACACACCTCTTGATCAGCTGCTGGTTAGTTAGGCTGCTGTACCCTGGGCAGGACAGAGGTCCCATGGGAGATGGCACATCTGGCTGAGAAGGACGTGACACAAGGTAGCACAGGAGGCTTGCACAGAGGCAGGTACTGGCCTCTCCTACCCCAGGGGCTTCATTTGCTAGCTTCAATATTTAGTTGACATATTTTTGTGTTATTTTAAAACACGCCCTGAAATTCAACACAAACCACTGTCACAGGCCTGAAGCTGAAAGGCAAGACAGGGTTCATGGTGTATCCTGTGTGCATGTGGATCTAATTATCTGGGGGACATTAACAAAATAATCTCTGCCAGGGCTTATAGAACTCCCATGACATAGTCTGAGAGAACTATCTGACATTTTTAGAGTGTTAAGGCTATGGATTTTTCATATTTTTTTAGAGCTAAACATGTGGAATGCATACAATATATTTTTCCATCCTAATTAGCATTTTCATTGGCTAAACTGTGCCTGGCCCTAATAGTTCTAAGAGACCTACTGATTCCACACACCAGGAGGGACCCAAGGAAAACAGATACACAAAGACAATGCAATTATGCAGGATTTTAAGCAGCTTTCACTTAACCAGTGAGTGGTATAATACTAGTCTAAAAGCTTCAACCAGCCTTTGAAGTAAAACTTGGCTGCTGAAAGAGAGAGGAAGAGGGAGAAGAAAAAGCCCAGAACAGCCTGTGGAGACTGGAGCTGCATAAAAACTGCTAATCAAACACTTTGATTAGTTGAGTGCCATGATTTGAACTGAAGGAGCTGAACCTCAGTTAGAAAGTTGTTCCCTTCCCAGATGAAAATTTAAAAGATCACCTATCTGTTTGGTATTTCATTTGCAGTATTGACGTGCCAAGCTGCTCCCACACACAGTAAATCAAGGAGCAAGGAGCCGAAGATAACTGCCACCCCACAGGGACATGACCCGCTTCATTTATTTATTACCCAAGGAAGTCTGTCCATTTTGCAAATAGAAATGGCATTTTCCTTGCTTGGTGGCACTAAGTATCTTATTACAGCAGGACTCTCAGGGTCAGAGACCTACTGACAGCTTGTGATAAAAGTGCCCATTGCCCCATGGCTCTAATTCAGTGAAAGCCAGACTGATGCAGATGTAGACACTCATATCTCTTTAAAGAACAGAATATATTGCAGTGATGCCAGAAGTTCTTAGGTGCTATTTATCTGTGAAACAATGTGTCTGAAAGAGAAAGTAAAATAATTTTGACATGCTGCCCATGCCAAATGTGAAGTGCTTTGCTGCCTTCTGGAAGCAAGCAGGATAATTCTGAGGAGGTGCACCTTCCCAAGCCTGCTGGGACACAGCTGGGTTGTCAAACCCAGCCTTTGCCTCTGTTAAGGCAGGCCAGAAGCCTTCAAGAGATGAAGAGATACCTGTTCCATCACCCATAGCAGCACTTCCCCACTAGCAGCTGTCAAAGAGCTAATCAAAAAAAGCAAGCACAGACTGGTCTAGCGCTTGAAACATGCTGTTGCCTTTGTGTGTCACTGTCATCCAGCCTCTCAAGCTCCAATGCCTGCAATCTTATTTTCATGTGAGACACTGGAAAGACTATTATCTGTGAAGCTGAGCAGGGCATCATGTGATGAGGCAGCTCTGTACTGTAGCACTGCCTTTCTCAGCCCAGAAGCTTTGCACTGGATTTCAAAATACTCAGGGCTGAGATTTCTGGGCTCTGCTCTGTCTAAACTCTTCTTGACCTGCTTACAGTTTTGTTCTACTTTGTTTTGCATTATTTGGATGTGGCAGTAAATTCTCTTAGTGACTGTGTGCAAAGTTAGTTGGTTTTGCTTTTGTAAGTCTTTGCATGCTATGGCCGTAGTTTTACAGAGACTGTAATTCTCTGCAGAATTAGCTATTTTTGATCAATACAGTAGTGCAGTGTAGAGGTGGACAGGTTGGCCACAACATCTATGGAGAAGCTGAGTGACAGGATGCAGCACAGAGGAGCACAGGCATGGGATGGCAAGAGATGTGGCACAGGCTGGCACTGGTGATCCCACAGCTACATATATCTCTCTCTTCAATAAAATTTAAGTAGAGTTAGTTCAATGAAGTGTGGAACTGGAAAAACTTGATTTTAGAGTAAAATCAGAAAAAGAAACAGTACTAAACATATGTAAAAGGCATTATATATTCCAGAGCACATGGAGCTGCAGACCAGTGCAGGAAGAGAAAGGTGTGAAAAAAAACAAGTAAGAAAACTTATGAAAACTACTCCAAGTGCATGCTAGATCAAGAAAGGAAACACCATCAACCTGGACATCACAATCTTCCTTGCAATACACTCATTGTCCCTGACCCATTGCAATGCCCCAGGCCCACCAGACTGAGACCACCCACCTCAGGGCATGGAGGAGCAGCCTGACACCAGGAAAAGGGGTAGAAATCAGGTATTGTGAAAGAATTTTAACTGCACTGTTATTCTTTCTTTCTCTGTAACAATGAGGTCTCGACTAGCAATGATTTTCAAATTGCTGTTCAGGTTTCCAATAGTATATGGTGAGCTTCTCCTTCACCTGCAAATAAGACTTTTAACATAAGAATTTCTGGAATTAATTAAATGTGGTAAAATTAAAATGATAGAGAAGGCATGGATAGGAAAGAGTCTACAGATATATGATATTCTGTGAGTTTGCTCCAGCTGTCACAATTCCCATAACTGAGATATGGTATGGGGTGACTTCTGGAGGTCAGATGAGGCATGACTGGGAGCTGCACAGCACAGCATGTTCCTGGGTGAGGGAGAGCTATTTCAGCAGGGTAGCAAACTTCCATCCACCATAAGGAAATCACTGCCTTTCCCAGGAAAGGGAACATGAATTTCCTCAGATCCCATGAAGGAAATAAAAATCCTGGGATAGATGAACTGCAACACACATCAGGGATAAAATACTGAAGATCAGGCCAGAAAATGCTATTGAAAAATTGATTTGGAAGGGCTAAGCTGGATTCATGAGAGGGAGGCTAGCAGAGGATGGTATGTGTATAAGTTGTAGCTCAACCCAGGTTTCAGTTATATGGAGACACCGGCTGTCAAATCCTTCATGGAAGCACAGAAAACATTTAACATGATTTAACAGGTCTTTTTGAATCAAGTGATCTTGAAGTTTGTTTTTCACAAGACCTTTGCCGATAGAGTTTTCTTTATGGACTTTTCCCTGTCAAACTGTGGCCAAAACTCAGCAGGATGCAATTTCTTCTTCGTGTTCCCTGGGAAATGAAAACCACTGCAGTTCTGTGGGGCTAATCCAATACTAGCAAGTATCTAGTCTTTAACAGTCTTTAATCAAGTCCCTTTTTTATCCCCCTTATAAATGATGAAAGAGGTATTTGCAGTTTCTGAATTAAGGCACTTAAGAAACAGCAAGTGCAAAAAGCCAGAGTCTTGGGGGATCTGGGGACCAGTGTTTGATGCATTATCATGCAAACTCCATCACACAGAGCACTGACTACAATCACAGCTTTTATGAACTCCAGGAGCTGCAGTATGCTTTGAAAACCTAGTTTTTGGATAGACATACCTGGATGCCAGATCCAAGTTAGCCTAACCAGCTCAGTGGAATTAAACATATGGATATCATCCAGCTTCAGTAGAAGCACAAGTCTGTGGCAGATCTTCAAATGTGCAAACATTTTTGAAGGCCACTGCCAGTTTTTCAGTCTTACAGTTTTAGTCTAATGCTCAGACCTATTCCACCTGTTTTACAGACACACAGAAACTCTTGTCTTTGCTCCAAAGACTATTTTCTGTACATATGGATCTCATGCAGGCAAGTTTGATGCTAGAATTAATAGTCTACTAATCATGTTAGCTTTTACTTTTCAGCATATGCCGGTGCCATATTTCTGCAGCCAAGTTATCTATAATATGATGGATATTTTGTCTGCTTCTAGTCTTCAAGTAATACTGGGAACATTTTAGATTTAAAAATCTAAAAATTAAAGAACCTGACATTATTCTATGGTTTTATTCTTGTCCTTGCTTTAATGGTTCAAAGATATTCCCAGTGCCCAGCTTTCAAACTCTTAATAGCAATTGACTTGGGAATACCCAAAGTTTTCAGTCTCCATCCATTATGTGTCAGCCTCACTCAAGGGATAGGCTGATTTCCCATTATTTGATGCAGAGCCTGGATTCCTGTGCCAGCCCAGCACCAGGGTTGCTCTCACAGTGTCCAACTTGGTGACTTGGACAGGGGCTACTGGGGAGGAGAGAGGAAGAGGGAATATCCCTCACTGAGTCTTTCTGGGAAGCAGACTAACTGTAGGACCCACTGTACTGCTGAATTTCCCTCCCAAAGCAGCTGTGTAGAGGAAGGCCTGTGCTGGCAGACAGAGGAGGTGGCAGATGGAGCATCCTGTGGCACTGTCATGGTCCTTGCACAAGTTGGATGGTGTGCTGTCAAAGGAAAGTGCTGTGGAATGCTTTGTGGTGGTACATTCCCCCTCCCACCTTGGCAAGATAAGTCACAGAGCAGGGGGAGTTCATTAAGTTCCATGTTTGCTGATCTAAGCAAGACAGAATGAACTAAGACTGATTTTATTTGGCTGGAAAGGGCCAAACAGCAGCTAATATTAAACACCACTCATGTGAAGCAGGAACACTGGTACTGAAAGAATTATAATTTAATGTGAACAGTAATAAAGCATTCATGAATAATACATTTTAAATTATTACCTAGATATTGGCTGGCTGGAGCTCCAACCTTAGCCCATATTTCTCTGGCAGTATTTAACCTTGTCACTAATTTGGGGAATTAGAGGCACTTGAAATTCTAGCTGGAGGGGAAATATGGGTAGACTTCAAATACAATCCTTGTCTCACTGACTCACTATTTTCCTTTTGCTTGTATAAAGGAGAGTAACAGGTAAAATGAAGTCTGTGAATAAAGTCCATAAAATTAAGTCTACACTGAGTCTATGGCCTCTCCACACATTGAGATGGGCCTTCCACCAGCCCAGGCCATGCTGTGCCCATAGGAGCTCGTCAGAAATGCAGGAGCTGTTTTCCTGTGATGCTGCAAGTACCTGCAGCAGCACTTCTGCACTTCATTGTGTCCAATGCAGCAGGCAGCAAATTCAGCCCATCTCCTTGTAACTGTGAGAGTTTAGATTGGGATTCACATAGAAAACATCTCACTAACCAGAATTTCCCAGGCAAGGGATGGAGGAGGCAGATAACACTGTAACACATAGGTGTGTAAAGAGACACTTCCCTTCTCCCATTGACAGCACAAGTAGCTGTATTCATTTCCAACACCCCTAGCACTTTGCATGTACCTCCTGCACAGCTGCTTCTTGCACCACCTCACCTCTGACAAGTGCTTTAGTAATACAGGGTACAGCTACAGATATTTCTGAATGAAGTAGAAGTGTGAATTTACAGTGTCAGTGTAGCTACTAGTGGAAACTTCATCCCCTTGCTTGGAGCAAATTTCCCTTTATGGTTAGGGAACTTTTCACTTATCATACGCTGTGAATGGGATCTTGCTGTGGAAAACATGATGTGATGTACATGCATGTCCCCACAGTGCCTTGTTTGTATAGCTGTACCTTTAGAAATAAGAGCTGCAACCCGAGTTGGGTTTGAGAAGAGTCCTGCTGCTGCCCAAACAATGCTTCCAGTGGACTTTCAAACAGTATGTCATGAGGGATTTGTAATTTGTTTTGCCATACAAACCTCTGTGGCACCCGTTTCAGCCTGGGTCTGAAGCAGAGTTTGTACTTAAAAACATTGTGTAGCTGTAATATAATAACAAAGCAGTTCCTCTGACTAAAACTGGCTGCAATCCTACAGTCTTTTCTCTTGCTTTCTCAGCCACACCCTTCCTTGAAATCTCCTTCTGGGTTATGCAGCTGACCACAAGTCCATGGGGTTGGTGTATACTGGCAAAATGATTTTCCAGACCAGAACATTTACAGTTTGATATCTAGATAAAGAATGACTCATTTTTGACTCATGAGTAATGCCTGACCTTACTGATGTGCCCTCAGCTGGTTTCCCAAAATTGGGCTATCAGGGGAAACACTCATCCTCAAATTCCCAAGTGCCATAGATGTCACGTGGTAGTCACCAAAATGGCAAATGCACACCTACACATCCGTCCTCTGCAGCACCCCAAAATGCTGTAGTCCTTCAGAAGCTGAAACATCTGCAGCCTTGCTCCTGAGCTTGGGTACACACACAGGTGACAACTGCTGCCTTTCTTCCAGCAGCTGTACACACAGTTCCTGCACAGCCACCCCTCCCCTGCCAAGCATGCTGTGCATTAATTCAGGATTGAGGTAGGGTTGAGCAGAACAGACACTTAGTGTAGGATGTGTTCTGTTTTCATCACAATATTTTGAAAGTAAGGGAATGCATGAGAATATGTGTTAGCTGCAACCCAGTAAAATACATCTTTTCTTGTTTTAATAAGAAAACCACAAAGTCTGCAGCTAAATACTCCCCAAGCTTTTTGAAATTTCCCCCAAACTGAAACAAAAGCAATAACAAAGTTGGATCATTAACACTGTGTAGAAGCCCAGTTTCAGAAGAATGTGTTTGAAATGTTCATACTTTCAATATATTTTCCTCCTTGCCAGGAGGAATAAACCATGTAACTTAAGGAAAGAATATGGAACAACCCATGGTACAACATGGAAAAGCTTTCACAGCTCTCCTAAGTGCTCAGAGATCTCTCTTTAGAAAACTTGCAGTCCACCTTGTAGTCCAGAAGAGTACCTATGTGCTGCAGTAGCTCTACTAGACCAGCATCCACTTCAAGTGATGAAAATCCACAGGAACAGGTGTCTCTTGGCCAAGAATTCCAGTAAGTGAAATTTATTTTTTTAATATTCCCTTCTCCCATTTCTCAACCAAGGGATCTTTCATCACTAAATCAACATGACCCAGACTGGTACAGGAAGATAGAGAACAGGACAAACACAGACTTTCAAAATTTAAAATGGAGTCAAAGAGGTCCTCTGCAATACTGGGTTTTACTACAGTACCAAAATAGCTCAAGACCTAATCTGTGAGGCCAATAGAAGAAGGAACAAGCAGGAAAAGCTTGTTATCGGTGTCAGTATGACAATAATGGGTGAAAAAATCATTCTGATGTCTACATTAAAGATGGAAATCTAGGTCCTGGACAAAGCAAGATCTGAGGCAATCTGATCCCTCCACCCCAGTGCCTTTATTGTCACACAGGTCATAGATGAGGGCAGGATGATTTGAAGGTGAACATTTGCTTTGTGCTTTGCCTCTTTCTCCATTCCCAAGGCCACCTATCACATGTCATTCCACTGACAATTTCTCACTGCTAAAGAGAAAACTGGGCTTGGAAGCACCCTGTCTTATGCATGGCCCAAATGTACTTCCCAGGGGAGAGGATAGAAATAGCACCTTCATCCTTCTCACATCACCTGTCCACATAGATCTGCCCCTCCCTATAAGTGGTCCATCCAGCTCCTACAGATACCTAAAAGTGCTTTATTCCTGTTAATACTGAAGGAGAGTAGTGTCTTATGGCATGAAGCGCACAGAAACAGGGTAAGAATCCAAAGGGTTTACAATGTAATTAAAGGGTTTAATTGTATACACACACTGTACAACTGAAAATCCTGGCTAGGTGCATTTGAAAACAAAGCAGAGCAGATAAATGTGAGCTGTTTCACACTAGACTATGGGTATATTTATGTGGAAGACTGAACAAATAAATTAGTGGGTTTTTTTCTTATAATGTAAATACTCCCAAGAACACTGGAGATCCCAGCAAAGTCATCTGGATGGGGATATAATGCAGTGCAGATGTGAAAGTGCTTGAAGGGAAAGAGGGAGCGTCCAAGCCTTTCCCAAGACTCTCCTAACACCCTTATGACAGTGATCTGCCTCAGTGTTGTTGTTGGCATGGCTCACTCAGCAGCCATCACATCCCAGCTTCATAATTGAAGCTACAAGTCCAATTCATTAAAAGAGGATTTACTGGTGTTAGGGGGGTTTTGTCATAGGTCTTGTTTTCATAAATGGAACTCTATAGTGCATGTGATTTACAGAGGAAAGAAAAATCTGAATTATGGGGAGAAGTGCATGTGAGCAAGGTTTTTGGAGTGAGAACAGTTTAGTATGGAAATGCTCACATATCTGGAAGAGAAGGAATTCAATCTTCGATCTTACCTGGTGACATCCCAGGAGATGTCTCAGCAAGATGAAACCACACTGGTGGTGTTGTGGCGCTCTGCACACCGCTCTGTTCCTTCTACTCTCCTGTGTGCTCCCGCAGGTCTAGGGGAGCTGGCAAGGAACAGGGTGGTCCCAGCTCCCACTGCTCACTGCCTCCCCAGTGTAGCTCTCCTGTCTCTGAGAACAACAGATAAATGCTGAGGCCCTGTAGACACCTTCTACACTTGGAGTGACTTTCCAGCCAGATTTGCAAGTACAGCCCAGCAAGATTAGCAAGGGGAGCTGCAGCTCTAATGCAAGTGGCTATGGCAGCTACAGTGCAAGAGATGTGTGTGACATCTGGGTATGGCATAATAAATAATAATGGCAATAATAAATAATAATAGCAAGCAGGGATCTGGCCAGTGTGAGCAGTGGAGTCTTGAGCATGTCGCATCCTAAATGGGTGTCCAAAACAACAAGCTCTCCTATGAATCCCTCATTTTTTTGCCTACCAAGGGAGCCAGAGTGCTGGTTGGACCCAGCTGAGGTGAAGTCTCTCCACAGGCCCTGATTCAAGCCTAATTCAAGTCACAGTTGCCTGTGAGGCAGAACACAAACAGCACAGCTGTGTACAGTGCTGTCTGTGTACAGTGCTGTCTGTGTACAGTGCTGTCTGTATCGGCAGAAGCAACACAACAACTGGCTCCAGGTGGGGAAATCCTGAGGATAGACCAAAACTCTTCTGGTCCCCTTCCCTCTTCCCTCTCCCCTAAAAACAGTTTATGCCTATTAGCCTTTATGTCTAGAGTGCAAAACAATTGAGTAAAACTTCCTGTCCTCTCACTGAACCCTTTATATTTGTTGTTAAATGGCAAGTAAGTTATTTTATTTAAAAATATGTGGAAGTTTCTAATTTTTTATGAGATTTATCTATCAAAATTCATAAAAGGCTATAATGTGATTAACAAAGCCAGTGAGTAATGTACAGCTTAGAATCAGATGTGTTGAAGCTGGTCAAAATTCATGACAGCCAGGAGTTAAGAGACCTATAGAAGTGAACAAGGGAAACTGTTACTTGTTTTGATTATGATGTGATGTTGTATTTTTCTCTCTCAGATCTGATATGCTGCAGTGACCTACATGTGACACACAGCTCTTCCAGAGGGTATTCTGTATACAACCAAGCAATTTCCCTGACCAGATCTCTGGTTGCTTCCAGAATGATTTTCTGGAAACACTTTCACATTTTTACTTAGGGATATCATACAGGCCGAAAAAGTTTGTTGGCTTTTTAATAAAAAGGAAGTGTGAAGTAAAGCATTTACTGCCTTAAGTTGTTCATACTTGTCCAGCAAAACACCAATCAGGAGCTGTTTTCCAGAGCCCCTGCAGGTGTCCAAGTGCACATTGAATTTCACAGCCATCTATTGTTTATGCCAAGCAGTAGATTTTTAAGTAACATTTGGAAACATTCACAGAAAAAGGAAATTCTGGACTTGAGCAGTGGAAGTGATCTTGCACAAAACCTGAAACTAAATTTTACTTGCATAGCGGGAGAAAAAGGTGCAAAACCACCCTTATGAGTCATGAATTCATTCAACTCATTCAGTGTCTAAATAGCATATTAAATATAGGTTGCTCTTAAATTGCTTTTGACCAGGGAGTTATTCACTGAGTAATTCTGATTAAGCAAAAATATTTTGAGTAGTCATAACTTGCTTGTGGTCGATTCACAAAGAGGAGAAAAAAAAAAAAGTTAAACCATACAAACATGATCTTTATTCCAAAAAGTTTATTCTGTTCTAATCACATGGTAACATTAACATATGTAGTTAAACCCCACTGGTAAGCCATCAGCAATAGAACTGGAAAACAGAATAGCAATAGAACATCAGGAAAATCAGCCTTGGTGCTTCAAATCCATGCTTTTCATTTGCAAACCAAGAACTGTGTAGTAGAGGGGAAGAACCTGAATTTCAAATTCAAGCTGACTGACATGAGGCAGTTACCTTGGACAAAATCCATAGCAGTCATTCCAGGGATCTGATGACTGAAAACTGTAGTTTTAGATCAATCATATTTCATAACCCAGTTTCAGGGCTGGGTTTTTTCTGTGTTGGAGCAGTAAAACTAGAAAGAGATTAAGAAGCCTCCCTAATAGTTAGCATTGCAGCCTGTCAGAGTTGTATTATGGCACAAAAAATTTCAATTAGATGAACGATTCAAAGGTTGCCAAGATAAGGATTTAAAAGCAGGAAATACCAGAAATAAAGTCATTATGCTCAGTTTCAGAACTTTGAATGACACAACCATGTTATCCTTCTGGAGGAGTCATCACTGCCCTCCACAGAAAACACATGGTCTGTGTAATTAGCATCTCCATGAATGAAGATCCCATCTGTACTCACCAATATAAATCATGACAGCCAGATCTTGCCAGAAAATTGATTTTTCTGTTTGATGTGTGTCATTCCTGATTTTTTAGGATTTTTAAGCCTGGCACCTCATCTGCCCTAAGTACAGCTACCACTGGCTTTTAGTGGTAGCACCCACCTGTTTAAAGACTGCTTGAATGAGGTGTCCTGCATCATCTGGGGCAGAGGGACAGGGACAGTCCATCTTTTTGGGGCAGTACTGTCCTTTCTGTCCCTGTCCTTGGCTGCAATACGTGCTTCCCTTCTGTTGGTGCTCAGAGAAGACTCTGTGAGGTTCTAAAATCACAGTTTAAATGTATCTTGAAAACCTCTCTGTCTTTCAAAGGCTGTTCTTTTTCTCCATCCCATACAAGAAAGACCCCTCAAGAATTTCAGGCCATGAAAAAACCAGCATTTTTTGATCCTTAGCTTGGATCTTGAAAGTAGCTTAAGCTGGATGTCGTGGAAAATCTCCTGCTGTAACATTTTTAAAACTTTGTCAAAATCACAAACAGGAAAACTGGGGATTTATAAAAGAGAAAACTGTTCAACCCAAATAACAAGTAGACTTGCTAGATCTCTCCAAAATAGCACTTCATGTAAGATCTAAAGACATTTATCCACATGGGGTTCAAAGCTAATAAGCCAAGGACTGGTGTATTTTAAAGACCTAGAAGGACCGCAGAGAATCCTCTACATCTTCCTCTAGACATTCACTGAGATTAGACTGACACCAAGAGTTGTACTGAACTAAGTCCACAGCCAAAAAGTGATTGTGTCTCTTGCTTAATATGAATAGCAAGTCTCTTCATACTGAATTGATAGATTTCTGTTCTACACTACACTAACAATCTGTAGGACTAATTTACAGAACATAACTGATCACTTATTAGATCAAGGTGAAAAGAAATACTCATATATAACACTTTCTTTCTTCCTACAGATGGCTTCTTCATTTGTTCATTTGTAAAAAGCCCTGTTTGAAAGAGAAAGGAAAAGAATTACTTTGACCCTGTCTGTATGAGCATTGCCTCTCTTTACCAATTTTATGAGGGCTAAAATGTGGGAAATAAAAGAGGAACTCAAAAAAGGTTCTGATTTAGACACCTAATGTAAGATATGCTTGAATATTTATCATCCCAAATTATGTTTCAGGGTTTTAGCTTTATGTTAAAGTCTATTCTTTTGAATTTAGTTTTCACTGATACATGTTTTCCCTAAAGCCTCTTGCACTGCAGTAAAGAAGAGCCCCCCAAAGCTTGTTTGTATAGATTTTTAAGACTGGCTTACATGCAAAGCAACAGACACAGCTGCAATAAAGGGCGCTAGGTTTTTGATCTTAAAAAGAAAAAGAAACTGAGTTCAAAGAACCCTCATTTTATGCAAATAAATCTGTGCAGAAAAACAGTGCAAGAAAAATCCATGCCCTTTAGAGACCCAAGAAAGCAGCTGGCGTGGCTCTGCAGGAAGCAGCCTGCAGGTGCTGGGAAGTGGCCGTAGGGTCAGATTTGCAGCTGCTGGACTCAGACCTGGCCTTTAGTACAGTGGGAGCAGGAAGATGTGCCTGAGGAAGCAGTAGTTATCCCTGAAGAGGTTTCACCCCTTCCTGGCTCCAAACAGAAGAGGGCTGCTTGGCTCTTTCCATCGCATGCAGATTTCTATCAGGCTGGATTATGTGTTTTTCTTGGGAAAAAAAAAAAGAAAAAAAAAAAAGAAAATACTTAATTTGAGAAATATTTATTTGGAGGTTGTGTCTGGCAGGCACTTCCCTCTAGAGCACCCTGTGCTCTGACTGCGGTCAGTTCAGTAAAAAAAGTCAGATAAATACTTCTGCAGACCTGCAGAGAGACCGATACATTACTCATTTGAAACAAGAGTAGCTTCTTTTTGCAGGACTTGTAACCTTTTCTGGTTTTTTGTTTTTCTTTTTTTCCCCCTGCTATCATGACTGTGGATTTTCTCCCTCTTCAATATCTTTCATATGACTATCCTACCTTATCAAAGGCAGCATTAAAAGCTGAGGGGAGAAAGGCAGACAAAAGTGCAGTTGCCATGTGTTTCTTCCTAGCCAGGTAGATCTGGATTGCTTGCCCTCCATCTCCTGTAATTCCAAAGGGATCAGCATAGGTAAGAAAAGTTATGCCACCCTGTGTGACTTGCTGTGTGAATTCCAAGGCATTGTAACAAGTCAAGGCTGACACAGTGCCGACAATGTGATGGCGCTGCCTGCCTTTTGTGTCTCTACAGAGAAGGAGGCGGAGCAAGGCATTTGCAAATCTCCCAGGAAAGAGAAGATGGGTAGACAGCTGGAAAAACAAACATTTTAAGAAGGACAGATGAGAAACAGCAGTGAAAACAGTCATAAATATGTAGCGGTAGTACAACATTTTCCTACCTTCAGATCTCAAAATGCTTCACCACTTTATAAGATGGGAAGCACACAAAACCCATTGCCATGTTCACCAAATGTGTTTACATCAAAATCAAGGGTGAAATAATTACCTCCATGCTACTGCACTCTTGAAACTTTCCTTTTCCTTTCTCCCAGCTCATCTTGTGACATGTTTCAACATAAATGTCCCTGTCCCCATAAACGGGGTTCACTGAGTTTGAAGGTTGGAGAAAATCTAAGTTGGACTTGCAATTGAGAGGGATTTCAGGAAAAAATGGTGTTGATTTGGCAACAGCTCTTTCAAACTTTGAGAAAAGATGTGTAAGTGTTGGATGAGGTTAATGAGCAGCTGAACAATTAATTATTCCATTCAGTGGGTGTTCCCAGTCATCCTGGAACCCAGCTCCCCATGAAAGAAATGCTAAAACACAGCTTTCCTCATCCAGCATGAAGCTAACATGCCTAATCCCTTCCCAGCTATTCTTTAGCCATCTCCACCCAATCAACAATCAAGAACAAAGCCAACCTCCATAGACTTTTTAGCCCTCAAGCTATTTTCCATACAAGTGTGAAATGTCAAATTTGCCTATGCTGGGTCTGAAACCACAGGATTGGGATGGGACAGTTCAGTCACGGTATCAAAGTTAAATGGGATTATGAGTTACATGTTTGGGACTAGAATACAGGATGGTTGGCATGAAAAAAAATCTGTGGAGCTCTGTCTGCTAAGTTTGGCAAGTGGAAAGAAACTGTGCTTAAAGCGATTTTGAAAACAGTATTTTATTGCTCTGCTTCCATGAAAACTGTCATTGGAATAAACCTCATGTCTTTTGAAACATTAATTAAAAATAAAATATTCTCCCTTGGCAGAAGAGTCCAGTAGCCTGAAGTATCTAAGTCCAACCTCATAATTTGGGTTTGTACCAGACAGAGAAGAGTGTGGCTGCTATGCATTGACTTTTATTCCTTTTTATTAAAATTTCTGGGAATGTCTTCCTTTCCTTCTAAAATAATCCTTTTTTTGTATTAAAAATAAAAAAATTAAAAATCATTAAGACTAGGAGAAAGTGTGTCTGTATAGGCTATTAGCTGGTGCAGGCTGATGTAGGAAAGAAATAAAAACACAGGGTTTTGGCCAGAGTGTGAGGTGTGAATGAGATAAAACCAGTCATGATACCAAGGGTGGGGAGGGATGGCTATGGGAGGGATGGCTATGGGAGGGATGGCAAGTAGGATGCTCTTAAGGGGTTTGCTGAAGGGTCAAATGTTGATGATATTGTTTTGGCCATAGTGAGAGTAGAGGTGTTTTGTTCAGAACCAAGAGTGCATGTCAGTGAAGCAGACACAGAAGTTTTCAAAGGTCAGTGGTAGCTGGTGACATTGCTATGTGAAATTGCTGAGAAATTTCATGCATGTTGTGATCACTTCCTAATCCTGGGAAATCCTCTTACAGTGTAGTTGCCTTTGGGGAATCTGCTGAAGCAGAACCCACGCATGTCAGGAACGCTGAAAGGATAAACTGGTTGATGGCAGTAGATGGATTGGCCACCTGGAAACACAACACCAGGTGCTGCAGACCTGATGGGAGCTGCTGAGGTCAGCTACATCATGCCAGGCAGGTCTATCCTATGGAACTGGTTCAGGATGGACATAACTGGCACATGGTGAGGTTCTTGGGGTGGTCTTGTGCAGGGGCAGGAGACAGACTTTAATGATTCTTGTGAGTCCTGTACAACTCAGGGTATTCTATGATTCTATGACACATGCCTCACAGGTAAATCCAAGGAAGTGTGAGCCCTATTGAAAGATTTTCTGAATTCTTTGTCCCTATCCAGGTCTGCCAAATGATACTTCTAATAGTATGTCACAGCTAGACCTTCAAGCCAACGCACCTTACCTATCTGGCCTCCTTACCTTCACCTCCCACCAGCTTTTTCTGCCCCCTGTACTGGCTCCAGTTCAACAGGACTTGGACCCAACCACTCCTATCTATTCCACCTCCTTGCCACCCTTCCCAGCCTGTCTCTGAATGCTCCCGCTAAACTTTCCTGCCTCAGCCTGTTTTGATGGCAGCTGTCCCCGCACCCGTGTCCCCTCGGTGAGGGCTGGCCGGCCGGGCGCGGCCTCTCCCGCCGCCCCCTCAGGGCCCCGGCGCCATTTCCCGGCCCGCAGGTGGCGCTGCTGCGCCGGGCCAAGGGCAGGGCTGAGGCGCGGGTCGCCTTTTGCCTCAGACAAGAGCACCAATACGAAGAAAACAAAAACGAAATGAGTTTTCACTGACGAGTGATCTTCTGCGGAAAAGAAACAAACAGGTGGCCAGGCGCGGTGGCAGCCTTCCCCCACAGGAGCGGCGTGTGGCCTCCCGGACGGCAGCGCCGGGTGTGGGAAACACGGCTCTTCCCCGGGCTGTGGCTTAGGGCTGGGAAACACCTGAGGAGGGGTCGGGACAGTGGCACATGACAAAGATGACACCAAGCTGAGACAGACACACATCATAGCCATGACTTTTGTCTCTGTCACCCGAGAGTGGGTTTGTGGCTGATGGGAAACCTGAGCTCAGCTGCGGCCATTCCAAACAAGACGCTCCCCTGAAAACAGCCCGTTTTTGTTTTTTTTACTGCTCTGCCTGCACATAATTGAGGTTTTTTACTCCCATCTGAGCTCGATCTCTTTTCATCACCACCCCACAGCTATTATGAACTTCTTCAGTTATTTATATAATTCAAATATACCGACACTGCCTAAAAAATTCCGCAGGGCAGAGTTTTAGGAAATTGGTCAGAAATCTTAAAAACTGAGTCATTGGGATAGGTTAAACTTTGCTTTTTTTTTCCTCCAGCTGCCTGCTGTGTGTTTGTCAGATAGGGATTGAACTGAGAAAGGGTCCTGGAGTTCAAACGCCTTCCCTGCTGCAGCGAGGTGGAGCATGGCACAGGATGCAGCTTATCACAGATAACAGCTGTGTGTATCAGGGGTCTCCGCTTCCCTCTCCCATGCTGTTCGCTCGGCTCCCTGCCTCTCCTGTGTGAAAGGCTGGGGTAGAGGATGGATTTCAGACCCATTAACAGCTCTCCAGCCAGCTAAAGTCAGTGTCACGGGGCACATCCTGCTGATTCAGCAGCAGAGGGCAGCTCCTATCTCAGGGGAAAGGAGAATAAAAAAGAAATAAATCTGCTTTTCCTCAGAGCCATGAGCTGCACCTTTTAACCCTGGGTGAAATGTGGACTTACATTACAAAACTATGCTGCTTCACTTGCACAGCTAAAGCAGTGTAATTTCTAAGCCATTAACAAAACTGTACAGATATAAATGCAGTCCCCAACATCTACCAGCCACTGAACTTCAGCTGGAATAGACACTCCATAGAGCCGTGTCCACACCAGGATTTGCTGGTTTGAAAGGCTCATGATGGGAGGGAATATTAAGGTACTCAGATCAAAACCATGAATAACTGCTTTTGGGATGGGAGGGGAAAGGGAGATTACAAAGACCATTTCAGAAGGTTTAAAATCAATCCACCATTGTTTCGTTATTCCCACTCCTCCCAAATAGTCTTTCTAAATCTTACCAAAACATTATCCCAGGATTATTAAAACACCAGTGATGTAGCAAATAATATTTTGATAATAAAACTGCAGTAAAAGGCACAATGTTCTCAGTGAACATCCTCTTATTGCAGGAGTTGACAAAATTCCTGAATTTTGTTTTTAACTTCTCCAGGAGAATAAAGGATGACTTTTACATAAGGAATGTTTCTGTTTAAAATCTGTCTCAGGAACCTGGTGGCCTCTGTTTGACTGTCCTGACACACCTCCCTGCTGTGCCTGTGACTCCTGGGGGCAGGAAAAAGGACTCTGTATTTTTGGCCTGGTGCTGATATTCTTCAGAGGACCATTGGCTTAAGTATCAGAATTGTATGAGAGCTTCATAGCATATGGAGGATGTTGCAGGAACATGGACATGTCCATGAGAGGGAAAAGGAGCTGAAAAGTAATGCAGAAGGCAAAAAACAGTTTGTGGATACTTTTCAACCCCAGGCACTCAGGAGGAGGCTGAGAAGGGAAGGAAATAAGAAAAGCAGCATATCGGAACTGAAGAGAGCAGTGACATTTTACAGCAGCCGAAGATCTCCTCCACAGTGTTTGTACTCCTTTCATGTGGTGTTATCAGAGCTCTTTGCAAGAGTTTATTATCATGTTTCCCCAGACAGCAAGCAGACAGCCATCCTGTGACCCACATCCTGAGTTTTACAGCCCTCCTTGTCCTGTGCCATCTGGGGTATTTATAGTGTGACCCACCACTGGGAAAGCAGAGGACTTCCTTTATACTCTAAACATTATGCTATAATAATAATGAGAAAATGGGACAAATGGCAGGCTTTCCTGCCAAAAAAATATCATAACCCCCTGCCACTTCAAATGATGTGAGCTGGCCAGGTCACCACGCTCATGGCTCTGTGGGTTTCAGGGTACTGGTGTTGCTGTTACTATGCTGAAAGGCTAAAGGCTGTACCTGGGACAGTACATGGAAGGAAAGTCTAAATATGTTGCAGACTAAATCGCATAGCAAAGGGGTAAGAGGAGAAGCTGAAGCTCCCTGATTAGTGCAACATCTGCCCACATCTGCCCAGTCCTTCCCTTGCTGTTGAAGCAAAGTGAGCTACAGCTGTAAGTACACTGCTACAGAGCACAGTATAGTACCTCAAAGAGATTTTAGGGTTTTTTCCTTTTTATTTCCTACCCCAACCCCCCCCCCCCCCTCGCCCCAGGAATGTGCCTTGATCTTAATTATTGTTACAAGAAGTGATCTTCTTTTAAGGGATAAAAGGAAGGAGTTGGCTTCTTTCCTTTCTGCATCATCTCCTGAGATATCACACTTCTTCAGGCTGGTGTTAGCACCTCACTGCATAAATGGAGCAAAGGGATTCCCCAGGGGGCTGTTTTTCTTTCCCCGAAGAAAGGGACAATTTTGAGAGATAAAATAGCTTTAACTGAACATGGTAACATACCACTGTTGCCCAGAAAGGTCAAACAAAGGGACTGTGAGAGGTCAGTGGGAGAGATAAAGAGGATGAAGTGTGTGTAGGGTAAGATAAGAGCTGAGGGTTTGCAATTATCAAGGGTCAGACGTGTGGGCTAGAGTGGCAAAGGGTGAGTGAGCTGGTGGCTCTCCCTGTAAGAGCCATCTCCCTAGATTTGGAAGGAGGGTGAAGGTAAGCCCTGCATCTGGGAGGGTTTTTGATTGCCTTAGCAAGGAAACTTCTGAGTGAGAGCTGAGCAACCTCTGCTCACCCTTAGCCATCTTTCACTTTCCCACTGATGTGCCCTGCAGGCCAGGGTGGGCCTGAGCACCGACAGATTTGCTTGGTAGGAGCACAGACTGTGTTGGCCAGCCCCAGTGCCTGTTTGGTGGTGGCAAGCAGAAGGTGTGCCCCCTGAAGCATGGCCAGGTGACATCCAAGAGCAAAAGTAAGAAATAGCTCCCTGCTGGAATGGCTGGCATCAGCCTTGATACAGCAGAGAGGATGGGTGGTAGCAAGTACAGAAAGGTCTCTGCTCTTATGCTTTCACCTTTTCTGTGGGGTTGAGTGTGGGTTCCCCAACATATGGCCCGCCCCTTTTTTTTGAAATGTCAGGTCTCAATTTAACAGGAGAGTTTGGACCCTGGGGACTTTTGCCTTTTGTAGCTAATAGCAAATGGGCCCATTCTGTTATGTACATCTGCAAAAAGTAATGAACAGCATGCTTGATCAGGGATCAAAACTAAGGTAAAGAGTAGAAACAAAACCCCGCACATATGAGCAGTTGAAAAGAACTAAATTCCTGCATTCTCCTACCAGCAGAAAAGATGTAGGAAAATTGGTTTCTAGACCCAAATTGGGTGGAAGGCAGGATTATGCTGGACTAGAGATTTTTATACTTAAAGCAGGTGGGGAAGGAGAGGGTACAGTGAGATCAGGTTGACTGGATGATGAAGAGGAGAGCAAAACTGCCACAATGATTCCTACCTTCACCCTCCCCAGTTCTGATGCATCTTTTGTTCCACAGGTTTGTTGATGACATGTGAGAGGTACTGGGATGAATCCACTACTTCTACACAGCAATACACATGAGTGTGACAGTAAGGTCTAACCTGCTTGTGAGCCAGTGACAAAAGACAGAGCTGCACGTTCTAGCCATGAGCAACCTACACTTTTGCCTGGGGGAAAAAGAAATTGTATTAACTTGATAACTTAGCTCTCTTGAAGTCCTATCAGCACAGATACAGAACATGCCATTCTTTGCTGCAACATAGCCAAAGTAAACTATCCCAGTGCCATATCAACTTCTGCAAAGGGAGGGGAAAACACTGACATGGAGTGGAAAATGCTCTGGTGGTGTAGGTTTGGCCAGTGCACATGGCTGGTTGCCAGGCAGTAAAGGAGGACTCAGCCCTTGCACAGAGGCAGAACACCCTACAGGTAGAACACAACCTTAAAATGAATGTCTGTGCTGGTCTGAGACAGTGTGGATGTGGAAAGAAATTCTTTAAATTAAAAAACAAATTCTGTACCTCATGCTGTAAACACCAGGTTTGGAAGTAGCAGACCCCTGGAGAATACTGCAGCCTTTTAACACTTCACCAATACATTTATCTTTCTTGAAGGCAGTGCAAACATCAGAGAACATGCTCCATTTTACCTCATGATAACAACATCAACAATATCACTGAGTAGTGTACTCATGCAAAATCTTTATTTGAGAAATGTATTTTCTTGAATAACAACACCCCTCTGGTTTACATGTAAGCCCAGAAACAGTATTTGCATTGTGCAGGAAAAAAATACAAAGATAATTCTTAAAACACATTCATCTTCTGATATCAAATAAATTATACTATAATTGCTTATGTCAATTTTCTCTATTTTTATCCCACTAAATCTGCCTGTGGACTAGTGAGAGAAGAAAATCAAGGCAATGACATTAAAGTATTAGTTTTGGAGAAAGGCCACAGTATCTTAAAAGTCAGTGTAGAGAATTATCTGCATTGTATAAGGACAAGGACACATGGATACTGATTCACTGTCTAACACATATATCTCCTTTTTTTCCTTCCAGGTCAGGAATAGCTTTCAGAATGGTTCTGATTATTTTCTCTGCTGGTCCAGAGCTCTAAAGAAAGCTGAGATTGTGGCTGTTAAGTGTAGAAAGTTCCTCCTTCATTTTACAATATGTATGCTATTGTGGTTTCTCTTGGCTGGGAAATTTCATTTCTATTTCTAATCTCAGCCATGTGTCGGTCAATTCTGATTTAAGTTCCCTTCACCCTCTCCCTGCTGTGCAGCTCTGCATGCCATATTGCAAACATTTTTCAGCATGGGTGGGAGGTAGCACTGTGGTTTGGGCTTTGCTATTGATATCAGGATTTCCCTTTTTCTTTGTTTGATTTTTTTTTTTCCTTTCAAAATAAAATTGATAGTAAACAGGTTTCATTTAGTCCATAGGGGATGGACAATGAACATTTAATGCAAATTTGAATAAGAATCACAATTTTCCAACTTTTCTAATTAATTTAATGATATAGTCATCATCTCATGAAATCTTCAGCTTGAACTTTTATTTCGTTTATGCAGAAGAATGGAAGTATAAATTTTGTAGACTCCACTTGTAATTAAAACCCACTCCAGTAAATTAGGGCTGCAGCACTGTGGCTTATTGCCAATGGAGGGAAATTAGGGGATTGTTTGATCCTCAACCAAAAAAATCCCGATGTCTTCCAAAAGGACAGCTTTACACAAAACACTCAAAAGTCTGACAAGCTGTCAGTTCTCTCCATTCCTTTTAGCACTGTTTTGTCTATCTTCTTTGAGCTGAAGGCTCCTGCCAAGTAAAGATTCTTTTCTTGCATATACTTGCCTCTATTAGATTTTCAAGCTGGACAAAAGGACACACTTAGCAATTGCAGGAACTATTGTCATTTAAAATGCAAGAACATTTGATTTTTGCATTTCTCCCAATCACTCCACTGTTTCTTTTTTTCCTTTGAAAGGAGGCAGTGAAGAAGATATAAACATTCTAACCCAAAGAGAAGGGCAAGCACTATAAAGCTAACATTCAGCTGCTTGTCCATGTGGCAAAGGCAATAGAATGTTGACTCTAGATATTTATATTGATTTGTGATACTAAACAGAAATATTTTACAAAATTCCAATATTTATCCTTAAATAAGCTTGATAGGACTGGTTGTTTTCTAATGGTGAGAGGTTAATTCTGTGACTTTACCAATTTAAGCATCACTGTCCTTCCTGTTTTTCTGGAGTCATTGGATGTTTCAGTACAGAGACTTGCTCTCCACATCAGGAGCTGAGTCAAGGAAACTTGGTTTTGATACACAATGCTGGTGTATGCTTTTTCAATAAAGACAAACTTGGGGTATGAAATACAACAGCCCTTCTTATGCCTGGGGACGGCTTCTTGAGTTAATATCTGACAAGTAATGCTTGGTCAGGTATATTGTATCACTGGGTATTCCTGTCACCAGAGGTCTCAAGTCATTCAGGGGCATTTCCCTCCTTTGCCTTCCCATCCCCTCCTTAAGCTGTGGTGGCATTTCAAACACTGAAGAGCTCTGCTCAGACCGCACTTTGTGTACTTCCAGATGACTCTAGCAAAGAGGATGGCGTGGGGCCGGCAAACAGCGGTTCTTCAGGGAAACCAACTTTCTGCTGGCGCTCGGGAGCCGCAGGAGGGAGCGCGCTGTCCTCCCCAGATGCGTCGCTCCCGGGCAGAGCCCGCCCGTCCCCCCTTCCCGCTCCCGATCCCGATCCCGCTCCCGCTCCCCCTGCCTCTGCCCACCGGGAGAGGCCGTCCTGCCCTGTCCGCGGGGCTCGGGCCGTTCAGCAGCCCCGGAGCTCACGGATGGCTTCTCTTCATTAGATAGGAGATAGGAACTTGGAATGTCGTGGTTTTATCTCCCTGCCACCAGCCGCTGTTACTGGTACAAGCCCCTCAGGATGTGACCCTCCTTTCTGTCTTTCAGCAGGGCAATGAGAAGGAGATGGCAGGTCCTCTTTAGCCATCCAGGTCTCGAGTGTCCCCATTAAATATTTTTTAAATGTATGAATTGGGTTTTTTTTTTCATGAATTTCTGAGAATGGTCATGAAACAGTATCTTCCCCTGACCTCAGCTTCCCCAGCTATAACAGCATAGCAGCAGCACAAGCTGGATACATAGCACGTTGTAAAAACGTAATTTCTGAGGCTCTAGCTCTGCTCTTCTCCCTAGAACAAAGGCAGATATCCTCACTTTTCACTGTGCTTGCATTGCACGAGGCACTGGAAGCAGCCTTTGGCATCCTCCACCTCTGCACCCGCTCAGCCCTGAGCTCCTGCTGTTGCCATTACCAGTGACAGCTGTTGCCAAGACAGTTTTAAGTACCACTGAGACAGGCACTGGCAGTTACCATTTACTGCTTTTTAACCATGTCTGGTATAAAAGGGGCTCTCTGTTGACTGCAAACTGGCAAAAGGTTTCTGGAAAGGTAGTTTAGCTATGGTATGATCCAGTCCATTCCAATAGCTGACCTGTAGAAACACTGAGGCAAAACTGTTCAGAAAAGTGTACCTTATGCATTTCTCAGTTGTCTGTGTCATAGTATTAAATGAAAGTACCATAGTTGTTAGAGGAATACACCATTTCTAAAAGAGTACTAACTCTTCTCCTTCATCCACTGGTCAGTCACATACAACTGCAAAACAAAGCTTACTCACTTTGTAGGTTTTAATTTTTTGGTTTTGGCCAATAAAACTTTCCCTGCAGTATTGTTGCCTTTTTCTTTTTTTCTTTTTTTTTTTTTTTTTTTTTTTTAAGATCTTGGGTGTTTTGTGTGCTTTGGAAAAGTAATTATTTGACATGACTGATGAAACAGACACACTGGAGAATCAAATAACCTATTCCTATAATAAGAAAAAATAAAATGCACAGAAAACTTCTGTTCCATGTAGACATAAACAGAAGGTAACAGAAATGTCTATACGGGACAATTTACAGTTCTTCAGCAATCAAGGTTAAATTAAAACTTTCAATTAATTGCTACACATCTCAGCTTATCTGGTAAGTGGGAAGATGAGAGTTGATGAAGTTCTTTCAGAACTGTTTTTTATGGGCAGGATTCAGGTGGGGAGGCATCGGGGGTGGAAAACATGTTTTGTAGCTATTTACAAGCCCCTGGATGTTCTAGATGGTGATGAAGCAAGGTGAATATAGTAAGAGTGGTAGGAACAGTTTGTCAACAAGTATTCCTTCACAGCATGCACAAGAGTTAATAAAATAAATTATACACCACATTTTCTTTTCAAGCAAGCTTTAAATAGTCCATATGTAACAGAATTATGTGTTACAGACAAGAAACTCTTGCTGCCAAAACACAGGATGAGTGTTTTTCCCGATCGTTCTTTCCAAATTACAGACGTAGGAAAAAATATTTCAAGAAATTACAAGATTTTAAAAAATAAAATTATTCTAAAACCCAGAAAAGGCCAATAAAATGGACTGGTGAATACATGAACAAGTCATCAAAAGAATGTTAGTACACAGGTACTTACAAAAACATACAGGAATGTACATAAAGGCTTTTAAGACACAGATACTAAGCAGGCTAATTCAGGATCAAAGGGCAGAATGCATAGGCTTTATTATAAATTCTGTAATTCATGCATTTGTTTGTGCAGATAAAATATATTTAAAGCCATATATTTAAATGCCATCAAAAAGACACCTGAACTTCTCCCCAGCAACACCTTGTGACTTCAGGGAAGAACCCAGTTTTGCTTATTTTTGTGCACTGGCCTAATCCAAACTCATAATCGGTAAAAGGGAACAAAGTATAAGGAAGCAAGCAGGTATTTTATCTGAGCCACTCGGCAACATCGGGACAAAGATCCAAACCCACTTTTTGGTAATCAGCGTCCCTAGAACGGAATGGCAGCAGCACCAGCCTAGAGAGTTCTCAGTGTGTTTCAGAAAGTGGCTCCAAGAAGAACAATCCAAGGGTTGAGTGGGAAAAATTAGAAATTAACCCTGTAGTTAATAGATAGATTAGATAGATTAGACAGATTAGATAGATAGATAGATAGATAGATAGATAGATGGCTTTTTTTTAGAACAAAATAAGGTAGCACTACTGAGTAAGTGGCAATATGGTGTGTGCATTAAGATATACAAGTGAAATCTGCTTGGGGCACCTTCACTCAGAGGAATAAGTCTTCTTAAAATATAACAATAATAATAATAATACTTCTTTATACTTGCCACTTGTTAGCAATTGTTTACATCGTAGAAAAATAGATAGTATTCTGTAACAAGAAATATAGTTACTTTGTTAAAATGGGCTATTTTAAACCAGCTACTATTCTTTCATATAAAGAATTTCTAAACAGCAAAACAAAAATAGGTAATACTGAGTGCAAAACAGCCAGTGGTATACTTTGCATTGGTTTGAAACATAGTTGCCAGCTACTATAATTACATGTTCTGTACACTGTACTACAAAAGTCTTCCATCTTTTAGAAGCTTTTGCATCTTGTTTTTCTTCTTTCTAGGTGGCAAGTAAGTATTTAATCGCAGTAAATACAAACTCTGGAAGTCAGACATAATTTCACAATCAGTCTTTGCTACCATTCTTTCACATTCTTCCTCCACACAGTGCAGCAGCACTTTCTACTTTTGGCCAAAAAATCCCTTAAGTTAAACAAAGTTTAGAATGCAGATACTCAGAAGTTTAGCTTATAATTCACATTCTTTTAAAAATAATTTCACTAATCTCCCACGTTTACATTTACACCAATGTAACAACTCACTTGATGCATTTCATCATCCTTGCTAAAGACTGAAATAAAGTTCGGATGAAAATTCTTTGCCAGTGGTAGGTATTGTCTTAAACACTACAGAGCCAGATGGTTCCAACGTAGAAGTCAGATTTTTCTGTGGTCTCTGCAACAGTTTCAGACATGAATAGCTAATTCCTAGTGGCAGTGGTAAAGGCATTATCAGTACACCATGAATATCACAAATGGAGACAATTTCCATACATTAAAGAACAAAAACCAAACAAAAAGCACCCAGAAAAAAAAATCAGTGAAACATTCTTAGTAGAGCAGAAACTTCTCTATTCTCCTCTTCATTAATCTCACACCTTTTCAACTTTGGTGGGGTCATACGTATCTGGAAAAAAACAAGAAAACACTATTAATAATGTATTGTGAAATCTATTCAATATTGCTAGCTGTGGAAATGACACATCTTTTCCCTAGTTTTTATTTAAAAAGAAGAAAAGCTGATAATGGACTTGCTGCATTAAAGATACATATCACATTCCTGACCCAAATTCTGTATTTTCACCTGTATAATTCAAGAACAACTCTGATCAAATGCATGAAGATAAATTCGGGAAGGTCTTAGGTAGGTAGGAACAAACACACTGAATGCTAAGTGATTACTTCCAGTTTTCAGGTACTTTGACAGGAAGAAAAAGAGTAAGATTTGCTCCCCTTGTACTGAACACTAAGGACTAGTAAATGCTTTAAGCGTCCTAGCAGGGTGTGTAAGGCTGGCTGAAGGAGTGATTATACCATGCAGTCATCAGGGTCTTTTCATTTGACTGAAAATCCTTCGTTTCAGATTAATTCAACAGAAAACAGGAAAGCACAGCTGTGTTGCATCACTATGGTTAGTCTGTCTCGCTTCAGTCTGCAAAACCGCAGCTCATGTTTCTGCCTTATTCACTAAAGCACTGGACTGGCTTACTACCACTCTTCTTCATTTCCAGCCTCCCCCCTGCCAGTTGACAGGACATACCACAGGTTGGTTTTCCTTTTCCCAAATCCTCAAGGACACTCTTCTATCCGATTTTTTACTTGGGTTTATCCCAGTGCTGGCCATGAAGTCAGCAGACATGAGCCTTCACCCTCGTCACTCTGGGACAGGATTGAGATGAAAAGGCGTTGCCCTGTGAGGTCTGCCTGCCCAGTGCCATCATGCAAACACCTGACTTGCCCTTGGGGTGCATGGTCATGGCGTGTAGGAGCCCGGGCTACCTAGGGAGGAGGCTGCAGGCGCAGAGGGGCCCGGACAAACCGGCACTGCAGCCGCTCTGCCGCGTGCTGCTTCTGCTCTTATGCAACCTGAGTATCTGTGCTAACCTTAAACGTCCCTCCCGTAGGCTGTACTCCCACAGCGCTCGCGTTTAAACAGCTGAGCATGAAAATACTTCCACACACAAATATGACACTTTGGAGTAAAACGTTCATCCTCAGGACTTTGTGCTGATGTGAGTGAATGTCTTCATTCAAACATAAAAAGCATAAAAATCCTCCAGGGAAATTTCTGCTCCTGTGTGCAAGTGTCCATCTGCTACATCCACACTCATGTCAAAGGGGAACTGGCTAAGAAAGGACTTCTGGATTTGGCCCCAGTGGGTGAATTTGTGGTACAGAATCTTTTATCACTTCTCTAGCCCACCCTCCTCAAGCTGCTAGTCCAGCCAAGACTGGAGTCTGTGCCAGCAACACCTATGATTTCTGCTAAGCCTTTTCTGGTATTTCCAAACAGACACCACACAAATGCAAAAATCAACAGGAATAAAGTTTTTAAGGGCTAGTGTGCTCCAGGATAATGCTGCATCTATTTAAGCTTAATGCACTGATGGTATATGAGGATGCCTCTAAAGCAGTAACATTTTTTGATTGCAAATATTTTGCCATCTAAACTGCTAGAACATAAAATTCTGAAGTGTTCGGTGACAGGTTGACCTAAGAATAAAAATGGATTTGCATTTCAGAGACCTCATTTTCCTAAGGCCAGACACATTCGCGTTAACAGAATTCCCCACAAAATTTCAGGTGATCAACTGTTTCAGGGAGTGGCAGGACAGGGGTGGGGAGGAAAGGGGGAAACCAGGCCATAAGACATGGAGCCTCTACATGGCTCAGTATGCTCCCTGAAAGCTTACCCATACCCTCAGCACCTAAACCAAGGACAAAAAGGTGCCAGACTGACAGGCCAGGTCAGCCTTTTGAGGGGCACAGACATAGGAGTTCTAGCACTGATGCAGAAATGTTTATTCAACATTTGGTTAAGCTCATTTAAAATGCTCTCTACAGAAACAAAGCCAGATTAGCAGCCTCATGTCTTCAAACAGCAAAGGAGAAAAGGCATCCAATGCATTTGGGAACACTTGGAGATGTTCTCCTAATGGCAGTATTTGCATAGTAAGATGAGCTTCTTGCACTCAGTTTTGGCAGAGCTCTTACTCTGAGATGACTGTTCGTCTGCCAAGCTACATTATACATGTGAAAGCCTGTTTCTGCTAAGGGCTGCAGCCTCTGTGACAGGCCCAGTCTGCAATTATAAGACTAACATCACCCTACCTCGCTCCAAATAAAGTGGCCTTTTAGAATGGAACATTTGCTTTCTGAAAGCAATAAATACAATGGTTTTCCAGGATTAATTTTCATTTGGGCTTTCAGTGGTACCAATGAACTTATGTGGAAATTGGTATGTGACTTAACAGAGGAAGGCACAACATTAGGCCTTTTTAGAAACATGAATCTACAGTCCCTCTGTAAGGTGAAGCTTTTGGGGCCATTAACAAATCAGGGTCTCTTTGGATGGGAAGAGGCCAGTGGAGCAGCCCACCCCACGTGTGTCACCCTGCAGAACTGGACATGCGCAGCAGGAAGGGACATTCATGCCATCCAAACATGGGGAGAGCTGTTATGGCTGTGAGGGAACTGCTGCAGTGGGAACACACTGCAGAATACAAGCCTGGCATTGTCAGCAAGAGGGATAAATTTAGACCTAATTTACTGCAGAATCACTCTCCAATAAAATGCACACAATCTGTTTTGATACATCCCTGAAGTCATGTCACCACAACAGTTATTTTCTTCACTCCAGCAGAAACCCCAAGGGAGGAAAGCATATGAAATGCATGTGGGGCATACTAGACCTGATGGGTACAAGAAAGCTGAATCAGTCTGAAAAGTCTGGTCTGGAGAAATACAGTTCAGAGCAGAAAGAGACAAAGATGTGGGATACAAAAAAAGACATGGAAAAAAAGGCTGCAAGGCTGCAGGAGTCAATACTTAGAACTCATACAAGCATTTATTTTCAGTTAGAAATGCATAAATCCAGTTTAAAGTATACCCCATTGAATTTCAGTTCCTCTGTACTGGAAAACTGTGAACAGATTTATATCAATGAGGTTAAATGAATAACCTGTGCAGATTTCAAGGTAAAGTGTCAACTGTAACAGAAAGGATGGAAAAAGGAAAGAGGATATTAATACTAATTTAACAACTTTCACACTGTATGTTTGCTCAGTCCAATTTATTTAATGGACTAGGCAGGTGGCCTAGGAGATTTATCCCTTTACACAGGTCTATAGCAACAACTGATGTTCAACAAAATGTTAAATGAAAACTGTTTTAGAGAGGGAACAGCTAATGTTACTTTGGGAATGCATATGGACTACACAAGTTTATATGTTTTAGAGAGATCAGAAACACAAAAAAAAAAAAAAAAAAAAAAAAAAAAAGGTGTTCCTTGAAAAAGTCAACTTTCCATTTGTCCTGGGGTTAACAATTATTCTCAACATCTGATCTGGAAAATATTCATGAGAGAGAGAGAATTTCCAGGCCCCTATATACAACCATTTCCCAGAGGCTTCATAGAAGAACATCAGATTTTTATTTTTAGTTTCTTCTGAACCATGATATAGTATGTGTCTACTTAAGTATTAGAGAAGGAAAAAAAACTGGCATTCAAGGAACAGCTGTGATTAAATCACCACATGTTCCCAAACACTGGCATTATAGTGACTGTCTTTGAACTCCACTGTTTTAGACTGGCCATTCCCTGAAACAATTACACAGAGATAAGACCTTAGGGAGCACTCTATTCTCTGTGAATGAATTTCCATATCACAAGTGAGTTTTACAGTAACTATTCCTAAAATGGGACCAGAGAACACTCATCTTTTCCACAAGGAGAGCAAAGTGGGTGGCTCCCAGATGAGGATAGTACCACCTACAGACTGTTACTATTTGAGCAGCATTACGTGGGCATAAGCAAACTGATCATGCCCATTACATAAGGAACGAGTACCCATCTGGATCTCTCATAACAGGGTCTTACCTAAAGAAAAATCTCTGTCAATCTTCTTCTTGTCCATTCCACCTAAACATCCATTTTCACTTAGAGAGATAACACGCTTGGAAACAGCCCCTGAGCTTGCCAGTTTGCTTCCTTTTTCCTCTGGTACCTTTGACAGCTTCTCCTCATCCACCTCCTCTGCCGAGTCTGCGCTCTTAATGCTCAGACGTCTCATCCGCGACACAGAGTCAACTTCTTTCATTCGCACCAAGCGATCCATGGCAGTCCGGCTGGGTGGAGATGTCAGCTTGCCTTGGAGTGTCTCTATCACTTTTGAGGTGCTCCTCACTCTCTTTTCTGAATGCTGATAAGCAGCTGACTTGCAAACCACGTTTTGGTTCTCACCTTGGCTGGGACTCACAGGTTGTTCAAGAGTTTGCTCAGTCACCTGTGGTTTAGCACTGGCTTCCTGGTGAGTGGCCCAGCATTCATCAGGGTATAAAGATCGTCCTCCTGCTCTGACAAAGAGAGCACTCTCTGTCCAGCCACACTTTCGTCTGCCTTCATATGAATCTTCTTTTTTTCCTTCTTTGTTACTTGCTGTGCTTCCTATCATTGATGACTCAAGGTCCTGAGCACCGTTTGAAGGGCTAGTGCCTGGATGGGACCCAACATGGTCATCTGGAAGGAGAGACTCCACTGCTATATCTATACCTAAAATTCTTGCAGCTCTTGCCTGCAATGACTCATTCACAGGGATTTCCACTGCATTTCCATCTGAAGAGTGATCAGAGCTGTTAGCACCAAGTTCTGGGGCCACATCAAGTCCCACTGACCTCAAATCTGGCTCAGAGCACCCTTGGTTCCTCTTTGTTAGTGACAAGCGTACTGCTGACCCTCTCTCTAATACCCTATCATTTGTGGGAGTTGCACTTTTGCTCAGTTTAACAAAGTCTAGGTAATTTTGGTCTTCACTCATCTCCTGCAAGAGAGGGTTATTGAAAGGATTACTGTGACATGAATTACTTGGGCTACTGGACAAAACTCTTTTGATAGGGCCCACATGAACTGGCTGTTTGCTTGTTCTGCTCTTGGCTTCCCCCATCCCCATTTCTGTTATCAGACTTACATCTGCTGGCCTGACTCCTTCACTGCTCCCTCCTGGCTTTGAGAAGCCTTGAGAGCCAACGCATCTTGGCTCGCCACCATGTTCTGTCCCCATGCTCCAACTTTCAGACTTACTTTTAACCCTTCCTGACCTAAATACAGGCACCTCTGGCACAACCATTCCTGATTTCCCACCATGTTTTGGCTCCTGGCTTGATTTCTCATTTCTGGACTCCCTCCTCTGCATAAAGGTACCTGCCTGCAGAGGAGCTGTAGCACTTTCTAAATCTTCTTCACTGCTTGTGCTCTCTTCCTGCCCTTGCAGCTCCTTGTTAAAACTTTCTAGCTCACTTATTGCATCCCAGGGACGGCGACTTACAGGTTTCAAAAGGAACTGCCCAAATGGTTCTTTATTGTTGCAGGGAGCACCTGGTTCTCCCTTAACTACATCTCCCTTGGAAAGGCCATTTTCCCTCTCTTGGACAGGCACAGGCGGGCTCTGGTGGGCTTTTGGGGAGGGAGACTGAAGGACTGAGGTGGCAGTCCTGGAAAATGCACTGTTGCTAGACTGGCTGAGGTGTGTCTGGCCCTTCATACTGTAGCCACTCTGCCTACAGCCTCTCTCATCAGAAGGTGATCCTGTCTGTTTTGCCCCCATTGTGGATGCTGTACATCCCGGGAGCTCTGGAGATAGCGGTTTGCTACTATCAGGCTTCCCAGGCTTTGTACCATGGAAAAATTGTGGGCTCTCAGGTTCTTCAGAGAAACTGGTCTGTGTCTGCTGGTCTTTGTACTGATCACCTGGCCAGGAGCCAGAATATTTGAGCTCTCTGTGTTTTGTAGGCTGAATAAATCTGAGGTCATTCATTTGTTTGAACTCTTCTGGTCTCCACAGCTCTTGTTTTTGTAACTCATTTTTATTGGTCATGCTTCCTGTAAGCGCTTGTAACTCCAAGTCTGTTGAAGACATACTTAAGAGACTTTGTTCTTGCAAAGCCCCATTGTTATCAAACCTATTCTTATCAGGGCTCTGAGTTATGTTGTTGTTCCTATCTGTATCTGGCAGATTGGATTCTGATTTAACTGGGATGGAGACCAAACAAAATATAGTTTCATTCATTTTTTTCTTTGAACTCTTTTTGCTCTGCATCCCAGTTCCAGGTTCAAACTTTTTCACTTTTGTAACAGTCTCACAGGTGTTGTCCATATGTGAATTTCTCACAGAAAGTTTGCCTTTCGTATACTCTGTGCTGGCTTCATGACGGGGGCTGTGATTAGTTGCTCTACAATTGTCTCTTTGGTCCGGCAAGGCACAATTTTCCTGATCTCGGATGGATGGTGCCAACCATCTGTTGCTATGGGTGGAGCTGTTGGAAGTTCTTTCTCCCTTTGCTGAACTGGACAAGTTTGATGCATTCACAAAGGCACTGTTGTACTGTACTTCAAGATTTCTCTCTTGCAAAGCACCAGAACTGGGACTACGTGCATTTTCAGTGTGGTTAGAGTTGCCCTGCAGACCTTCCAGTGGTGCAATTTTAATATGTCGTATCCGAGGATCATCGAAGGGAATATATTGAATGGAACGCAGGTGGTCAGCAGGGTGCCTTGCATGGCTTTGCTTCCCATGAGGAAAATGGTTGTCTTTGCAAGGGTCACCCCCCACTTCAAAGGTATTCATGGCTGGTCGTTGGCAGGGGACAACCCGCTCTGCAGGACCCTGTGGATCACTGCTGGCGCACGTGTTGGTGTTAGGCACTTCACTGGGGGAACGTGGGGTCACGTGTTGGTGAGGTGGGGATTTGTAAGAAGGAGGAGGTACGTACACTGGAGGCTCCAAACCAGAGTCTGGAATGCCAGAATCTTGCCTTGGCTCATTGACTTTGGCTAAGTAGGAAATAGGTTCCTCTTTCTGGTAGTGGTCCTGGAAACCTTCAGTTTCTGCAGGTGCCCTAGTCTGCCGCTGCAGTTCATAGGATGGAGGCTTGAGAGGTCTCCCATACTTGGGCTTCACCAGGGGAAGGAAATGGCCTCCCGCTCCATGGTGCTTGGCTGGTTCCACACTCAGTCTGTTTGGGGCATAGGAGGGGGTTTTAGTGACGCTCAGCGAGTTGTTACTGCTGGTCAGGGAGGGCATTTCCACGCACCTCATGCTCTCAGGTGAAAGGACCCTTGGCAATGACTGCGATTTCCCCCTGCTCTGGGTGCTGAGTACGTTGTCTCCCAGGGTCAGCGAATACAGCTCTTGAAGCAGCTTCTCCCTGTCACCCTCGGACATTTGCCTCCCTACCTTTTTTGGCTGGTTCCAGCTTTCTACTTCCAGACTTTGCCATTTGCAGTTGCTGGGCACTTCACAGCTTTCCTGCAAGCCACTTCTTCTGACATACCCTGCACCCATCCCCACCTTCAGCTGATTCTCCTTGGGGTGCCGGGGTGCCCTTGGGGCTGCAGCCAGGCCTTTCATCTCCACACTGGCCTTCTGGGAATAGCCCAGTAGCACACTGAAGTCCTGTCCTCGTCTTCTCCAGTAGGCAAGATCTTTATCAGTCTTGGGCTGGGAAGACCATGCTAAATGAGGCCTATCATAAACCCTGGAAAAAAAAAAAAGCAGTGTCAGAGGCAGTGCACAGGTGCCTATTCTTTCTACCATGGGTAAGCCCATTAGGAGGTCAAATGATGAGTTATGCCAAAGGAGTTTTGTGTAATCTATTTGCAACTAGATGACAATTTTAATGAGAGGATTTAAAAGTCAGTCAATTAACATGGGTAAAGAAAGGGACAGAAGCTCTTTTGACATGTTGTTAGCTATGCAAAGATGTTAGTGACACAAATGTACATAGTTACCTGCTGTGCAAACATACACAGCCCTCGGTGATGGACTTTAGAAAATTCCCTGCCCATAGCAGGGGGCTTGGAACTAGATGATCTTGAAGGTCCCTTCCAACTCCGACCAGCCTCTGATTCTAAGATGCCATTCTCAAACCAGAAGTGACTCCTTGAATTACTTCTGTATCCTGCTAAATCAAAATCTATAGATGTCAAGGAGACTACTGTGGTATTCGAGTTTAATAGGATTCCAAGAAGCAGAGGTAGGGAGAACAGGTAGATGTCTATATTGTAAGATTTCATAAGATATGTCTGTAAGAAACATGATTTGCATTCTGGTAAAAATGCTGAAATAAAACATGTCAGTTCCAGAACTGATTCTTGTTCTTTCTGAGGGAACAAATTTCTTCAGGGTGCTTTGGATTAAATGACATATGTCACAACAATGGTGATGTATCAACACATCTCTGAATAAAATGGAACCAATATTTAAAACATAAAATACCTCAAAAGAAGTATAAAATTCTTAAATAAAAGAATCTATTAGTGAAATATGAAAGACATTAGACATTGCAAATGAGAAATTCAGAACACAGATTTACATGAACAGAATAGGTTCTTTGTCTATTCTGAACTCACTGTAAACTGTTTTATACATTCCTGCAGAACAAAATTGGTACCCTTCTATATAAATAATTAATTTTCTACTTGAATTGCATTCTGCTATTCTTGTACCTAAGGTGTCCAACAATATAACTGCCTTTAGACTATGTGGCTGCCACCAGCATAAGACTGGAAAGAAAAATCAAAATTGACAGAAATAGGACAAGTATGTAGATAGAACCCAAGGATTTCTTTCTCTTCCCTCCACCCCAAGGTATATAAACAGTGTCATCTGGCTCTTTTTTACCAAAACAATGATCTATTTAAATGGGAGTTTGTCAGCACATAATACTAGTCAAAATTCAGAATGAAAATTAAGCCATCCAGATCCACAGCAATTTTCTTTTATGTATATTACCTTCATCCTATAAGTCTAAAAGTTTAAAAACTAGACTGGGATAAGAACCATCTTGATCATATAAATTCAATTGGATTAAGATGGAACTTCTGAACAAAATGTTCTGCCTCTGAAGCGTGAAATAGTTTGATTGCTGAATCCCAAGAATGAACACACGTCTTCATTAATCAATAAAATATAACAGGACACCTCCTATATCAGAATCTGCTTGTAGTAACAACCAACACTTCCATGTGGAAACATACAGCTGAACAAATGCTATCTTCTACCTTTTTGTCTCATTCCCATACTACTGTGGCACCATTTGTATCTGTGTTTACAAAATGAGGTGAGAAACAGGATCCAGCAGGAGTGAGCAGGAAAGGGACAGGCTGTTCTTTCTGATTGATTTTATCCATCATTGTAAAAGGGTATACAGAAATTGCAGGAAGTACAATCATAGATTCCAAGATCAGAAGAGACCATTACAATTGTTTAGTTTGACATCTTGCTCAGCACAGGCCATCAGACTTCTTTGAGATGATTCCTGCTTAAGTGGTAGCATCTCTCACAAAAGCACCTAAAAATTCTGCTTTTTAAGTTTCCAGTGGTGTTGCAAAGATTAATTCACCATTAAAAAATCCTACAAAGTAACCCAAAATTCTTCTCAACAGAAAGAGAGCTCCTCCATTTATTAAAAGCTGTTTAAAAGGTTAAATTTATTTTAAAGGCTAGGCTCCAGCAATGAACTTCAGAACGTGATACAATCCATCATGTAACCTGTACTATGTCATCAACGCAACAAGAGTGAAAAAAAGACATTTAAAAGGAGGCATTTAGAGTATTTTAAACCTAATCCTAAGATCTACTCACAGGACAGACAGTATTTGTCTTTAAGTCCTGGCTAAGGCACTCAAAGTGGCTACACAGCCAAGCCTCTATCAGGGACCCTGCAAACTTCTGAAGATGACACTGCACAGTGCAGTGGGAAGAGGATGCTCCAAGGACCCTCCAGTACAACTCTATCCTGAAGTTTCCTTTGCTCTTGGTGATGGAGAGCAGCTCCTGCACACCTGCATGCAGCACATCAGGCTGGCAGGCAAGCAGGCAGGAGGCAGTGGGGCAGCACAGCACAACCACACTGCTTGTGGCTGCAACTGCAGCAGAGAGTGCCTCTTTCCAGGACATTTGGCACTTCTGGGTTTGCAGTCAAGGAACTGGTGGAAGGGAAAATTTCCAAGAGCCACTCCAAGTTTAAAATGCTTCACTGGAGCCTCAGCACTGCTAGATCTCTGAATGATGAGCATCAGTCACGGTGCAGTCTTTTGTGCCCATGACATATCACCAAAGAGAAGATTTCACAGCCCCTCTGTGCAGCACTTCCTCTCTGACTATGCCTCTACACAATTCTGTGCCTCTCTGCCATGTGCTGGTGCTGATGCACAAAGAAATGCACACCTGGACACAGAAGCTTACAAGTGCCTGACAGCTGGGAGGAGGATGGAGCCGAGGATGGAGCCAAGGATGGAGCAGTCCCATGGGACCAACTGTGGAGATTTAAGTTCCATGGGTAGAGTGGTCCCAAAGGATCAAGGAGATGGATTTTAACATTATGAACTCTTTTTGAACAGGCTTGCTTATAACGAGTACCACATTTCCTCTCAAAAAGTGCTTCAAATTGGTTCTATATAAAGTTAATTTAATTAAAATGGTTTTAAACCCCAAAAACTATTTCTAGCTTTCTGTGAGTTTTAGGCCTTTACAAGAAATGAGGCCGTCCATCTACCCTGCACTGGCTGCATGACCACATTTCACTGAGCTGTCTTGCTCAAGGCTGTGGGTTGAAGCTGCCCATTTCCCCTAGGGTGACACTGGACCAGCAGGACCTCACATGATGCAGATAATGGGGCCAAAAGTGAAGGAGTGTGGAACAGGCATCGAAGTCCAAACCCTGCAGAATTAGGCCACTGCAGGGCTATGTAGGGAATGTTGCTGGCTGCCAGCAAGCAAGTGGAAGGTGTTGGGCATTCAGTAGCTCATCTTGCATGAACTGTAGACCCTGGCACAGACTTTGTGCCCCACAAAGAGCACTATTAAGAAAGTCAGAAAGGTGGAAAAGTTTTCAGAGGGCTGTTCTGGACACTGACTGCTTCTGTTCTATTTTGAGATCCTATCCTCACATACACTCTTCTGAGACCCAGCATTGGAAAACACCAGTATACTTTTTCAATTGTTCCAGCAGGTGATCTCATTTATGATGATATCTATTTATCGCTATATTTGCTAGCTACTAACATAGGTCCTCCCACACAAACAACTAAGCAAAGTGCCTCTTCTCTCCACTTAGAACAAAATCAGGAGGGAGTTATCCTGTGAAGAGAGAACTCTCATCTATACCCATAGGATCAGCTTTCTCATTTTCTTTGACTTGTCTCCTCTTCCAAATCTCTACTGTGTGGCCTCTGAATGCTCAGTTAAGCAAGGACAGCCCTCCCACCATCTGCTCCCTCACACTTTGCCTGAAGAACAACAGGATGGAGCCAAATACCACTTCCGCTTCCCTGTTCCACGGGGCATCACTCTCCCCTCAAAAAAAGCAGGAGCAATGGCTATGAAGCCTCCATCCATAGCACCCCTTGCCATCACAAAACACCACCAGCCTTGCAAATCTGCCTCCAGAGGCAGCCAGGAGGCTGGCAACATCACTCACTTCCACGGTGTATGGGAAGTTCTATCAGTTCTACATCAGGTGTAGATAATTCCCTGGACAAGGAGCCTAAGCCATGCTCTGAGTTGCTGTGGAAGTGTCACCACCTGTGGAGGACACACATGAACTGTTCAGGGCCTCTCCTGCTCTGTGCTGACTGGGAAAGCAGCGCCAGGAAATGGTGGCAGGAAGCCTGTGATGCCCAGAGAGTATCTTGCACTTGTAGTATCTTGTGGTCATCTCCTCTTTGGGTCCAAATTGTCCCCAGGTCTCTCAAGTGTGCAGTACTTTCCCAGCCTGGGAACCAGAAGCTGATTTCCCATAGCAGTCCAGATACCAAGCAGCGATATCAAAATGCCTGGTGGGGATCACCACTGCTGTCACAGCCCAAGGACTCCCAACTGGGCCATCACAGGTATCTTCTGTTTTAGAGCAGCTCACAAGCACACGGCAGCCTTGTGACTTGGGAGCGGATCTGGAGGGGGACTGTCACTGGGGCTCAGCAGCTGACACCAGGTGCTGCAGCGCTGCAGCTGTGGCTTCCCCAGATCCGGCCTGGAGAGCTCCCTCCTCCCTTCCTGGACCAGCTGGGCCACTGTGTCACTCTCCACACTGGAGGCACTCCACACTCCCGGGCGTGGCAAGGAAGGGATGATACAAAGGTTTTCCCAGCTGCTAGTGCCTTGTGAGAGTTCCCAATAGGCACACTGGGAATCAGAGTTTGCTGAAACAGTAATAGCAAGAAAATATTTCTATCTTTTTGAAAGTGTGACAAAGCCATTTCCAGGGTTGTGTTCCCTATTTTATGTGGAAAAGCCACTTTTAAAAACCAGGATATAATATTTAACTATGCTGTAGACTGGCAGATCCCACCTCTTGCATTTAGAAAGAGATCATTAAACTGTTAGAGAGCATTATTTGGTATTTAGCCAAGGCCAGCAATTACAGATCTCACTGCTATATCCAAGATATGGGGCAGATGTGCGAGCCCTTGCAGATGCACCCAGAGGAATGGGAAGCAAGGAGGCAGACACCCTCCCAAACCCCTGTGCATCCACACAGGCTCTGATTAACAGGGTGCAGGAGCAGCAGTGCTGTGTCAGCTTCCAGATCTTCACAAAAGTACCTCTCCACACTGTAAACTCAGCACCAGCTTCCTCAGCACCACTGCACACTCTCTTCCCCTGCTTCAAAACCTTTTTCCCTTTCATTCTTTTTCAGTATCTTTCCTCACTTTTTTTGCTGTCCAGTTTACTTCATCCAAAACACACCAGAAAGGATCCTCCCAATTACCTTTACATCTGTGTTCTGTCCTTCCTTCTCTAGAATGGACGGTTCCACCTGGAGACCTTCACCAGGACTCGCTGTTCTGCCCTATGACTGCTTTAGAGGGCTCACATTTCTTCCTGCCCATTATCCTAACTGGCAACCAGCAGCCATTCCTGCTCCAGGCAAACAGACTTGCAAGGGGAAAAGATGTGAAGGGAAAGAACAGATGAGCCCAAGAGTAAGGGGACACATGGCTTTGCCACATGTTACTGAAGGTCTTTGTAAGAGGACAAGCTCCCAAGGTGACGATGTTTTGCCGTGCTTTCAGTTTCAAGCCCACTCGGCAGGAGGAAGGGGCTTTTCCTTGCAAACTATCGTCATACTTGGGCTGGCTTCCAGTCCTGCTCGAGCCCCTTTCCTTTGTTCATCTGCAGCACTCAAATAGCTGCAGAACAATGGCCAAGCGTCGGTGTGTACACACAGCTCTTCCTGCCCAGCCGGCCCCAGCCCCGGTGTGCACGTACTCGGTGTTGAGCAAGCCATGGTTGTACAAGCACATTTTATGGAGTGACAACAGCTTCAACTGGCTTGGAGCTGTTTTAAAAAAGAAGTGCACAGGCACCTTCTCATGCTTACTTCACAAGAGCAGCCTTAGGAGAACAAGCAAGTCCTCAGTGCATGTAGGAGCACCCACGAAGAGCTGCAAGTGGCTGAATCCACAGTAAAACCTGGGTGTGTAAGTGGCAGAAGAAGTTAGGTGAAGTTTTAAAACTGAAGAAGGGGAAGATTTTTTCCCATTTTTTTCCCCTGTTCTAGAACTAAGCTTTCCTAAGTCCATCAGAAAGGTCTTTATCATACAGACCACATTAGTAAAACATATTTTCCCACACTCAGCCACTTCCCATTATCCCAGTATTCCCAAAGGCCTTTCTCTAGAAGGTGAATGGATGTGTCACTGGATGTGGGCATCCACTGAGCGGAAAAGGTTACCAGGACAGGAGCAGGATCACAGGAAGATGGTGTTAAGGGTTAGAGTCATGATTAGTTATCTGTCGAAACCAAAAGAAAGAGAAAGCAAAGCCATGGCATGATGCTGAAACTTACCCCCCTTCTGAAGTATGAAAAGTGGACAAACCCTGAAGGTCATGGTGGTAACCAGGACCTGCTTGCCTCCCTTGGCTCCCATGGCTGCTTTCAGTGCTGCTCGAGCTGGTTTTCACCAGAGGTTTCTTGCTGTTGGCCCCAGCTCTGGATTCTGCTTCAATCCCGTTCAGTGCTGTTCTCTGAGAAGATCTGCTCCCTGTGATTTCATGCCTGTATCCATCACATCTGTTCTCATATGAAACAGGGGGATTTTTCGACAATTTGTATCCATGAGAAATCAGGAGGTCTTCAACACTGAACATGTTGTGCTGGTTTCATTCACAGCTGTGCCATCAGAAAGCTCTTTCCAGCTGGACCCATCACTACAAAACATAACCAAAAACAAGCAGAAGGCCACTTTAGACAAGGAAAGATACCTTTGATGAGCCAATAGGCTACTGAAGCTAAAAGTGTCATCTTCTGTACTCAGTTTTTCACCCTCTTAATAAAATAGATGAAGCAAAGTGCATGCAGATGCTGATGAATCATATGCTGTCCTTCCCTAGACAATACACCTCCCTGCACTCAGCCAAGCAGCAGATGCTGTGCTGCTGCTGCTGACTCAGTCCCTTTCACTCAAGAATTCACTGGTGATTGCAGCTTTCAGATTTCACTAATGTGATCTCAAAATAAAAACTTTGCACTGGAGGTAAACCCACAACTTGAGCAGGCATTTCCTTAGAAAACTATTTTTCTGCAGTCATGGAAAGGTGTGCTCTGTATTATGTTTTAAGTTGCTGCAGGAGGAGGGGGTGGATTACAGAGCAATAAGCCTCTCCCTACAGCTCTGCATATTCCAATTAAAAAAAAAATGTTCACATAAACAAGGACAAACTACGCATAAGAACAAAAACGAATTATGCAACCACATGAGAAACCCAGGTAATATCAGGCAATGCCCCAGCTAAACAGTCCTCTTTACAGATTACTTTCTTGTCTCCCTGCACTGGCCTGCTGCAATCCTCTGCTAGAATAACACAAAACCTAAGATTCCAAGTGTGCTGTTTTTACAGCACACTTGCATTGTGTAACATGACTCGAAACAACACGTGATGCCCATGTGTATTGTATCTCAAGGATCTGCAAGACACAGGATGGTCAAGATTTTTCTTCCCCAGTGACAGCCCTCAATTTTGCACTGACTAGAGCAAAGATCTAGCAAACTGAATTAGTTGGCTGAAAACTGTCTCTATTGTCTATACCACTCTCACAGCTTAATATGGCAATTATAGAATACCTATTCTTCCAGAGTTTTAAAATGTGTGGAAGGTAATGTTCTGTTCTTAAGGTTGTACAAAACAATGGACCCATCCTGATACATTCCTCCTGTTTGAATTGTGCTACCAAAAGAAAGAAATTTTAAAAAGGTGAATAAAAAGGTAAAACATGCAGAAATGGATTCATGTAAAATATAAACCACAAGATTATTTTGCCTGCATGAACAGTTCATTTAACACATCTAGTGAGTACTGGATGTCCTTAGTAGTAGCAGGTCCACCTGAGGATCATGAGCCATGCACTCCCAGCTGCTTAAAAGGAAACTGTCTCTGCAAAGATCACGACACAAAAGTGCATTTTATACAGTGGTCTCTAATGCTTTTCTGGGGCATGAAGAAAGGAAGAAGTCTGTTCACAAGGATTTACTTGAAATGGTGCAACTATTGAGATGGCTGTTGTATGTTTATTAATACTAAGTCTCTCAGGCTACATATACACAGAAGAGGACAGGTTGGCATGCTATATAAACCAGTTTCTGTGCTGCAGCACTCTATGTATTATGGCCACTTTCTGCCTATCCAGTGCCTCAACCATTTTCTGTCCTGCCTTGACTCCTGGATGCTGTGCCAGCTGTGGATCCAGTTTGGCCAGCTGCTCTGGGCCAGCCTGGTGTGCAGCTCCTGAGCACTCAGGGACCCTCTGGCTGCCTCTGTGCTGTGCTGCCCACGGTGGCCACGGCACTCATGCGAGGAGAGCTCACAGTGTAGAAAAACAGGCACAATTTTTATACACAGCCACAATTTAACCTGAAACACTGCAAAAGTGGTTTTCCAGCCTGAGAGCCTCCTGAACCTAAACCGGTTTGTCCCCAGAGCTTAATGAATCTCCTCCTTTTTCACACATGTAACACTACACACCCTTTAAAAACAGAGAAAGAAAGCTCTGTGCTGAAGATATTAGCCCCTACTAGAACAGAACTCCAAATTCCCAGTAAGAGCTCTGAGTAGGGGAGCCAGCAGTAAGTACAAGTAGACAGAAAGCAGGGAAGAGTGGGACCCTTCCCTCATGGAAGGAAGGGAAGGCTTTGTGGGTTATTTTTGAATGCTGACCTAAAAAGCTGATTTTCCATCCACCCCCTGCCCAGACTGTGCAAGGAGCCAGGTATCAGCAGAGCAAAGGGAACAGCTGGCTGCTAGAGCTGTTCAGCTTCTAACAGGAGAAAGATCCAATGTGACTACCATAAACAGCAGAAAGCCCATCGAAGCACTCACAGGTGCAAGGAAGAAATGTGCTTTTCCTGCTATTATCGAGCTGGCTTGGAGAAGAGTTTAACCCCCTCCCTGCCACCTAGTGCAGCCATCAGAGAGGCAAAGGTGCGTGGGCGAGAAACCTCCAGCCCATGGAGTTTACTCTGATTCTTCTTTTGGCACCAGTGGTGAGGAGCAACAAGCAGAAGTGTGCCATGAGGAACTGGTATGACTGTCTCTTCCTGCCCTGCAAACTCACCATGTGTAGAAGAGGAAGCCCCATGGTGTTATGTGTGGTGGGGGGCCCATCTGGGAGAAGGATTCTATCACTATGCCCATCACAACACTGCAATGGGAACAGCCAAGGGGGAGAATCCTGCTCCATGCCCATGGCACAAGCTCCAAGGAGCCTGTAGCAGCGGTGGCAGGTAGCCACCAGTTGGGACACTGTTGGAACACAGCCTCAAAGGGCTGTGCAGAAGTAATGAGGAAGTAGCATCTCCTGCACTGGACCTGACCAGGGACAGGGAAGCCGGAAGTCCTGATCAAAGCTTGCAGGACGTCAACCATGTCAGCACCCATCATCTGCAAGGATGCTGGCCAGCTTTCTGAATCCGGCTAGAGTTCTGGGACACTCACCCCACCCTCCCTGAGATAAATAAACCTAAAAAAATAAAGTCAAAGTAATTGGATTGGCAGGAGTAACAAAACCATTGCTGCAGTATTGCCATGTAAATAATCTGTCAGACTGGACCTCAGAGTAAAGAGTGTGCAGAGCTTCTAATTTGAGGGAAGATCAACAACACTGCAAAACAGTTTGTTTTTCCAGCCCTCATTTGTTTTGTTTGCCAATGACATCAGTGCTTTCTGATAGGATTTGCTTCCTGAGGATGCCTGCTATCTTGCCAGTGTTTCCGACTTGTCCCCGACAGCCAGTACAACTCTGCATTACATTGGAAACAGGGGCCAAGCTTTTCTCTGGAAACTTCTCAACAGCACTCTGAGATGCAAAGAAACAAGCGTGAACAGCGGAAATCAGCATCAGCCCCCATGTGGACAGACACAATGGAGACCCACAGCCTGAGCAAGCGGGACACAATGGGATCACCAGATGGAAACGTCATCAGAGCACCTCACCTTGAGGTGCTCTGTCCATGAGCACGAATCTCACCTCCGGTCTGAGAAAAGCCCAAAGCACTCCTGAAAAACACCCTGAAGAAATGTGGTGCTAGTTTCCTCTGAGCTGCTTCTGGAACTCATTCTCAATGGGGGAAACACTTGTTTTCTATTTATGATATGTCTGTAGTTTTTTTCAGTGGCAGGGGTTCCCAAGCCTTATTATTCTGGGGGGGGAGTGGGGGTTGGGTAGCACCACCATCTGTATCATCACCAGTACCAGTGATGATGGATGCTAACACTTGCACCAATGGCAGAATAAGCAGGTCTTACCTCCATGCTCTGAAATTACTTGCATGGCATTGAATGCTCCCTTCATGGTGCTCTGAGCAGCCACTTGGCAGGCTCCTTTCTTTAGCCCGAGCTCCAGAGAGCATCCTGGCACAGCAGCCACGGACTGGGTGGCAGACCAGATGTGACAGAGGATTCGGTTCTGTCTGCCCTCTGTAATATCTCTCCTGCCCTCCACTACTTGAAATGTAGGGGAAGGTGGTAACCCTTTAACTGGCTGAATTCAACACATGAAGTCCTTCTTGGGCATGATTTTCCCTGCCCATCTCTGCAGAACTATTTATAACAATAATGTAAATGATTTTGTACAACTTTCAAGAAAAGAAAATATTGAAGGAACATGATTCATAGTGCAAAAGGAAGCATACAACATCAAGAATTTCCAAAATCAAGGCACCCTGCATGGACACAAAATTTGCTGTGGTCTTTAATTACATGACTTAAGGCTACTGAATTCTGCAGGACTCTGGCCTCGACTGGTGTGCAGGCTAGGTGATGGTAATTCCTCCTGGGCTGTCTCTACAGCAGCTATTCAAACACTGCTTGGAAGACGTAGTTACTAACAGGCATCTGAATTACAAAGTGTATTATCTAGATGGGTCACACATTAAATTAGCTTATCTTCACTCACGTCTGGGTGACATTATTCCCATTTCATATCAGACATGTGCCAGACAGAGCATTTATGCAGACAGACTAAAGTGAAAACAACCCTCTCCATTCTAGACACCCAGTATGAAGTGCTTACAACCTGATTTTTTGAAGGACTCAGCTTTAAAAGTGAACTAGGTATATTCAAAGCAACTGCTGTAAGAACCTACTGCCTCTGCACATGAACCTAAGTGTGGCAAATAGCTGTCCACACAATGAAGACATGGGATGAGCCAAAAAAGCTGGTTGCAGTAATTTGCGTACTGTGCTTTCCTCCATCCTTCTGTCCAGCTAATCCAACACCAACACTTGTCCAGGAAGCCACATATCCCCCCACCCCTATTAACTCCTCACCATTATGCAGCCCAGTGCCTTCATTTCCTCCTTCCCACACTCACCCAATCCTTGCTGTCCTCCCTCTCTCCTCCAGGATCCCTTCTCTGCCCTCCTGTCTCCTGGTCCCACCAGTTGAGCCACTCTTCCCACAGAACCCACTACTGTGGCAGTCAGCCCATCCTTCCTCCTGCACCCCTTAGAGCTTCTGCTGGCCAGTCTTCAGTTTGCATCCATCACCCCAATTTCTTCGTTCTCCTGATGAACATTTCCTGTCCTGTCTACACTTCTGTGCCTGCTCTCTGCTCCCAGATTTGAGACCCATCTCACCTATACCTGGAAGAAGCTGTCATTACAGGGATGATCCCACTCCAGCAGCACAGCCCTGGGCCAGGGCTACACAGGGCCATGCTCTGCTGGCACATCCCTTGGAGCAGCGAGGGCGTGAGCACAGGGCTGGGTCACCAGTGGGCTGCTCAGCACCAGAGGCTGGGGTGTGCTGATGGATGGGGAGAAAAGTCTTCAGAAAATGGAATAACTCAAAACAGAGATGAGTCTGCTAAGAACACACACAGATGCCTCCAAGCCTTGTCACCATAGATCCAGCTCCTGAACATGATGGCATGCAGCTCTCAATCAAAAAACCGGAACATTTATTTTCTTTCCCCTTTCTAATATTGGAAAAACAACATTCCTTCTCTCCTCCCCTCTAGTTCTTCTTGGAAATGGTTGAATTGGTTTAGCTGACAATATTAAAATAAACCTAGCCTGAGAGACAGACACAACCTGAAAGTCTCAGATCAAGAGATAAAAGCCTGACAGACTAGAGCAATGGAAAACAGGTTCTTACGGTTGTTTTAATACTAGATGGTGATACTTGCTCTAAATATAACCCTGAGCTACATCCCAGGAGGATATCTAAGGCTTTGGACATTTTAATTGCTCCTGTTTTCTCACTCTCGTTTTGCATGTGTGCATATAAAACAGCCTATCAAAAGCACATTAAACAAGGCTTTTACCTTGCTAATTTCATCTTTTGCAGGACAATAAAGTCAGATGGGACTGTAACCAGCAGGCTGCAGTGATGCTGTGCATGCAGCCACCCCAAAGCCATGCCCTTGCCCTCTGCTACGGAAACAACCACCATCACATCACTGTCTTATAGAGACACACTCCATCGGGAAAGATAAAATTATTATCTTTATTTATTATTAAAAGTGTTTGAAGAGCCTTCAACAATAATGTTCACTATGACCAAGTTTTAGCTATAAAATGCAAAGATACTCTAGAACACAGGAAAAAGAGATTAAAGAACATTAATCCAAGTTGGATGTATCCAACTTGATGGGGCTTAATGAAGCACAGGCTAGGAGTAAGGAGGGAGTAGAGAACTAGTCAGGGCTGCCTTCAAGCCATGAGTAAATACCTTCTAGAAATTCCCAAAGGATGAATGAAGGGCAAATATGTTATCTAACTTCAAACAAAAGGGGGAAGGAGACAGATCTGGGGTATCACAGACCAAACAGCCTTGCTTTGATATCAAATCAGACAAATTATTACTCAATTCCCTTGTAAATACTTATAACAAGTGTTGATTTATTGTGGAGCAGGAGCAAGTGTGCGATCCAAGAAGAGTTTCCATCTCCCTGCTTGCCGCCTTGCACTGCAGCTGCATCCACTCCCACACAATAGTCATGAGAAAACAGAAAATACAGACTTGTCAAGAACAAATTAAGCCTAATCTATTTAATTTTCTTCTTTGATGGAGCTGGGAGCATAGTGACTAGGGAGGAAAAAACAGTAGAAGTCACACGTTGGAATGAGGAAAGCTTTGATTAATGCATGTATAGTCTTATATGCAAACCAGGTGAATACAATTGAGGTACAATTTACTCAGTGGGCAGGCATACAAATGCTTCAAATCTGTACTCAAGGAACAGTAGCAAGTCCAATGTCAACTTGAAAAGACACATAAGGGCTGTGCCTGGGGTCTTGTTCTATTCGGTATTTCCATTAATGACTTGTAAATTAGGAGGAAGATTACAATCACAAATCTCTAGGGAATGCTATGAGCATTTTCAGGGATTAAAATTAGAATAAAATCTTAATAAATCAGAGACCCAGTCTGAAATGAATGACTGAGATTCAATACAGGCAGGTGTAAAAAAACATGAAGAAGAAGGATGCAAGCAAAACAAAATGGAGCATACAGCAGAAGAGTCTCTGGGGCTAGAGTCACAAAGGGGGATGACATCATTTGACTCAAAGATCTTAGAGAACTTTTCCAAGTTTTACAATCCTACGGTTTTGTGATAAGAACAGTGCAGGGCTTGGTGCACACAAGTGAATAAGCTTGGAGTTACATCAAGAGGAGCATCACGCATCAGGCTCTTTACTCCTCTCAGCCCTATATCCAGTTCCAGTCCTTCCTCAAGCAAGATGCTCATGGGAATGATAGAAAATTTAGCCAAGTGTGACCCCTAGAGAAGAGGGTACAAGAAATGGGCTTGTTTACTTGGAAGAAAGGTGTGGAGAAATGAGGGTGAGAGAACGAGAGACAATAACAAGTTCTAAATATGTCAGGCTGCTAAAAGGCTGCAATAATCTTGTCCTACTCCCTGCAGATGTGGATAACCAAAGGGACTGACTTAGGGAGCAGCAAGGGTGATTTAGATTAAATATTGAGAGGAACTGTCTAGCCATAATGATAGTTATGCACTGTTTATTCTGGCAGGCTGTGAATCAATACAGGTTTTCAAGAACAGAATGAATGAACATCTATCAGAAGTGGTGCAGATAAAGCAATCCTTCCTCAGAAACAAGGGATTCGGGGTGGAAACTAAACTTTTTAATATTCTTCCTCTACTTTCCCCCTAAAAAATTTATTGTTTTGTTGGCATGCCCCACATATTTCCAAGAAAGTCAAAACTCTTTTGTGCAAGTCTCTCTGTGTTACAACCAGCCCCCTCACCTCAAATAAAATGTGACTTTCCCCTCCATCCCCAGCCCCTCTGCTGCAAGTCTCCTTGCATCCTCCTTTCCTGACATCTCTGCATTGCAGGGAAGAGCGAGGGGGGTGCTAAGGGGGAGCAGGTCTGGCACAGGGTTAGAAAAAGAAACTTTGCTTCTTCTCAAGGGATGGGAGGGACAGGGAGGCTGAGACACAAAACACACACTATGGGCTGAAGGCTCCTGAGCAGAGAAGAGGCAGCAGATGAGCAGAGGCACCAGAATGGGGTCCTGACCAAAGGACTCTTATCAGATCTTGGATACGCACCAGGCAGGGCTTCAAAAAGTTCCCATTACCGTCAATGCTGTACTGAAGGCTTCAAAGCCACTAGTGCTACATGTATAATCAACTCTGCAGACTACATGGGAGGAAGACATGCCAAAGTCATTGCTGGAAGATAAGCCAACTTTATGTTGGCTCTGCATGTCTTCCCAGGCCAGTCCCTCCCATTCACCTCAAAGAAATTAAAAAGAAATATGTGAATTTTTGTGTTTAACTCTCATTACCTGCAGGCAGGAGAGTTCACATTTTTTCTCTAACACAGAGATTCACAGACAGTGAAAATTACAGCTCACATCCTTTGCATTCTTTGAGCAAAAAGACCTCACTGAAATCCTGGAGGCACTGTGCCAGAGAACAAATTAATGATACAATGTGTCTCCAATAAAATTAGGAAGTAGGGAGGAGGAGAGGAACAAGTCTTAAAGAGTTGATTTGACTCTTAGAAGGTAGTTATTCCTGTCTTGTATCTCACTGGTGCAGATGCATCTGCAAACCCACCATGAGAGTGCACAGCATCTCTCGGGGCAGATCTCGACGAGTGATGGCTGCTCTTCAGGTGCTGCCGTTTGTTAGGAGGTTTCAGACTCTGCTTTCTCACATTTGCCAAGAAAAAATGGTAGAGAGAGAGACAGAGAGAATTTTTTTTTTTTTAAAGTAACATGGGTGTTTGAGTATTGTGTTCACACAATGCTGAAAAACATGTCCGACTGTATATGGATCGGAGTCGGTATCCGAAATAAGTTTGATTTTTAAATTTGCCATGGAGCAATCCAGGCCTGACTGAGCACTGATAGGCTGAGGCTCTTAAGCATCCAAACAGATATAAATGCATAACAGGGAGAGAGGATATGTCCAAGCATGCACAGATACCACTGTTTGTATTAGCTGTTTTTCAAAATGTCAACAGCTTGCTTTCACTGATGATAGACCAGCACATCAGTCCACTGAAACTGGCCCAGATTTTTTTCAGAGAAGGAGCGATTGTTAAAGAGCACTCACTGATACTCTGTGCTCCAGATATAACCAGTCCTTACACCAATTGGCAGCATATGGTGAATTTCCTCAAATGACAGCTTTTGTCTGTCACAACAGGAGAGCAAAATAGTACATTTATTAGACAAAGCATAATTAGTCAACACTTTGCCTCCCAAAAAGGAACTGAAGAGGATATTTTTTAGAACTCAGATGAATGTTTCCATGCTGTTTACAGTTTTGTATGGAGCAGCCCACTCTGGGTGGGCACAAACAAAGCACAGGGAATCACATTTGTTGCTCACATCTTAAAATCAAGATATTATGGGCTAATCATCCCACCTAAAATACCTATGGGCAAAGTCCTAATAAGCTGCTCCCCACATCAGGACTTCATGAATAAGTATTATTTTTTGTATTTTTTATAATAGAAAAGCTCTCCATCTGTACGAGACAAAAGAAAAAAAAGAAAAAAAGGATCTCAATAATAACTGTATTAAATCTTTCAAAGCAAAAATTTTTAATAAGGGATCTATCACATGGCTGAACTTCTTTGAGGTGACAGTGACATGACTTATAGAGCCTGGGCTCTGTGATCAAAAGGATTACACACATTAGCATCCTACTAATCACAGCAGGACAGGCCAGCCCATCAGGCCAGGACTCATGGAGGAGGGATCCATAAATAAACACTTTCTCCTGCTCACAAATGTGGCTGGGAGCAGAACCGTTCCAAGGTTGGTGTGGTCTCCTTTCAAAGAGATAAAGATTGTGTCTTCTGAAGTAAATAAATTCTCAGCATAGTCTCACACGTCTGTTTGTTTACTCATTTTCACACACTACCATCCTCTCCTGTGTGTTATCCCTTTTATATTACCCTTGTACATATAATCAAATGCCCTCTTTTCCGGACTGACCCTCTGCTTCTTCCTGTGTTACAGACGCCTTTGATCTTTCTTTCTGGGATCTGTGTGTCCTGACTGGTAGTCTCAGCAGGATTTCCCCCCAACCCCTCGCTTTACCAGAAAATGCCAAAGTAGCATTTTTATGCATTAGCACAGAAAAAACCTAGACAGATGCTTGAGAAGGCTACACACAGTTGATGCCGTGCTGCTGAGGAACTGTGTGTGCTGGCCAGGGCTGCCCACCAGTAAGGGTAAGCCTGGGCACAGATAAGCTCTCTGGACCAACAAGGTGAGCAGTCACCATCACAAGGGGGAAGATGGACCATCCTGAAATTCTCTTAGTGAATTGCAGGGTGCTATGAGCACTTTCAAAGAGCAGAACACAGCCTTTAACTTTTTTTTTCCTTTTTTCAACTATCTCAGATTTTTTCCCTTGCCTCACCACTTGAGACGGTCCAAGTTATGGCTGACAAGTTCCATTAATATCCTAACTGTAATACTCATGGGCAAAGAGGCTAATGCGGCTTTTTGTTCCCTGCAGGCACTGCCAGTACCAGAAGAACTGAGGGTTATTTCTAGGTAGATGTGAAAAGATGCCATCAGTTCACATAGAGACCTTAACAATCGCATCAGGACTGCTGAAAGACTGACCAACCCCTTCCTTCACAGCTGAAATTGGTGAGTTTCCCCAGCAAGCCCAAGTCCACTGGCCCTTGCAACAAAGCACAATAACAAGGTTGCAGAAAGCAAGATAACCCTTCCACTCAAGGATTAGAAAACAACATCTGTTAAAAAACAAATAAACTGGTGTAATGGCCTCAGCAAGAGACCCAGAGGATTTTAGAGATGCAGCTCGTGGCTTGGTCAACACATTGTGAACGGCAAATTACAAGAGAACAATTGTTTTATAGCAAGCTCTCCTACCCCTGAACTCCCTCAAGGTTAATTAGGATGGCCTCTGGCCAAATTAATTAGAGGAGAAGATTTGGGCAGGACTTTGCTATGTACTCGTAACTAGTTCCAAGGTGACCAAGAAGTTCAGAAATGCCTCACCTTCCAAATAGAGCTTGCTTGGCAAAAAACAAGCTCGCATGTGCCATGTCATTCTTCTGACAATCAGGAGAAACACTTAAAAGTAATGTTTCCCTAACTAACAGCTAATGTAGAAGAACTTTCCGCATCCTTCCCACTGAACAATATGCCCTTGTTTATTTTCTGTGTGCTTTTTAGGTCATAAGAGGCCAGTGAAGTTATGCATCTAAAGAACAATATAGTACTGTAATATGCCAGTTGATACACACAGCCTGGCAGACCCTGAAAGGTCCGTCTTTTCCAAGAGCTGGCAAATACGTGTTGCAGTGTGGAGAAATACTGAATATCAGCATAGGAAGGGAGGATGCAGAAGGACCCAGCCTTTGAAATGACAGACTAAATTGGTGTTTTAATGTGCTAATCTAATGTGCTCTGGTAGCACAGCTTAGAGATGACCATGCCTTGAGGGGCACAGCCATGCCCAGCTTCTCTACCCCATGGCAGCAGTCTGCCTCCTGCTCCTGCTGACTGCTGCCATGGAAAAGGGAATAGTTGGCAGGACCACACTTTTTCCTCCAAGTGGTACCATGGTGAGTGGTAGAACTGCACAGCATAGGAGGGTTGGGTAGATCTAGCCTCTGTGATTACAAATCAAGTGCTGTCACAAATGAAGGCTCTGCAAGTGGCTGCATCTCTGATCTGCAGAGCTCATTCTCTGTCATTAATCTGATATTGTTTAGTTTGAAGCCGGAAGGTTGCTATTTTCCTTGTGTCTGTTACCCACAAAAAGCAACAGCCATTCTGGGCAGAATCGGAACTTCTGAAGTAACAATGAGAAACTGCTTCAGCTCACGCAAAGAAGTGCAGTTGAATACTTTTCAGCAGGACACAATTCTCATTGTCGCTAGCCAAGATTTAATGTCTTGACTCTGTGAATCAGACTGAGTACTCAGAACAGTTACATCGTGTGTTCACTTAAAGACATGGGCTGGAGTAACTTAACGTGTAGAGTCCACGCCAGTAAAAAGGCATTATTCTTTCTTCTTGACCAAAAAGAAAAAAAAAAAAAAAAAAAAAAAAAAATAAAGAAAGGGAAAAGAACCCAAACAACCACCCATCCTTAATAGATGCAAGAGTTCTTTGGCACAGATCCAGTGGCAGACTAAGGCCATGATTTGCAATTCTGAGGCAATTATGAAATGACATAACAGCACAGATCTCCTTCTGACAGAACAGCTGGGGTTTTTGTCTCCTTTGCAGCAGGACACGGTTTAAAACAGCCACCATAAAGTAAAATAACCCAAAGAGCCATTTGACCACCGTGCAAATATCGGAGTACAGATTACCACCAAGAGGGGCGGCACTTGGTGTTTCAGACCCTGGTGCCACATCCTCTGGGGTCGGTGAGAGCCGGCACCGAGCCGCAGCCGGAGCCCCGCTCCCGGGCGCAGGGGACCACAGCGACCGCTGGTGAATGAAGGAGAGCGGCTCCGGCGAGCGGCACCGAGCAACTTCCCCGGGACCTCGGCTGAGGGCGAGCTCCCGGGGGGATGCCGGCAGAGAGCCCCGCCAGAGACGGCGCTCACGGGGGGAGAGAAGAGTGAGCAGGTGCAAAGGATGCGAACGCGAGGGATGAGCCCCCCACTGCCGCGAACCGCCGTCCGCTCCGGGACGCCTCCGAGCGCCGCCGTCCTCCCCCTCCCGCCTCCCCCGGCCGCCCGCCGCCCCCTCCCCGGCCCGCCGGGACTCACCGCTCCGGCGGCCGCGCACGACCCGCGGCTGCCGCTGGGGCCGCCGCGCTCAGCGGCTGCGGGAGGCGCCGAGCCCGCGGCGGGCGGGGCGGGCCGGGGAGGGAGGGAAGGAGGGATGGAAGGAGGGAAGGAAGGAGGGACGGTCCCGGCGCCCCGCCCGTCCCTCCGCGCCCCGCCCGCGGGCGGCTCCGCGGGGCAGCGGCGCACCGGGCACCGCGGGAGGCGGCGGGTTTTCCCCGGCAAGTTGAACGGGCAGCTCCTGCCCTCTCTCTCTCTCTCTCTCTCTGCACAGCCGAGCACATCTCATGGCTCAGCCGAGATGAACGACATCAACTTTCGCAGCACAAGTAAAAACTGCAGATGGGAAGGCGGGTCTGTCAAGGATGGAGAGGGACACGAGCAGACCTTTCCAAAACTTGCTGTTCTTGCTGACACCTGGCCACGCACCCAAAGGGTTTGTCTTCAACATGGTTTTCAAACGTTTTTGAAGCATTGTTGATTTCCCGCTTCCCCATCTCTCCCCTCCCCATGATTTATTCAGCCTCTAGAAACAGGTGAATAATTTGCAAATCTCTTTAGGTTTAATGACACTCTCATAAAAAAATAATAAAAAAAAAAGAAAGTATGTTTGTGAATCATTTACTTCAGTAATTGGCTGGGCCCATCAACTGCTTGTCCTGTCTTAATTGACTTTCGCCTCAGGCTATCAAAGCTCTTTTACACATGTTCATAAATTGAGTCCTATTCAATACGTGCTCTAGTTAATAGTGAGAAAACAAGGGCAGTAAAGTTACATGATGAGTGCAAGGTCATGGCAGAAGTCTGCAGGAGAGCCCAGAACTGAATACAGGTTTCATGGTGCCCCGCTTTCACAGGGCTCTGGGAGTAATCGTCATTGACCTGCTTTTCTGCGGACACCTCCTTTTGTCTTCCAGCAGTGGCGGTGTGAGCCCGCAGCTGCTGACACATGCAGATGCAGCCACCAAGGACAATGCCATGGGCAGCAGGGGGACCTTGAGCAACACCCCTTGCACCCTGTCCCTGCAGGGTACATGCGAAATTGTGGCATTGCTGGTTGGGAAAGCCCTGCCTGTTCCTGTGGTAAAGCCTTGTAGCTGACACAGTAGTCAGTCAGTAGAAGGTTTAGGTCTTGTCACAGAGCAGCTTCACGTGGGTGTGACGATAGCGAAGGTTTCCGTCAAGGAAGCCGTGCTGCCACAACTTACAGTTTATTATTTAAATATCTTTATTCTGACAGGCAAATTGGGAGTTCTGGATTTTTTAAATACTTGTCTCCTCTGTGTTATAAGAAAAAATTTCCAGAATTATTTTCTCGTTGGCATGGCTGCAGCTCTGAGCTGTCTGTTCTCCTTGGTTGTAGGAGACAGTCCTGTTTATATCCCTTCTTCTCAAGACAAAAGCTTTTTCTCTGGTGGGGTAGTCATGGTGTGCCACACAGAGCAGGCCCTTGTTCCTGTTTCTGTTGGGAAAGCTGCTTTGGCCCTGGATTTAAGGGATAGAAACAGGTGGGGAGCAAGGGGAGCTGGACCATTTACTGAACAATGTCAAAATGAAGGGACATCTTTTTGTCTTCACAGCCTGTAAAGAGCATGAAAAAAGCACAGAGGACAGCACATCTCAGAGCTGCCTCTCTGCCCCTGGGGCTAACTTTTGCTACATTGCTTCTGAGAACATTTTGTGGGCTTCAAAGAGGGGTGCAGTCCTTCCTTGCAAGGAGACATTCCTGCAGATTTGTCTGGAGTCCTGCAGTCACTGAAGATTTCCCCCAGGTGAAGTCAAGGGACCTTGAAGGTTAAAAAAAAAAAAGCAGAGGAAAAGATCCTAAAAAAAGAAAACAGTGCCCATGTTCCTAGGTCTCCTGTTACAGAGAAAAAACTGAAAATGTGAGATGAACATAGCCCCACAGTCAGACACCAGAAAGCAAACATGATTTTTGAGACAATGGGAGGGATGCCTTGGGCTGGATTCACAATTAACAACAAATGATGGCTGGCAGCCCCACTTCATCTCCAAGGGGGATTGCCCAGAGGGTTGGTGTAACACGTGAAGCCATTAGCCTGTGATTTGGGAAGTCTGAGGGCTCAGCTTCTCATCATCAGTGCAACTTTCAGGGACTCCCTTTGCTCCTACAGCATCTTGCCCTTTGCCTGTTAGAGAGCAAGTTCTTTGGGCAGATGTTGCTTCTTGTTTTGTCTTTGTCCAGTGCTCAGATCAGTAGGATTGTGGTCTCAGGTTGCTATTGCAGTGCAGACTGTGATTGCCAGAAAGGCAAAGATGAGCAGAGGAGGCAAGAAAGCAATTCTGCCTTTTGATGGTCAATGTGCACAACTGATGGAAAGTTGCAAAGCCCACAGTCCTGCAGCTGACTGAGGAGATCTCCCTCTCCTGGAGTTTAGAGCTTCATCCTTAAAAAGGCTGAAAGAACTTAACGTGGCTGAGAGAGAAGCACGCAAATGGAGTTTGTGGAAGAGAAAAGAGCACTGAAGCCACTATCCTGCCACTCCTGAGATGGGTAAAAATCAATGTGATGGGGCAGGGTGACTCAATGGGGCAACAGATAAGAGAACCATTATTGTCTCCCTGCAAGGAGAAGGGCAAAGAAACCATGGATCAAAAGCTGCTGGTGCCTGTGTGTGCAAAGTTTGGTATCTGGACAGGAGCACAGTGGGGCTGCATGAACCCAGCAAGCAGTAGAGCATCCCATGTGTCACAGCAGGCAGGCTCAGATCAGGATCCAGTGGGACATGGTAGAGCAGGTCTGCGTGCCTGGGCAAGCAGGGAACACCAGGACTTGGCTCCTCAGGAAATGAAGAGCAGCGCCTGTAAGTCTGGCCTGCAAGTGGCCATTATGGACAGAAATTGTGGAAAATAGAGGCACACAAACATGAGCAAGACAGGCCAGATGGGGAAATACAGATGAATTAATTTACAGGGAAGGGAAAAGGAAAAACATAGAGACATGCTGCACACCAGCCAACTCTTCAGCAACAGTACTGCAGCATGTCATCACTGTGACAAGCGAATGGGAAGTTGTGCTCTGCTCAATGCAAGTTATTGCTATTTTATGACTTTATAATTCTCTCTGGCCTCAAAACCTCCCTGGCTGGGAGTCCTCTGTTTATGTTTTATGTCCCATCAGCAGTGTCACTGCTCAGGATCAGAACTTTCTTGCCATTCCTACAGAAATTGTCATGGGCTTGGAGCCTCATTTCTGGAGGTGATCATTCATCAGTGCTTTTTTACAGTAAATTCAAGCATACTTCTTCATAATTTGGTGGGGTTTGAAGTGATTAGGTGCATTAATTACTCCCCAAAAGCCTATAACAGGTTTTGTTTTAGATCCAGTTGCTGGGAAAATATTTAGGAACATATGCTGAAATCACCACATACCTGAAGTTTACCATAACTAACTAGCCACAGATGTGCTATTAAACCCCTGGTTATTTTTTCCTCTTGTCCATCCTATATGGCATGTTACAGCCATAAGCTATTGAACTTACTTATAACAGCTGCTAGTCAAAAACAAAGCATCTATTACCTTTTTGCAAGAAAAAATTCACATTGCCCATCCTGACAGTAATCACCTGTTTATACAATTGGCACCTCTTTTTAGCTTGGAACAGAGAAACCTCAGATATTTTATTGCTACATCAAGGGAAACACTAAGCATTGCTGTGGAGAAGGGAGGTTTTCATTTTCCAGTTCTCTGGTGCTTCTTTAGCTGTATTTTGACTTGGTATTCAGGGATCCTTTTCTTGAACTGCTTTATTGCTTCCTAGGCATCCCAAAAAAGCAGATGGGCTGGGTGTGTATTGAGTAGATGGAAATAGTTCATGATGTCAGGTGTCATCTGCAAAGATTTAATTCACAGCAGTTGCTGTCTGTGCGAGGTGTTGGGCCACAGGCTGCTGGGGAGCAAAGATAGTGCACTGATGGAGAGTGTTTTCCTTTAAATGTAAGGACTAAGATATCACATCTGTTAAATATACTTTAAAGTTCTAAAGTATGACACGTGAAAGTGTGCTGGAGGGAGGAAAAAATGGGGGAAAAAAGCTAAAAATAAGAGACTGGTTAATACAGAGGAAGTGTACACCCATACCGTGTGAGTTCCTGAACATTGTGAAGACTGACGAAAAGGCTGAGGGGTGTGGCACACAAATTACCCTGCAGAATTTAGGTGGTTTACATTTGGGAAAATTAGGTAGTGCTTTCAAAACTTTTGAAGTGCTAAATATTGTTAAAACAATCCTTAAAGCTCTTTCATTCAAGGGCTTGGCTCAGGGTACTCAGAAAATAACTAATGAGTTTCTCATCATGACACCCAAGAGAGATGGGAAGTTATCACAGTGATTACCACTGCCACCCAGCTGAGGAACAGAACATTTAAGCCGTGTTTTTCAGGGGTGTTTCTTGACCAAAATATTTGTACAGTCATTCAGCTGAAAAGCTCTTGAGAAGGATTAGAAGCTTCAGCTGGCCTCTCAGCAAAGTGTCGAGGGGAGGAAGAGCCATCCCCCAAAGGTGGGGAAGATAAAAGGAGAAAAGTTATGCAGTATCAAGGCATGTTGGTGTTGGATCTATCCTACTTTTCTTAGTTTAAAATTTGAATTATTTCTACTTCAGAGAAGACTAATTCCTGCATTTGCTTAATAATGCACTAGTATATGCTAGTATATGCATTATGTACCAGGGTACAGAGTGGTACAATACAGATGTTATGGCAGCTCCATCCATCTCCATGAGGCTACACATGGAGGTTCAGCTGTGACTGCCACGTTGGCATCCCTGCAAGAGATGTGAGCTTCACTTGTTAAGGAGGGAAGACTCACAGACGCTGGGAAGTGAGACGTGCAGACTTTTCCAAGTACAGGTTTTAGCTTAACTTCTGTAATAAGAATAAATTAGTAGGAGCTGTGGATCCCATTAACATCATTGTGTGGACTAGTGCATGAGGAAAACAGACTTCAAATAAGCTGAAAGAAGAGCATCCTTTGGTCGTGTCTCATGAGTTACCACAGCATGTTGATGATGTCTGTGGAAATTCCTGCCTCACATTTTCTTGTAAGTGCTCAGCAGCCACCAGGTCATGCCTAATATCTGGTGTAAGTCTAGTCAGTGGGTTCCATCCTGTCCTCCCATCAGATATCTGGCTACAGCTCAGCACCATCCCACTGTGATTCCAGTTCTACTGTGTCTAATTCAGATACTGACCTGTTGGAGTTACACCCAAGACTGAAAACAAACTGAGGTTGCCCACAGGCATCAGATAAAAATTCTTTGCCTTTTTCATTAAATAGATTTCAGATTTACTTGGGGGAAAAGGAAAGAATCAACTTCATCTTCAAAACAGCTGCAATCATATTCTTACTAATACAGATAATATAACTTGCAAATACATAATGGGTGCTGAGCAGGTCTTTATTTAGGTGAATAGACTCTGAAATAGTAAAGAACCTGGGGGAGGAGAAGCACAAAGGTCAGAGTGATAAAGGCATGTGAAGTAATGTAGAAACCAGAGAGGTCTTCTGGGAATGTCTCCTCCCTTTCCTGAACATATATGTATAAACAATAATCTGGAAGATGGCAAATACAGTACAGATGAAAGCATTCTTATTTATTAACACTGATACGTATAGGCTGTGATATCACTGCTATTAAGAGGCAACTGAAGCCCTGGGGTTTATTAGGAACAAAAGAAAATATATACTGATAGCAGAAGAACCTATAGCTACAGCAGTAAATATCAAGAAATAGAGTCTGGAAAGGTTTTACTCTTCAAAACTTTGGTCAGCCTGTAATTACTGGGAAGATAAGGGAAAGCTGCCCTGGAGTAGGTTCCCCCCTCTTCCCAGCCCCAGTCACTGCCACACAGAGAGGCTCAGAGGTGCTGAGGCACCTGTGTGCAGCTGGCAAGGGCACGCAGCAGGAGGGGCAGCTGGATCAGTGGCCATGGGCTGTGGGCCTGCCATTGCCAGGAGAGTCCTGCTGCTTGCCCTCAGGAGGCTGGAGATAAACTCCTGTGAGTGACTGTCCTTCCCCCAGCGCTTGCCATACTTTGGGCACCAGTCATGGTAGAGCCTCTGCAGCGAGCCCTTCCTTGGGGAGTGCAGATTCACCCAGGGAAAGGAGAGCATCCTTGAAACTATGTTTTAATACGCAATAAAAACTCTCTTTTTATAAATGCTTTGTGTCATGGTTTCTATTAGGTCCATAAGGACTGAATTAATAGCTATTTAACCGATTTCAGCTTTTAGTTGTGGTAGTATAAGTTTTTAAATCTTAGGTTTCAAAAGGCAGTACTGCCCTTTCTGAAATGCTGCCTCCCTCCAGTGGATCTACATGAGTTGGTTTTATGAGATCAAGGGGAGAAAGCTACCTATAGTAGGTTGCTTGGGTTTTTTTAAAGAGAATTTGAGCACAGTAGCAAGGGCAGAGAGCGAGGAAAGGCTTGTTTGTAATGGGAGCACTCAAAAAGTTCAACAAGAGTTTGCAAGACCCCTTCATGTCAGCACATTCCCACAGAGAGCCTCACCCAAAAAGCTGAAATTACAGTTCTTCTCAGTTAAAGAAAAAATAGGAGAATGGCTTGTAATTTTTGAACCAGGAAAGCTATGTTTATCTTCCAAAAACCCAGCCCCTTGAAGACGTGACTGTCATGCAGGGTTAAAGAGCAGGCAGAAAGGCCACAGACGGACGGGCCCTGGCCGCTCAACGCCCAGCACCAGGCATCTGTCTCCTGGGGCGAGGGGATGCTCCTGTTATCTATCTGATATATAACAGTGTCGCGGCTTTCCCTATCCAAACACATCTTGACACTGGAGATTGCACAGATCCCAGGGCTCTGGAGGGAGGCCAGGGACGTGCACCCGCCCCAGAGCAGCTCACCGCCACGGGAGCGGCAGAGACAGCGTGGGGAATCCTTATCAGGGAGCAGTGACATGTCACGGCCGTCTCGAATGGGCCGCAGGGTCAAAGGATTATGACTCAAATCCATTCTTCATAGAAAAATCTTTTCTAAATGCCTGCTTACGTTATGAAATCACACAGGGAGTGTGCTGTTATCTGTGGGGGTGGTACAGACCCACCTCTGCTTCATGCAGAAAACCAGAAAAAGAAAAATACAGCTGTGCAGAGCATCCCTGCTGTACAGAGTCAGCTTTCCAAGATGCTTTCCTTCCTTTCTACCTGCTTGTAGACAGGTTTAGTGCAGGGAGTGGGGGTATGTTCAGCCTAACAGTAATAAACTTGCCCTGTGCATGTATATTTTAGTCTTGAATTTAACTCTTATTTGCTCTCTTATTCTTTTGCATGCACTTCTGCAGATACTGATGTCATCCCCATTTCTTATCTACTCTCCACTGGAATTGCTTTTTGAGGAGAGAGGAGATACTTTTTTGGGAAAGTACTAGTATGAAGAACTTATCTGAGCAGCATTATGGAAACACAGTTTTGCTTGACTAATGCCTTTTAAGTTACAGCAACAGTGCAAAGGATTGCAGCACCAACACCAGAATGTCAGCTTGCACCAAACTTCATTTGGATTTGAAAGTCATTGAAATCTATTGGTTATTTTGTAGATGTTTATATTGATATTACAAAGAAATCATTCTTGGAAGGCAGGGAAAGTTAAACTCTCTTACCAGAAGACTTTCCCGACCAAGCTGAATTTTTCTATTTCTTTCCTTCCTTTCTTGACCAGAGAGAAAATGTAATCAAGCACCGAACTAACAGACGATATGTTTTAGGCAAAGCCTCATTCAGATTAATAAAAGGCATCTATGCATGTTTTACTAGGTGGGTTTTTTCTGAGGTCACCTAATGCACAATTTATGCAGCCCCCAATTCACTAAAGGACTTCCAGATTCATCTGTGGAAATTACACCTCTACCTCACCATATTTTCTCTACTTCAGATGAGAAACATACACGACTGAAACCTTATTTATCACATTCTTTCCTTCCCTGGATCAAGCTTCACCCCTGCCATTTGGGCATATTTCAGCACTGTGATACAGAAGCATCATGCAGGCATCCCTAGGGGACATGGGCTGTTTAAAGACTGGGGTGCTGTGGGACATTTACACCATACACATACTTTAATTGATTTGCCACTGTGCTCAAACTCAGTCACCCCCTCAGGCAAGTCCCAGTTCTGGGGGTCCCACATTCCCCTGCCTGAGACCTCCTAAGTTCTGCTTTCACCTGACAAAGATCTGAACCTAGAAGGAGATCCTTTGTTCAAGCTGTTTTGGAGTGCTCTGGGAGAAAAGAAGCCATTCAGCCTCTGAATAAACGGCTGTTTGAAAGGAGATTAAACCCTCCCCTGTATTGTGCAACTTACAGCCAGGCAGCCTACATCAGAGAAGTCAAGCTGCATCCACTCCAAGGGGAAAGTTAAAATAGAACTGAATCTTCTTACTTCAGCTCCATCTTTTGTTGTGCCCTGCAGGCAGCGTTCACCTGAACGTGTATCCTCCAAAGTCAGAGTATGCTTGCCTAAAGTGAAAAATGGCACAAGCAGCCCTATCTTTTTTATTCCCGTTAGCTTCTGTCGTCCTTCTCTTTAGCATGAGCTTAGTGGTCATGAGCAGGCCCACTAACCATGTATGTATTTAACATATTTCAGCAGGGAAGATGAAGAGTGAGTTGCAAAAGTTGTTGGGTCCTTATGAGTGGCTACTCCATATTTGAAAATAGAGGCAAACAATCCCTACAGAACTAACAATACTGCTTTAAGATGCTGTTCTCCTTTACCTGCAGGATCCACTTCCCCTCTGACAGAGTCAGATGTATGGATAGTGAGACCTGCATGCCCATTTCAACACCAAGTCAATGGTTCCAACCTGGATGGACTTCTGCACTGCACTGGGCTGAAGGTTTTGTAGTGAAGGAAGTTCTGCTGAGGGGTGTTTCCTTGTACCAGTGAAGGAAACAGCTTGAGGCAATGATGCCATAACCCAGTACAGCTGTTTCTGCAGTGATCATTTGCTCGCATTCTAGGATGCATTAAAATAGCAGCTTGGAGCATTTCTGTTGCTGCTTATCCTCTGGCTGGGCTGTTGTTAATGCAACACTCACTCAATGAAGTGTTTGGGATGAAGTCCAAAAAAGCACTTAGGTGCCTAAATCCAAGACAGTGATTCACAGCTGCCTAAGAACTTAGGTTCCCCCTTTTGTATGCCCCTTTTCTGAACCTCTTTAAAAACCTGGACTTCTGCAGTAGGTTGACTCTAAGTGCGGTCATCTTAACTGGGCCTGGCCACCAGAGCCTGCCTGCTGTGTCTGTGCTGTCCAGCCCTGCAGATGAGGTGGCTGTGTTTGGGATACTGAGACACTCTGTGAATGTGCCAGAGCTCTGAATTCAGCAGCCACAGCTGCTCTTGCTCAAACTGTGGCCAATGCTGGTCTTTCCAGCTGGTATAGCCACCGTGGGAATCCTTGCAGCCAGAGGGTCGTGAAGAGAACAGCACAAAGGTGATTTCATGCTTATGAGGGAGGAGGCAGCCACTAGCCTGGCTTGAGTATGTTTCCCCCATGTAACACTCTCCTTCTCCCACTCTCTAAGAGGGCTCCACATGTGAGGTGATGAAGATACCTTTCACAGAAAATGGGTGATTTCTCCTCCATTGTTCTTGCTACTGGTGGCCTGATAGGGGATGGTGAAGTCAGGTCTGGCATCTGCTGCTTGTGTGGAAACTGGATGGGTCATGGGATGCCAGGCTCAAATCCACTCATACTGCCACCCATCAACAGAAATCTATACAAGAATAGCTTAAAGGAATTCCTAACAAAGTACAAAATTCCTCCAGTAACCAACTCCTCTATTACATTGCAGTGTATATCTTTCCATGTGACTCTTTTCTCAAGATAGAGCTCAAAACAGTTACAGAAATCTGGTTATCAAATTGCAGTGACTTACAGGGAGTGAGAAAGAGCATAGTGGCTCTTCTGATACAGCTTATTCACCTTGCTCTTCAAAAAGCCACTTACTTCCAAGAAAGCTCTGAGTAGATGACAAACTGAGGCACACAGTTCCCAGTGCTGGGAACTGGTTATTTGGCATGGCAGCATCCCTTGCTGCACTGTGTTTGGGTGCTCTGACATCTTGGCCACATCTTGACTACATTCACATGTCCTGCCATGAGACTATTACGCTTTGCCAGGTTTCTCCTCTTGTCTGATAAAGCAGTTAGGGCTCTGTGTGACAGACACTTGCACTTTTCAAATACATATCTCAGGTAGGGCTCTACATGCACAGGCTGTTTTCCTCATTAAGCCCTTCAGTTACTGCTCTTTACCTGTATCCAAGCTGGGCTGTAGAAGGCTTAATTGATGCAACACATTCACTCCTGATGATGTCAGGGGGCCACTGTACCCATCTAACAGTTGAGCTGATCTACTAGCCAGTAAATTTGGGATGACAAGCAAAGTTTATCATGTTAAACCAGATGCCATCAGCACCCTTCAGTTCTGCAAAAATGCTCCAGTTCTTCAAAAAGCTATTACTGAGATGTGTAAGGAAAACATGAGATCTGAGCCACTTCCTGCTCTAGCCTTCTGCAGTTAGCACCTCTTCCCATAATCAGGAGAAGAGCCCAATGTGGAAGCATGTTTCTGAAATTATTTCAAGGATGAGATTTGGTGTCTTCTCCGCCTGCATGTGTCCTCAGCAGGAAAGCTGCAGCACAGCAGAAGAGGGAAGATGAGAGCTACTGTGGGACAGAAAATGAATCTCGTGTAGATCTGTCCATCCATGTGGGTCTGTCTGGGCCCCATCCTCTGGCCCTGCTGTGATCTATATTTCAAAGGGGCCAAGATTCCTTCTCAAATTACTGCTGCTGGCAGAACAGCAGAGCTGGCAAGAGAGCTTTCAGGAATGTCTTTATCCTTCGTGATCCATATGAAATAGGTCCAAGTAGTAATATTTTTGGAGAGCTAGATACACAGATTTTGCAAAGGTTGGGAGCAGCAAAGCACACTATTAATAAAACAGTCACACTGCTCTTGGTTTTGGTCTCATTGTTATAATTATAAGCATAAGTTTTCTTTTGTCTGGTTAAAGATTCCGCTGCTTCAAATTTATAGCTGTGAGAGACAGCTGAGCAAGAGTTCAATGGATGGCATTATCTGCTTCAACAAGTGCCATCATTCTGCTTTGGTAAGATCAGTGGAAGAATAAAGAGGAGCTTGTCTGAGAATCCACTCTCCCATCCACTGTTAACACTACTGTAGCTCAGAGTAGCCTACCAATGGTAGAAAAAAAATATTTTTAATATATATTTTTTTAGAGAAAAAAATACAAAATTAATATATATTTATAAGCATATCCACCACTGTATACAATGATGAAAGCTAGAACTACTTTAATTGTAATTTTTTTTATTAATGCTGACTTAACATGGTCCCTTCAACAGGGAAAAAAAAGGACATACTCTCACAATACTGGGAATTAGATACGAAGAAGAAGCTGCTCATAACTATCTTTTTTTATGCCCAGCCAAACATGAAAAAAGTGCCTTCTTGCAGCATGAACCTGTCTAGAAGTGGGGACTTTGTTCTGAGAGATAATGGTTTTCATATTTTAAACTGGTAAGTCTCAACAGCTACCATTAAGAATCAAAGTCTTGATGTTCCAGAGGCCAAAGCACCTACCATTTCACCTCATTTGTAATTTAAAAAGTTCATCATTTACACTATGATGTCTCTTTTAAAGGAAACAAAATGGAATTAACCAATACTCAATTTCAGGTGCAGGAGGAAAATGTGCAGTGGAGCATATTTACACTAGAGACAGACTTCTGTGCCTGGGTATGCTGCAGTGGATATTGCTGAAAAGGGCAGCTTTTCTGCAAAGTTCTGTTATATCCCTTCAGCAGGAAACAATTATCTGTAATACCAATTTCCTGCAGAATTTTGCAAATCCTTCCCTACAGGGATTTCACCTTTCTTTGTTTCCCCTGCACAGCACAGAAAGTCTGACTGCAGTGATACAAAATCAGATCTGACTCATTTTTATTTTCAGCCTCTGGCAGCAGAAGGGAATAATCTCATTTTTGACTAGAAGGAGTGAGCAAACAGGGTAAGGGCTGGTGAACTGAATCCCAAGAGGACTCCAGCAGTGCCTTCCCACTGTGTCCATTTTGTGACAAGGTGCCCAAAGGGAGGGGTGGAGGATGCAGTGGGGTGGTCCCTGCTCTAGGGGAACTCATGCCTTCGAAGGAGAAGGGTCCAAATCCAGGCATGCCAGGGGCCCAGAACACCTGTGGGAAGGGGCATTGCCATAACCACTGCCTACCTGGAGACGCCCCTTGCAACACCTGCTGTCACCCTCTATGTTGTCTGAAGACCATGAAATCCCCATGGCAGAGCCTGTGGCTGCCTTGAAGCACTTCTCCTTCAGCTGCAGCACAGTGGTGTTATGAGAAGGATTACAGCCATGGTAACCAGGAGTCACACTTTCAGCAGTTTTCTGCATTTTTTTGTCTTTGTCCCTGTCCCCTCTTCCAAAGCAAGATATCTCCGTGCACAGCTTTCTGACAGTGTGGGAAGAGCCCTGCCTGTGCAAGCAGTCCTAGAACCAACCCATGACACATGAGAGGAATCTGCCTTTTTCTCCTGCCCTGGAAAGAAACCCTGAGCTCAGTGTGGTGGTGCTCAGACTCCATGGGAGAGCAGGACATACCCAGGGAAAGAGGATGTGTGGGGTTGTCATGGTTTGAAAGACAGGTGTCTGTTAAGGAAGGCAGGAGGCTCCCTTGAAATGGAAAATGTAAACCCCCTCCCTCCAAATTATTATAATTTTGAAATTGAGGGGTTCTCAGGTAAAGATATGGGAATAGGAATGACAGTTCTTTACTAGGAAAATTTAAATAAAAATGCAGTAGTAGAAAAAACACTGACAGAGTCAGAATACAACCTGACACCCTGTTGGGTAGGGTGTTGGTAGCAGTCTGATTATGTGGTGGCTGCAGTCCTCCTGGAGCGACAGATGTGGTTCTGGTGAAGCAATGATCCTGTAGAAAAGTGGAATTTTCCTCTGAAGGTCCAGTGGTGGTGTGGATGGGTCCTGTCTTCCTCTGGGGATCCAGTGGAGAAAGGCTGTGGTGTTCCAAGTCTCAGATTATATCCAGGTAGGAATGCTTGGCTCCTCCCCCTGGGTGGAACATCTCCCAATGGGATGATGGAATTTTATCAGTCATGCGGTGAGACTCAATGGCCCTTTAACAGAAGATATCTCCCTGGAGGGAGGATGGGTCATGGAAGAGACAAAGAACTGCCCCACCTCGTTTTAACAGCTGATAACAGAATACATCCTTTTGGTTACATTGCAACCTAAGACAGGGGTTCACTGGGGAAGTGGGCATACAGAGCAGGAACTCTCTCCTCAAGCAGTTCAGCATGTTTAGAGCTACTGTATAGGAAGGTTTCCTTGCATAATCCACTTTGTTCCACCTCTGTGGACATTTTTAGAGGCTGTTGGCTGTCTGGTTAGGAATGCAAGTAAGATGAGCCCAGGACAGTCCATTTTCCTGGAGTCCCCAGAGTCTGGAAGCCCAGCAGCAGTGGTGCCTGGCCCATTGACTGACAGGGACAACTAACAAGCATTTCCCACCAAGAGGAGGCTTGTGATGTTGTGCTGTCAGTCCATCTGCACCGGGCAGCGTGCGACTCTGCTATAGCCAGAGGTGTTCTGAGGCCACAAAGTCCCCATGGGTTTGGGACACACGAGGAGCTGGCTCTGTCCCAGCACCAGCTGCTCCTTGGCCAGGCACACGCTGGCTGCTGGCAGGGCAGGGGGTTCAAGGCAGTGGCTGAGGCAGCACCAAAGGCCAGACCCTGCAGAAACCAATCTGACAGGCTCCCAGAAGCCACTCCATCACTGTCCCTCTTCATCCCCAGCTGTTTATTAACTCCAGCTCAGCTGACCTGACATTCAGGTAAGCCAAATCTGATTTTCCGGCTGAGGGAGCCCTCAGATCTTCACTGTTTCCAAACAGATTTCATCAAGGAAAGCAGCATGCCCAGCTGCCAGCTAGAGGAAACAGACCTTTGCAAAGCTCTGTCTGAGAAGCAGGAAGGAGAAGGAGCACAGGAGCAGCCCTGGATGCAGCACATGGGTCTGACCTGGGATGTCCCATCAGGGTGGCCCAGGGTGCAGCTCCTCCCCTGTATGGCAGGCACAGGGGGATGTGCACCCCTCTCCAAGATGCAGAATGCACCAGAGTGATGTTGGTGCTGAGGTTCTGGGGCCACTCTGGTGAACTGGTTCAGTAAGGCAGGAAAGGCAGGAGTGGCCCAGACTTAGGGGTACAAGAGAGATGGACAAACAAGGTGAAGAGACCCCTAAAATATAAAGAACACCCTTTGATATATTTTGAATTTTTATGTACATGGTACTAAAGATGGACAAATGAAATTCAAATTTCTTAAGGTATTTTGTTTTTCAAAAACTGTAGACCTAAATTACAACTGTCTTATTAAAATACACTGCAAAATACTTGTTCAAAAGCAATCTTTTTGTGCAACAAGTGACTTAAAGAAAAACAATGACAACACTCTCACTTTGGGAAGAAAAGTTTTAAGTCACAAAAGTCTGAGTAGCTTTGCTCTTCTCTACAGATGCTTTCAGACCTGCTCAAAGAATGTGCATGTGCATATGGAGCTGTGATTTGCCATTCTTTGGGATGTCTTTGTTGTTGGCCTTGAAGCTGCAGGAGAGCTGCCTAGTTTCCACAGCAGAAGTGAGTGCAGAGTAGGCTGCCATTGTCCAAGAAGTGTGAGTGCTTCTGTGGAGACACACAAATCCACAGCACAGAATTTAAAGCTATGGAGCATTTTTTGTTAACATAATCTGATATTCAGCCCTGATCTTCCGTTTGTATTCACAGTCCTTTTATTTCTTAGACCTCTCAAGCAATCTTTAATAAAAAAAAATTCCTTTCCCTCTTGAGATCTCAGATGAATGAGGTAAAAATGTCATTTGCATGATAATCATGGTCTCCTTCAAGGAAAGGGTAGGATCTGGATAAATTAGCTACAACTTGTCAAGAGTGGAAATATCCATCAAAAGTTTGTCTTCTTAATTCCAGAGTCCAGGGGATCAGTGCCAGTTTTGTAGAAGCTGGGAGAACAACAGCCAAGTGAAGATGCCCCACCTTGCTCTTCTTGCCCTCACTCTGCTGAAGTCTGTAAAAGGGGTTGGTGGCACCAGATCTCAGCATCTTTGTGAAGGATTTCTATTTTTCAGTCTCGGGGTTTAGTTGTTTTTTGAATTGGAACATTTTTCATTCAGCTGTAGCATAGTTGCGATGTCTCATGACGTGCCGCAACATTTACAAAAATCAACAACAGTCCAAGTCCTTTGTTGACTCGGAACACTCCTGGCTATTTCTGAGTGCTGTGGGAGAAGCAGGGATCAGAGCTTTCCTTCACAACACATCCCTGAGGAGGATGTAATTACCAAATTTGGTTTTCTGCTGGGTGTGCTCTGACTGACAGCCAGAGCCAACCCAGCCTATGACAACTTCATAATAGTGGAAGCTTATCTGCCAGCAGTGCCAATAAAAATAAATCACCTACTTGCCTTATGCTCTGAGTAGATGAAAACAGAGTCATCAATGGTCTTGTGTACTTCTACACTAACTCAACGCCCACAGCATTCCTTTTTTAAAATCAAATTGCAGGATTTTGAGAAGGCTGCTATATACTGGAGTACAGAGGTTTGAGGTTCAGTGCATATGAATTATGAGGTTACAAAACATTCATTGTTTGTTTAAATACTGTTTTTTCAATTTAGGTTTGCATGTACGCGTGTAATGTTCTCATTGACTAGAGCAATGCACAACAGACCACCCACAATCTGGGAGGGTGCCACGAGTTTGTCCCTCTGTAGGCAGACACCACTAAGTTTTTCATCCCCATTCTGTCAATATATCTTCAGCCTGGCCTTGTTCCTTCTAGATGAGCTGGAAGCATATGTGGATCACATAATTTTCTGTGGTGACGTCATATACAGTAAAAAGATGATTTTAAATTGAAAGTCCTCAAAGCCTGTAGAGCTGAGACCTGGACCACTGATCCAAAATTCAGCTTCAGCATTTCCCACTCATTCAGTGTAGGAGTAAATCAAAATTTATTCCTCTGAAGTCAGAGATTTACATAACTTTAAGCAAGGATGAGTGAACATACCTCATCTGTGAAGGGGGAGCCATGTAGCAGGTTAATTTTTTTATTATATACTGAGGTCTCAGCTGTTTTGCTGTAGTTTTGTTATCATCCCTATTACCAATCCTCCTACATTCATAAAAAATAAGTGAGCAGGCAGCCAAATCCGAAGCACTGTGTGGGGAATTGCTTCCTCTCATGTTGCTTTGAGATAAAATTACATAACTCAAAGCCACCAAGGGCACAACCCCTGGTTGTATTTCCATCTGGAACATATGTCCTTGCCCCTTTTCCCAGCACTTGCAGGGGGGATGCTTGGACAGGTTGTTATTTATGTCGGCACAAACTGGTGGTACCAGGCACGTCTCTGTGGCGGTGGAGGAAAGTATTAGCTCCAGCAGCATTGTGAAGCATATGTATGTGATGAGATAATAGACATCTGGCAGTGAGTGGCTACTGGAGTTCTGTAAATCCCTTGGCTTGTAGTTTTGTGCAGAAAAGCTACTTCCAGCACAGTATATGGCTGTATAGGCTGGAATAACAAATTTAAGATTGTGTTGGTCCTTACAAAGCTCGGAGCTGTGTAATGCTGCTTTTGGATCCCAAGCCAAAAGCTTGGCACTTGTACCCAGATGCCTCCAAGGACACTGTTGCCTGAAGAGAGAGACAGGGAACCCTCAGGTGTCTCAGGACTTGCTTGTAAATCTCTAGGGTTTGCTTTGCTGCTTCACATCCCAGGATTTTAGCTGGGCCAAGCAGCTCAGCACCTGCCCTTGGGCTGTGTATCCCACCCGAGACACTGCACATCCTGTGTGTGTGCTGCTTGCATGGGTCCTCCCCCAGGAGAGCCACAGCCACAGCCCAGACACCCCACACCACAGCCCCATCACACATCGCTGCCAGCACCTCACTGCCCAGAGCCTGAACAGATGTGAATGTCTCATTTCCCACATCTGGCCCAGGAGAGATGAGTGTTCAGGTCCCTGCTCCAGGTGCAGGCTGTGCATTGCATCCAGCTGCTGTTTAGGATACGCACTCTAAACCCCTAACTCAAAGTTAACATACAGTTATTCTTACTCCAAATCATGAGATTACAAACACCATTAATATTCACCACCAGTGAGAAGCCTGAGAGAGGCAAACCCACTGTGGAACACGCAGCACATTCAATTCTGCGATGGGTCATTGCCAACACAAGATCCCTTGGGATGGGTGCCGGACAAAATTCAATTCTCTCTTGCACTGCCCTACAGCTAAACCGACTTCAGTTTGCATCTCCATGGCTTTGTGTGGTAAATTGATGGTGTGTTTGATCTCCAGTACCAAGAATAGGAATGAAGTGTCTGATTCCAGTGCATGATATTCTGCAAATATCTATTTGAGTAGCCAGGTCTGAGTAAAAGAAAAGAAATCAAGCAGAGGGATATGGAAAAATCTTTTTATGCCTATAAAAGGATCACTTCAAAACCACAGGATTTCGTATAGGAACCTTTTTCCTTAAATAGTAGAAACAGTCACTGGGTGCATTCCATCAGTGTAAAAAATGGGGGTTAGACAAGAGCTGCTGTGTACTGCTGTGTACTCTCCTTCCACCTCTTCCTTTCCTCCCTCCACCACACATGTACCTTATCTTGTCCCTGAAACTGTGCTTGTAAAAAACATGAAAACAGTATAATTACTATATATATAAATTTATACACATAGATATAATCAAACCCATACATACATACATACATATATGTGTGTGTATATACATATATGTATATACATGTATGTATGTATGTATGTATGTGCTGTGTAGTTAAAGAGGAACTTCATGGTAGGATTTTTCTGCATTCTTCCTGAAACACCTTTCCCACAAAGATGAACAAAACTTGGCAGTAAATTTTGCTGGGTATCTAAAACGCCAGCTCAGGCTCCTTCTGTAGGTTCACACCTGCAGCCTCCTCCTGCCACCAGCAGAAAGAGCCAGGACTATAAAACCCAGAGCTTTTTGATGATGGGCCAAATCCTGCCAGGCAAAACCCCGCTGACATCACGGGGATTAGATGGGTGGCTAATCAGGACAGCTGGATTTGTGTCAATCTTTTACTTAGGATGCAATGCTGAGTCCCCCAGTGGTCAGTGGGGGTGGGCAGGGGCTGTGAAGGCACCTGGTGTCCTTGGGAGTGAGCAGCTATGGGGGTAGCACTGGGCTTTGGGGTTTCTGTGTGTGCTGCCGTGGGAAGGAGCAGGAATGTGGGAATGGCTCTCCCAGGGCATGGGACTCCAGTGCCACTGGGAACAAGGGCCCTTCCCCTGCCCTTTCCACCAGGGGAGAGAAGAGTTCTGTGACTCTGGGGTTCATTGTCCCCTTTGTCTCAGAGTGGGCTGGGGAAAGGAGTCAAAACATTTCTGTCTCCAAACTGGAGGCAGGCTCAGTCAAGACTGAAACCTTTTTGGAGGGATTTTTGAAACACCAGAGTGGTGTCTTTAGTACTCTATACGAAGAGTCTTGTGTTCACATTAATGTGATGAAAATTTCATGCAAAGGGTCCCCAGGGACTCAGGCTGGCTCTAGTCCATCATTCCATCCCATGCCTAGGTGAATCCTTACAGATGTCTGCATAACCTGTTCTGAAAAACCTTTAATAACAGAACTTCCACAGTCTCATGAGACAAAGTATTTCAGTGTTTTACTACTCTTACTATTAGGAACATTCCTTAAATCTGTACTAAATCTTTCTTAACTCCCTCCCAGCCAGACCCAGTACACACCCTGACTGAAATTTTAGCATGTGGCTGCTGTCTACAGCAGGGGCAGAGACCAGTTTATTAATTTTCTTGTTGATCAATTCTTTATGTGCTTGAAAGCATTTTCTTCTCTCTTCTTGAAAAGAAGAATTCTGTTCTTCAATCAAACCCAGTTTCCTTAGCCTGCCTTCCTGCACATACCCATATACACCTTTTCTGAGGAAAACCATTTCCTTCCATAAGAAAAATCTTTAGGTGAAGTCTCACACTAGCAAGGGGAGCTGAACTGAGGGAAGATGTCTTACAGGCTGTATTTCTATCTGTGTAGTTTACAGTGATGTTTGGGGTTTTGTTTGCAGCACCATGACATTACAGGTGCACATCATAGGCAGCCCATGACCCATCACAACCCGTGGCCTTTGGGGCTGAGCAGCAGCCCACAGGCAGTGCCAGCCCATCTCAGGGACTCTGGGGAAAGCTGTGCAGTCATCCCTCCCAAACTGCATCTTTAGGGTTTTCAATTCCTATCTCCAATTTGTCATTCTGGCAACCTACAACCAGCACAACACCTGCCATAGCTGTAACAAGCATGTTACTAATTTTCACAATGCCTAAGCTGTTGCTGAAAATGCTGCTTAGTCCTGTGGTTAGTTCTGGGATGAAGGGAGACCCCCACAGTCCCATTCTAGGCACTCCCTAAGTCAGCAGAGAAGTACTGACAACTTTCACATACCACCTTTTAGTGGCTTCATCCTTCCCACAAGAATTTCCCCATGTGAAATTCTCATTTCTGCTCATTTCTGCTGATTGCTTGTGAAAGGGCTGACACTGTCATGGTTGCTAGAAACCAGGAGGGAAGTGTACTGTGGTGAGAGTGAACACACTTACTCCTGCTCCATGTACTGATCTAGAAAACACCTCCTGAACATTTTTTAATGTGACCTGGCAGCAGATCAGGGTAAATGGCATGTTCTTTTTCCAGTGTTTTGGCACAAAGTGTGTTTGAGAGACTTAAAAGAATAGTCAGTCAATTAAATGTGATAAATGAGGCCATTTGTCACCAGTATTTTCACTTTTCTTTAAAGTATAAAACAAGATAATGAGCAGGGCTTGAAGAAATCCTTTGTGGAGTTGGAAGCCAAGGTCACATGATATACAAAACGGATTTTCTGCCTCTCCCATCATGAGAATGTGATCTGACAATACTCCCCTCATGACACAGAAATCAGAGACAATGTTAAGAGAGAGGGGGAAAAAAATCAGTAATGGTTGAAAAAACAGTGACATGTTGCAATGAAGATAGGAAAAGAAATGCATTTATTTAAGGGCAAATTTTCCCCACTGCAAACTTCCTGTTGTAGGTGCTGGTCAATAGGAACACTAACACAGAGACAGCTGCACAGTAACTTCATCTTACAGCAAAGCCTTGAGCAGCAGCCTTACCAACACTTCACCTGCTCAGAAAGACAGCAGAGTTACGTGTCCAGGGCTGGCAGGGTTTGATGGAACAGATGAATCACCCATTGCCCCAGCAGAGGGGAAGGGACAGAGCTGAGACAGGCTATGGGAACTGTGGGGTCCTGCACGGTGTGAGGGTATTCCTCCTGTAATGCCCACAGGTGCATCCAGCACACTGGGACACCCCACTCAGTGGCAGCCACCAGAGCAATGCCACACAGGTATGCATGGCACACAGCCCACAGGAGTGGTGGCTCTTTGGTGGTGTCTGCATTAGTTCAGGTTTGTATTTGTGGCTGGAGGCTAGAACTGGATATGAATCCAGAGCTGGAGTGTCTCCAGCTCTCTTTTGAAAAATAACACCTTTCTTTCTGGCAGGTTACCAGAATGTGTTTCCTTCTGCATGCTGTCCTTTTCTATCATGTGTGTCTAGGAATCAGGAAACATTTGCTCCAATGTGTGAAACCTCTCTGCCTCTGTGGTACATGAACATATTGACTGTATTGACAGCATTTCACACTGCCCTGTTTGCCACCAGGTCGGTGTTACCTCTGCACCCTTTTCCCATCTGCCCTCCACATACACCCATTTGTTTAAGAAATTATTATTGTTTCTAAACCTGTTTTCTCAAACCAATCATCAGTTTATAATGAATATATTGAGGCAGAAGCACCAGTAAGTATGGTTATAGGAATATTATATATATATATATATTATAATATATATATAGTATAATAGGAATGGATATTTAAGGAGTTGAGAAGCACTGACAGTTGGTCTCTACAATCTATGTTTTATTTATGTCTGCACTGCGCTGTCTTGGCAGCATTTGATTTAGCCCTGGGATGAAACCCCTGACTTTTTGCAAACATGGACAGCCTCACACATGCCTCTGACATTAAATAAGTGATACACACAGTGCAAGGAAACATACATTTTAAGAAAACTACCCAGATGCACCAGCAATCTGAAGGTGTTGAAGCATCTCAAAAGACAAAGAATTAAAATCTTGTTAGAGAAAATCAGGCCAGGGGGTACCAGTCAGGTACCAAACAAGTAAATGCCAAACACACAGTTGAGTCACCAATTCAGCACCACGTTAGACTCAAATCCATGAGTTTTCATCTGATAATGGACTTTCTGCCTGGCCTTTGGCTGGGGGCTGTGCAGAGGAGTGCCCTCCTCAGCACCCCAGTGACCCAACAGCAGCAGCCTACAGCCAGCTTCACCCAGCTGAAGCTTTCTTACATCATAGTGGCTGCCACAGTTTGGCTCGGTGATTTTTGGGGGTCTCTTCCAACTCAGGATATTCTATGATTCTGTGATTCACATCAGTGAGGTCTGTGCCCGAGGGGATTTTTCAGATGAGGTTTCAAGTGACATGACTGGATTCTGTGCTGTATTAAACTGCTGGTAAGAGCAGTTTGTCTGTCCCTACCCCCACCAGAAGCAGGCTCAGCCCCAGCTTATGAGTTGCCCTGGCTGTAGCTTGCTGAAAGGGTGGGATAATCCTGCTGAAGCCCTTGGTGGGCTGCCCGTTTCCTCTCCTTCCAACTCGCTTGCTTCCAAAACAAATTCCTGTTGCAAAAACTCAGGTCCTTTCAACTCCACATTCCTGCATGTAACACAATCCCTTTGAAAATGAAGTGAACTGGTACAACTCAGTGCACTCAAAAGGAAAAAGATCCCAAATAATTGTTGGAAATGACTGGAAACAAATATCTCACAAAACAACATGTTTCCGAGTGTTTCTGATAGCAGCAGATAGCCATGGTCTGTTTTCAAAAGCACAGAGACTTGCCATGGGCAGGCAGTGGAGCTGTGGGAGTCAATACCAACACCATTCCCCTTCTGACAGCCAAAGCTCATGGGATGGCAGCTGATAAGAAGAGGTGGTTGTGTGAATTCCACCAAGTGAGAGAAATTCTCCCTGCCATCTCTATCTATGGCCCAAGAGACAATCCCTCAACCCCTTCTGCAGCAGAGACTTTCTGGCATCCTCTTCATTTGTTTGGGTTAAAAGAGGAAGACATGGAGAAGGAGGGGGAGGGTTTGACTCCTGCAAGTTCAAATTTACTGCTTCAGGAAGATAGTTTCTTTGCAAACTCTTTCCACAGTTTTCTTCTTCCTGTTATCTCTACAGAAGGTTGAGCATCTTTAAAACTGCATAAGCTTCCCTTAGGGAGGCTTGTTTTCAGGTCCCTTCTCAGCCCAGTTTGGAGCAGGGACATCAAAGGCAAGGTAAATATGATGCCTGTTAACTTGGATCCATTTGGAGCTGTTCTGGGCAGCTCCAGCTTGCCACGATGTTCACAGTCTTTCGAAATATTTACTTATCTGACCGACAAGAGAGTTATTTAATAAGTTATGATGTCTGCAGTTTTGTGTAAACAATTTACAGTGCCGTGATTGATGCTGGATGCTGTTTGGAGAGAGGCAAGATGGACTGTATATATTGGGCTTCAGCTTGGAGAGTTCAGGCTCAGGACTGGGCAGTATTCTACCTAATAAATAATAGCTAAACACTGGGACTCATGCTGCTTCAGTGCTCACAAAGCCACCCAAACAAGGCTGAATTAAACCAGAGCAGGGGTTGGCCATGCAAACATCTGAGACCTTTGCAGGGGTGCCTGTTACAGTGGCCACAGTTCATGGTTCTGCTTTTGCCCCATGCCTAGGTTGACCAGAATCCTCCAGCATTCACTGGGCAGAAGGAAACAGCTGGTTTTGTGTGTAGGATAGCCAGAACAGATGTGGAGCATCACACTTTGAGCTGCTTCTCCAGATCTGGGAGGGTGAAAGTTGGAAAGTGAGTATCATCATGTCCAAAAGGCAGCTCCAGTCCTTGCAGGAGTACAGTGAAATAAGTGGCCTTGCTTCCTTTGGCACAGCTTCAGGCTGCATGGCTGGTTTCCTCAGTTTTGCATTTTTCAGGGCCTTACATCAGGTTCCCAGGGGCTTCCAGGACGAGATGAGACTCCTGCTGCAGTCCTTTGGGTCACATTGCCAAAGTCCCTTTTCTGGGACTTTTCCACTACAGGTGTGTATGATCATGAGAAAATTGGTGAAAGGGGTATTCCCATCTCCTGTGGAGTGACACAGGAGTGTGATTGCTGTGAGTTAGGAGTGTGTGCAGCTCACATACAGTGAGACATGGCTATAGGCAAGCAAGAGCCCTCACGAGACACCACAGCAAAAAAGAGAGGCCATGGGCCAACATCAAACTGAGAGGAAGTCAGAGGCTTTCATTCAGTTCAAACTAGAAACAAGTTGTTTCAGTTCTGAACCATCAAAGTGTTTCATTTCTGGAATTAATCAACCTGGACATGTCTGAAACAACAGTTTCAAGACCATGCAGTTCCCTAAAATTTTCTGTAATTTGGATTTCTGACCTGATTTTGGACAAAGGTATGATTCTCAGAAGATCCCCTGAAGTGGAACTGCCAGGCCCAGTGGCTATGCAAGAGCTGAAAGGCAAAAGTTTGGAAGGAGAGGAAAAAAAGCCCCTTTCTAGCTACCATGTTCAGATTGACTGGTCCAGGCAAAAAAATTTAAAAACCCCTTTATTCTGGAAATCCTATTTCAGACACATTCACTGTCAAAGGTCAACTCCAGGTGCTGCAAGTAAATAATGGCAGGAAATTAAAGGGAGGGAATTAGCCCTAAAACTGACACAAGATGTCTGGGTGGATAAGAGCTGCATAAAGGCTCCATGTACCCATGCAGAGAACAATGTGCTTCCTCTGAACAGAGAAAAGTAATGAAGTATTGATTTGAAATTATTGAACGGTGATACTTCATCCATGCTGCTGACCATAGCCTTGCCTAATGGAGAGAAAAGTACAAGGAGGTCTTTCCCATTCAGACTGGAAAAAGAAAAAAGATGTCTGAGGCACACGTTCCACATATTGCATTCACCATGGGAGGAAAGTAATGCTCAATACACTCCTGATGTTCAAAACTGTTTCTGCAATCATCTTCAGCTGAGAAAAGGCTGATTGATCTCCCAGCTTCACCTCTAGTGTTAGCACTAAAAAGCCTGTATCTTTTCATTTAGTCTGTGGAAATCTGCACTCAGAACAAGAAGGATCTCAAGCAAAATGCAGCCTGCCTCTTCCTCCCAGGGGACCAGCCAAAGACACACTGCACTTAGCAAACAAGTGAAGGTTTGGGGGGGACCTAAGGGACAGCACCACTCTGTCTCCTTGGAGATACATCTTGATGTAATTAATGATAAAGAACTGGGGCAAGAATAAAAATGATTCAGAGAAGCTTTGGTATTTCTCCCCAGTTCAGCTCTATGATTAAACCCACACAGAGCCTCAAATGAGGAGATGAGCCTCAATTATAGCTAAGGAGCAGCATAATGAATTATCTTCTTTGCACTTACTTTAGCTGGTGAGTAATTCGATTTCCACCCAAATCCATGTTGACTATGAAGGTTTAGCCAATAACTGATTCATCAAGTTGCTGGAAAAATGTGGAATTGGAAATGCAGAAGGGCTATAACTCCACTTAAACATTGCTAATCTAATGCAAAATTTTTAACAGCTAACTTTAATACTACCAACACTTCTGTGTAAGTCCACCTTTAACAAAAGTTAAATGCAAAAAATGACCTGTTAAATGAAGAGTTTGAATCATCTGTTTTATATACAACAAAAAAAAAATTTTTATTTGGGATAGTGAGTCCTTCTTAGATTTGCAGACTACAGCCAAATAGTAGAGAGTATGGTGTGTGTTTTACGTATTTTTAGGGTCTTTTGCTGGGAAAATTCCCAGAACTGCAGGTTATGAAGTTATAATTTAAATACAATTGAAAAATATCAGCAGCCCCAGCTTCCTCCTGCTCCCCAGCAGTTGTGAGCTGCGTAGGGTTGGCACTGCTGTGTTTCTGGCCTCAGCCATGATGTGTGGGTACCACTAGGAAGAGCAGTTTTCCTGCATCCAGGAAAGGAGCCTATTCCTGGAAGTTACAGGATTTCTGTGTTCCTGGGGCATGACTTCTGAAACTCTGCTCTGCAACTCTGGGAGCTGCTGATTTGAGGGCTGGGTCCATAAGCCCTGTAGAGCAGGAACTGGCTTTCAGAGCTGCAGGATCTTCAGCCCTGAGAGAAGGAGGTGCTGGCCCACAGCACGATGCTGAGGCAGAAAACCAGTGTTTGGGGTCAAATTTGTACAGCAGTTTACAAAGAGCTCAAGGAAAGTTATTGTTTAAATAAATATTTAAGGGAGATCCCTCTCAATTTAAACACAAGAGAACTGTAACATGTGAAGAGCAGCAGCATTTGATGACACATGCAAGAGGCCAAAACAATCCATTATAAACAAAGGTGTCGGGTGTAGACAACATAGTTTTGTTTGATTCTGTTTCTCTGAGGGAAGTTCTTGACAAGGGAATTTCTGCCTTGTGCCAATGTGAAGCAGGAGTGCAAACCCTGGCAGTCCTAGCCAGTGTATGCACAGTGCAAGAAGGTCACACCATTGGCATTTTGCCTGATGAGGTGGCTGAGGATGGAATTTCAAGGTGTAACTCCACAGGTTGCTGCTACCCAACATTCAGCAGCAGGACCGTGTGCCCGAGGAGAAGGGGAAAAGGTGGGTGTGGCTGGCTGGGCACGACCCATCCCATGTGTTGGCCAGTCTCTGATGGACACACAGTCACAACCATGATGGCAGAAGGCTGCTCATGACCACGTGGGTTTGTTTAGAACTCTTCTTGATCTGGTTGAGGGTCAGGAACGGCAGCTCGGGTGAGAGTTTATTGTTCTTGGTGGCTACAGAGCTGCAGCCACCTTCTGTAGTGGGATACAAGGAACTGCTGTCTGCCCTCCAGGAAGGGCATAACACCCATTTGGCAGCAGCAGAAGAGAAAAGAAGATCAATTCTGAGGGGCAAGACATCTAAATAAAAGTGAAAAGATACTAAAAGGCTTTAAGCAGTTAAAAGCGCTCAGTGAGTTCAAGGTTGTTAGGAACCTTTGTGTATCCTAAGTCCCATGCATAGACTTGGATTATGGGATTCACAAGGATCTAATAAATGATTTGATACAAAAAGGATGTGGGGGAATCACATCTGTCTCATTGTGGGAAACCTGAATTTATGTCTGAGTAGGAGTTTCCAATATTCACCAGTGCAAAAGGCTGAAATGCTCATCTTCTTCACCCTGTGCTAGCGTCCTTCTTTTGAAAAAGGCCTTTTTGCCTTATCAGAAATGAGTATTTCTTTCCTGATATGACTGTGTATTCACTCCCCTTCTGCATCTGAGTTGCAAGAAAATAGAGCACATAACAAGTCACTTTTCCAAAGTGTGCCTGAAATCGGAGGATTCTGTAAAGGTTATGCAGTCCAAGTGACACACATTTCTTGGATACATTTGAAGACATGGCAGATCCCCTGTATTAAGCAGGACTTGATTTACATGGGAGAACACTCTTTGGATTACCAAGATCACTACAAGAGTACTCAGAGAGAGCTATGGCTTAATAGGAGACAAAATCTGTGCATCCATTCATAAGCAAGTTTCTTGATGTTTCACCCTAACACACATCACTGGACAGCAGAATAACATGAAGACATATTTATATTTGAAGTGCAAGTGCATATTTATATTTGAAAAGCAGCAACCTTCTCTCAGGTCTTGGATCAGTTTGATTCTCTCAAGCCACAGGATCTGAAGGTCTCAAACTTACTCTGCAATTACATTCAGAAACCCAAGATTCTGGCATGGATCAGGACAGAAGACTTGGCCCACACAATCTGAGGAAACATTGGGGTATGCAAAGTAAGTAAAAACTGATAATTTGGGGGAAAAATAGCATTAATCTCTGAGACAAAACAATTCATGATTCATGACTAATTGGAAACAAATGAGTAATAGTATTACACAAAAGCCCCATTTTGTTCATTGAGGAACCACAGAATTAATTGCATGTACTTTAGTTTCCAGCAGAGGCAAAGTCCCAAGGCACGGTGTTGTGATTGTTGAACTAGTCATGTTGTACATGCTGGTTTAATTCTGCCAAAACTGTAGGAAGAGCATGGGGTTCTCTGAGTGGAGTCTGAGCCTCAAGTAGGTCAAACAATTCATAAAGCAGCGAAGTTTTTGGGTTAGCACTCATGAGATGACCTGACTCTTGCCCTGGGCTGTGTGCAGTGCAAGGAGCCGGCTGGACCAGCTGGGGTGGCAGATGAGAAGGCAGCAGTTCTTTTAGATCTGTGCAAGAAACCTTATGCACAAACCTGACTGCTTCATTCGTGGTGCTGCTCCCTACTTGTAATCATCTCATCAAAGCTGTAAGAGTAACATCCTCCTGGATTTATTTATTTTGTGACAACTTCCACAAGGACATTCCCACTAAGTATCTCTGGTCCAGCCTCTACTCCACTCATCCATACTCATTCAGCATCAACCTTTAGGGAAGTCCATTTTCTACCTTGACCCCTAGAGCAGAAGCCCATAAGTAACCACCACTCCTTTTTCTCTTCTGTTTCAGTTCTCTTGCAAATCCCTGCTTAAAACTCCTGGTTGTGACATCCTTGGCCAAGGCAAGGCTGTTAGTGTGCAGCAAGCACTGCCTGCAGCACTGGCCAACACTGTCTCACAGCTTCTTAGTGCTCCTTCCTCTCTCTGTAGCCTTTGGTAGGCAGCTCTGATCTTCTCATGCTGTTCTCACAGCTCCTGTCCTCCTGTTCTTTGTTTCTACAGTCTCACACAGCTGAATCCTGATGTGCACATGGGGCTCCCAGGAGCTGATGAAGGTGATGAAACTTCATTGCCAGTCTCTGTGGAAGGAGGAGCTGTGCAGGGTGCTCCATAGTCCATAGTCATACAAGAAGTGAAGGAAACCACCTTTCCCTGCCTCTCCAGCAGGAATGGAAACAAGCAGACTGCTGCTCCCTACCTTTGGATGTAGAAATCATGACACAATGAACACTGAGATTTTGCCATCTGTCTCCAATGTTGTGTATGCATTGCATACAAAAATAGGCTATAAGAATACTGTTATGAATGAAAAATCCATGAGGCAAGAGATGCCAGAATTAGGCCTCCTTTGTGCTATGTGTTATGGTACAATTGTTAATTAGATGAACACACAATATTTTGCCAGAAGTCTCAGCTTTATCCCATGGTACTGGATGAACTTTTTTCACTGGAGATATTATATAGAATTTTGTTTTTTCCCTCAGAGCTCAATGTAGTCCTATACTTTATTTTCTTCCCAAGTTCTCCTCAATAAAAATGGCTGATTTTCCCAAAACAACAATTACACATTTAGTAGTACCTGGGATCTTCACAAGTGTCCCTGAGCTGTAGTACCTCTGTCAAGGGTGGTGGTTCTTTAGCCATTTGAATAAAATGGAAACAGAGACAGGCACGTAAGAGACAGCTTCACTGCACCAGTTAATCAGGACCTTGGTCACTCATCCCAGCTGTCCCTGTGGGGTCACCAACAGATATGGGCCTGTGCAGGAGTGTTCATCATCAGGCACTCTGGACATGCTCCAGACAGAGCTCCCAGCAGCTCTCATCCCAGCAGCAGGCATCAGCAGGGTCTTATGGCACATGCAGACAGTGGAGCACCCCACAGCCACTGGCTGCAGACTGGGGACAGCCTCAGCAGCACCTGGCACAGAAGACTCTTCAGGGAGAGTGGGACTGAAGCCAGTTCTGAGGTAGCACTCATTGTCAAAAAGGGACCAAGGATGGGGAAGCTGAGGTTTCACATCAAGCTCTGGTGTGCCCGGATTCTCCCTATGGCTCACACCTTGACACACACCTTCCTGACCTGCTCCTAAGCCCCCTGACTCTTCATTTGTAACATGTACTTCTCATCCCATTCCCATGCAACCCTTCAGCTTTAGCATCTGAGTACCAGATCCTTGCTTAGCCCAGCACTGTCTGGGTTCCTGTCTGCCACCAGGTTGTGGCAGGAAAGAATCAAAATGTTGTTTCTTGCTTGCCTTTCCACTGACCATCAACTCTGCCCTGAGCAGCATTACATGAAGAGCCCATCTTCATTCTGCTCCTCGAGCTGGGATGACTCTTGGATTGCAGAGAGAGGACCCGGGTCCCTGTCATGCTGTGGGGAAGAACAAGGATCTGCAGGAGCTTGGCAGCACTGACTGTTTGCACAGAAGCTCTGGGGTCAGCACAGGGAGCTGCTGGGATCCTGGGCTGAGCTCACTCATGTGGGAAGGAATCTCAGCAGATTTTGACTGCTGAGCCTTAGCACGTCCCTAAGAAGTTGCTCTTTTCTCCCTTCAAAGGCTATCACTAAGCCAAATTGGAGGAGATTTACAAAGTTTTAAAAAAAAAAAAAAATCACATTCCTAACAGAAAGCTGCCAAATTTCAGATCTCAACTCCAGAGCACAGAGGGATAAGAACCATCCAAAGAAAGGATCACCAGGTTCCCCCCTCCTGTTTCTTCCTTTCTTTTTTTTCCAGTTGGACAACAATTCCTTTTTCCCTATGCTCATTCTTGGACCGGACAAAACTGGCTGGACAGTTTGGGCTGAAATTTTCCAGAAAAAAACTTAGCTTAAGGCAGACAATCAAGTTGGAAGAGCTCAGTCTAAACTTTTCAAGTCTGGCAAAGTTACAAGCAGCAGTGAAGGCGGTCCTGTAGCAGGACAAAGATGAGTAACCTTTCTCACAGGAGCTGCACGCGATCCCACCTCTGACGCACTCAGAATTATAATAGCTGATGATGCTGCTCCATTCAGGTGCATCTGATCACGATTCAGATATGTCACCAGGAAAAAAGCTTCAAATCAGTCATCCCACTGAGCCTTCCCACACCCCTTCCTACTCAAGCAGCTCTTTCCATCTAACAACTGATCATACAGAAAAACACAGCTCCCTCGCCTCCAGTATTTGAGAGCTGTGTATGTGAGCTTCGGTTTCTTGGATAGAGGCAGCTGATGCTAAAATGGGATTGCTCTCTGAACTAATGTATTCAAAATTAATAAAAGAAATAAAACAACACACTCCTCTGGCATGTTCCCATGCATATTTTCCATAAAAGTTAATTTTTCCACAAGAACAAGTTGTGAGTTTGTGGGGGTTTTGCACTGAATCTTGATATGGAGCTTAGAATTCTTGGCACTGCATAGGACGTTAAAATGACATCAGCTCCACTTTCTATATTGGAATTTTATAGTTCCTGCCTGACCACATTTCTTTGTTTTGCACATGTTCTCTCTCCTCTGAGCTGCCTCTGTGCCGCGGTGTGCTGAGAGAATCAGGAGAAGCGGTGTGTTTGTGTTCCTTATAGCCCTGCCCGTCCCTCCCTGTGCCGGGCACCCAGGGGATAACGCTGCATTTCTCCCCCAGGACAGAGCAGCACTGTTGGCCCAGGGGACGAGGGCACCTCTTCCAGTCAGAAATCTTCCCCACAGCGTGGCAGCTCTGGGAGGACCTGGCGTGCAGGGTGCCCCTCTTTCCTCTGGCCGAGCAGGGGGGGACAGCGTGCTGCCCTGGGGAGTGACACGGCTGTGGGCACCGGGGGGACGGTGACTGCACACAGGATGATGTGAAACCAGCCTGTCTTGCTCGGGGAAGGGAAAAAGGGGTGGAAAGAAGAGGGAGGGGAAAGCGTGCAAAACAGGGCTTTCTCCAGCACTGGAAAGGTCGCAGCACCTGGAGCTGCATTTGTCCGTGAGACCCTGATGGAAGGACAGTGTAATGCCCCACAACGCCATCACACTGCCCCATGCCTTGGGGCAGGGAGGGGCAGCATTATTTCAATTAAGCTATAACGTGAGTAACAGTGTTTCCATATTCTCTAGCAGTGCCACCCTCAGCGTTCGAACATCGCGGAGCAGGAGGACTGATGTGGTACTGAGGATCCCCTGCGAAAAACAGCACAGCGCTGGGAGAGTTAACACACTCTGGCACCGGGAGCACAGCTCCACGGGCATTAGCACGGACATCACGCTTGTTTCCTGGATTTCAAATAAAATAAGGATTCAAGGAAAGATGATGCTTTTCTACATCCCCTGTGACTTGGAAAGCAGTAAGAGCAAATACAGGCGGTTAATTATCTGGCACGGCGCATCCAAACATTCCTGAAAGCACGGTTCCGCCGATACTGTAAGAGTCACGCTGGAGCAGCATTAGCATGTACTCTGTAAACAGACTCAGTGCCATCCTCCAGCACAGCCTCAGCCTCCCAAACGGGATTACAGCAGCTGGACAAACCCAGCAGGGACTGTACCTGGCACTTAGCAAAATGCCAGTTCTGCTTTAGTCTGGCTGGATGGCAGTAGTACCCGGGGTGTTATTTCCTACATGCTCAGCTTCTCTGATGCGTGATGGAGAATCACTGCTCCTTGCTTCTCTGTGCAAGATTTATCCTTTCACCATTTCACTGTCGTGTGGAAATAGCCAGAAGACCAGACTAACATTTCAAGACTGTGAAGCCATTTGCCAAACACTTCTTGCTCTATAACAGAAACATTTTTACAATTGCTTTTGCAACAGCCTTTTTGCAATCATGTTTATAAGCTCCTTTACAAGCACATGCAACCGTATACAGAATGCAGAAAATCTTTACCTTGCTTGCCCAGTGGAGAGAGCCTGGCTTCCTCTCATGGATCAAAAGTAGGATGAAAAACAAACCCGAGAAAGACCCTTGAACAGACTCATCTGCTGAGAGTTGTTTAAATCCCAAGCCTGCTCCTGCTCGCAGCTCTAAGTTTGTGCTCTGAATAGAGGCTGTGTTATTTTAACCACAGGATTTCTAGTCATGGGGGAGGAGAGATGGATTAGGTACGTTTGCAATCTAATGCTTCACATTTACCTCAACTGAAATGAACTACTTTTAGCCTGATGTAAATAAGTACAGCTAAGATATAGATTTCAAGAGCCCACTAACCAATTATGCTTAAGCTAACATGTTAAATAACTGTGGAAAATTCCAGAGGAATAAGATAACATACTTTTGTGTTCTTTCCTAAATAAAAGGCATGTGTGGAATTTCATGCTAGATACTATGACAAGTGAGGGGCAGCAGATAACTCCACAAACTAACCTATGCAAGGTGCTGAACCTCATAAAACAATATTCCTAACACCTGTTAGCATGGATTTCAGCAGGCATCCCAAAAATTTGCATTTTCATGGCTTGTAAAAAGTACAGATATGAGGGATTTGAACCTAATATGTCAAAAGAGCAAGTAAAGCTCTCTAAGTTAATAATGCATGATTTTAAAAGGTCACAGGGTCTGTAGCTCTGCAGGAACACAAACATTAACCCACTGAACTAGTGCCACCTCCAACAGGGATGTAAGCTGGGTACCCTCCTGGAGCTCACGGGTTGCTACAGAGAGTGTTAAATGCAGGAAAAATATTGTGCCTAGGACAATTATTTGTGGTTTTGTTTAACCCAGCTCAAACTCTGCCTTCCTTTCCTGGTTTATGGTAGTTTAGTGTCACAGCTGATGTGATTGCAAAGCTCGACTACGGCCCAGACTTCCATGGCCACTGCCCAGAATTACCTGGTCACCTCAGAGCTGACGGGAAAGAGATTTTCTCACTTTCTGAGATGCATTGTTTGTAAATAAATCACATTCTTAAACTTTGGGATGAACTGAGAAAAACAATTTGAATGCAAAGCACTAGAGGCTAGTGGACAAATTCCAATTTGTCTTTGACAGCAGAGACTTCAGGAACACAAGTTTAATTCCATTTTGGATAAAACCTGGCTCTATAAATAACATTATCTTACACTTACATAACGCTCTCATCCCAAAGCACTGCCGGGTGCTTTGCAGATGTAATCATCCTTTCTGAAAAACGCGGGCAGACCTCCCAGCCTGGCCTGGAGGATCGGGAGGATCGGGGCCTGAGCTGTGCAGGAGGGAGGCAGCAGAGCATCCAGCAGCAGCCTGGCTGGCTCCTGTCCCTCAGCAGCCCAGCTCCTGGGTGCTGGCTGGAATCATGGGGACTCAGCTTGTTGGGTCACCCAGACACAGCTGAGAGCTCTTTCTGTACAGATCTGTGCCTTTAACAACCAGCAGAGGTTCAGAGCCTGTCCCCACTTCAGCCTGCAGGTTCCCCAAGTGGACTGAGGCATTTCCAGAGATTTCAGCCTGCTTCTTGGAGCTTAGCTTGAGCTCTCTGAGCTTCCACTGATGCATGGCTCACCCTGGCTCCCCTGAGCTTGAGGTTTTGTGGGGCAAATAGGTAACCTGTTGTGGTTTAGCCCCAACCAACAACTAAGTACTAAGCAGCTGCTCACTCCCTCCCCCAGCTTCCCCAGTGGGATGGGGAGAAGAATCAGAAAAGGGCAAAATTTGTGAGTTAATGTAAGGCCAGTCTAATAACTAAAATAATTTTTTCTTTTAAATAATAGTAATAATAGGAAAAATGCCCAATACAGTTGCTCACCACCTGTAGATGATTGACCCCTGCAAGCCAACTCTCTGCAGTTTATATACTGAGCATGACATCCTATGGTATGGAACATCCCTTTGGCCAGTTCAGGTCAGCTGTCCCAGCCATGGTTCCCCCATGCACGTGAAACTGAAAAGTCCTTCACTTAGTGCAAGCACTGCTCAGCAACTACTCTAATATCAGTCTGTTATCAATAGTATTCTCATACAAAATCCAAAACACAGCACTGTACCATCTGTTAGGAGGAAAACTAACTCTATCCCAGCTGAAAGCAGGACAGATCCCAGGCATCTGTGCCACAGGGAGAGATGTGCACCTGAGCCAGACACAAAATGTCCCCAAACCTCCCATCAGCTCACATCTGGATCATGAACCAACTTCTCCTTCCACCACTTGAGCAGCTCACTCCACCCAAGCTGGCTTTCCTTGGCTGAAATTGTAATAATATCAATTCCACTGATGTTATCCAGCTACAGGCTCTACCTCACCCCTGCATGGGACCCCACAAGGGAAGCAGGCATGAGAAATGCTCACAGGGCAGGGACAGGGAGCAAGATCCAGTGGGAAGAGCCCAGGTCTCTCAGTTTGCTGATACTGGTACATCAGGGACCAGACCACTGCAGCACAACACAGCAATCTGCCAGAGAGGACTTCTCTTGTGGTTCCTGTTGCACCTGGATGGGGGATTTTGTGTGTACAAAGAACGTTTCTGTGCTGCAGATGGGTATATTTTTCATTTTCATTTAGCTGGTTCAATAGGAAACAGCAGGAGGAAGAGAGGCCAGCAGACTTTGCTCTGCAGGTTGACCTGAAAAGAGTCCATTTTTCCAGAGAAACTAAAACCACAAAACTGGGAGGAGGGAAAGCAAAAATAATTTTGAATTAAGTGAAAGCTTTTGATCCTAATGGATGGTTTGGTTTTTCTAGCTTATCTCTGAGGTCAGCCTGTGCTCAATTTACAAAGAAACAGCACTTTAAAAACAAACATAGAGGAAATTTAGAGTTTTGTTTCTGAAATGTCAAGGCAAGACATTTCAGCATTCCACATAACTCTGTTTCTTTGGGATGTGAACAAAAGTACTAATAGAGGGATGGGTTTAGTGTTTGTTTCCTTTGTTGTCCTAGACAAGTTAATGAGCTGAACTTAAATTCACCACCAGTTCCTTCAAGTTCACATTATTTTGCAAAAAACCCCCAATATTTCAGTCTGAAACCTTTGTCAGAGTTAGACTCTGACACAGCATCCAGCATTTGGAAGTCTAACACCTGTTTATTGATGAAGATTTTATTTTCCCCTGTGCCTTGAGGCAGCTCAGACCTGCTCCCTACCTGGTGTGTCCTGCTGCAGTTCAGACCACAAACACACTGCCTCCAAAACAAAGGCAGCTCCACAGTTCCCTTTCTCTCTTCATTATGATTCCAAGCTGGAATGGCAGTTTCCCAAGTGTAAACAGCAACAAGTCATTCCTGGCCTGTGAGAGGAGCGTTCCCTTCCAGCAGCCTCATGCAATGCTGGGTATTTCTGTACTGCATTCCCACTGGCTGAGGGCTGGAAGCTGCAGTGCTCACCTGCCCCCCATTAAAGCCTGCAGAATAAAACACAGCCTGAGCTAGACATAATTAGGGATTCAATTTTGCACTTCAGTCAGCATTTGTATAAACTGAGCAACAAACAGAAGGAAATGTGAATCACAATGAACTGTACAATGAAGTACAATTTTGCAGCATCAAGAACTCCTACACTGGCCACTCCTGAGATAATGGGATGAAGAATTCATAATGGACATTGTTGATGGGAAATTACATGTTAAAGAACTTCAGTCATTGCTCATCTGTTTTGCATGTTTTCTCCCCTTTTATATAGTGAACTGAAAACTGGAAGTAAAAAGTTTCTATTTCTTTTGAATTGGAGAACAGCTTCTAGAAGTGATTTTGCCAATCCACACCATTAAAAGATCTTCCACTAGGATTCACACAAAACTTTGTGTTTGATCTAGAAAACATAAGCTTTTTGGGGAAAGGAGCCCATTGGGAAGGGTAACAAACCACATTTTCACACTTCTGCTTCACAGTTTTGACATCTGGTACTTCTGTTGGAAAAGAAAGCAAATGTTTTCTTCTTTCTTGTCAAACTACTCCATGAACTGAGGCCCTGAACCAGCCCCACACCATATCAAACACAATAAAACACAAAACTCTGATAGCTGTCAAAACTTAAAAAAAAAGAAAAAACAGGGGAAAAAAGTGAATTTAAGTTCATACATCTGAATTATTTTCTTTTTAGATTGCAGTGCTTGCTTGTGTTCTGTTCTGCTTCTAAAATTACACCAATCATGACCATCAGTGAACATAAACCACCAAATGACGTGACAAGCTAAAATTGAACAAATTTACAGTTATGGGTTAATCCAGGCAATTCCACCAAAGACCTTCCCCTTAAATGAAGGATGTGCACCTTTATTACAAGCCCAAGGGAAAAAGGGTGGGATGCAGGCCCTGTTGACTGGCACTGGAGGGCTCTGGCAGCCACTGACCCTATATGTGCATTGCTCCCCCTTTCCAAACCCCGCAGGTCTTACCCCTACCACGAGGAAGTTGCTCCCAACCCATCAAGAAGGTTCTCCCAGTTAATGGCACTGGGACTCTGACCCTCTTTCAGGGCTCTGTGGGAGACACCTCGTGGCACACAGCCCCAGGTACCCTCGGGGAGGTGGCAGGTCCAGGGTATGTGGAGTGGGGGGTACTCCCAGCCTGGCCCAGGAGGTCCAGGTGTGCTGAGGAAGGGCAGGGACAATGCTGGTGTAGCCTTGGCCCCACAGCCAGGCCCTGCAGGCTTTCCCATGGCTCTGGCATGATCTAATCAACCTTCTTCTGGAATGAATACTTGTGGAGGAAGATTTAAGTTTCACAGCTTAGCCCTACTTCAACAATCAACTTCATTTCACAAGGTAGAAATGTGTGAAGTTGTGCTGAGTGTTAGCATGTGAGTATTGGACAAACCCTAAAGTATATCATAAACTACCTGTAATGGTGAGGCTCTGCTCACCCTGCAGTGCTGGGTCACAGGGAACTGCAGGACTCTGCAGAGGAGCAAAGGATTAAATGACTCCGAGACAGACCTGCAACTGGCCATGGACCCATCAGTGACAACAGGTAGCACCTCTGGGATAGCACTGCTTGAAAAGGGGAGAAACTGTCTGGCATAACAGGGGAGAGAGGAGTGAGAGAATATGTGAGAGGAACAACTCTGCAGACACCAAGGGCAGTGAAGAAGGAGGGCGAGGAGGTGCTGCAGACGCTGGAGCAGATTCTCCTGAAGCCTGTGGTGCAGACCATGGTGAGACAGCTGTGTCCCTACAGCTCCACACTGGGGTCCAGCTGTAAGACATCAGGATGAAATCCCTGGTTTAGCTGGTGCATTCAATGAGACACAAGCAAGTAACAAAGGTCCTTGTTCAGATGGGAATGTCAGGGCACGTTGTGGAGAAAACGTAGCATGAGAGGAAAGGACCATAGGGTTTCAGAGGTCCTGAAAATAGAGGCTAATGAGGAAAACAGCAGAGCTCTCTCCTAAACTTAAGAAAATACTGGTATTCAGAGAAAGGTGTGATGGCTCTTGTAAGGTAATAACAGCGGTTTTCTTGCTTCTCTCACACCCCTGATTGCAGGAGCCCAGGGACCTCTGCCAGACCCCAGTACCATGGGCTGCAAAATGAGCCATGTTAATTGGAAGATGCCGTAACACAGCAAATGTCTGGTGGTCATTTTGGTTTTTCGCTCTATGCCATGAAAGCAAATTGCAAAACCAGCTACCTGGAAGGGAATGGGTCTGGCCTGATGGCTGCTCCACTGGGAAAAGGAGTAATTGCTGTTAATGAAAACAAGGGTGGGTCTGACAGAAACTGGAGTCCTGTCCCACGGCCTCAGTGGCTCCTTGGCCATTGTGGTCCTTCATGTGACAGCTCTTGAAGATTTCAGCAAGGCAGGGTGTGTTCATGTGGAAGGGAGGAGAAAAAGATCTCTTTTTGGTGTATCCAGAACTGCAGTCTGCATCTTTAAGTAATTCTCTGTTAATGCACAGTGCCTTCAGCTGCTTACCTGCAATTATTTCTGTTACAACTAGCTAAGTGGCTGTTCAGGATGCAGCGTGAAAGCCTGTCTGAAGGAAATGCTGAGCCAGAGATAGTTCTGAATAAAAAGGCAGAAAGTGTGGCACTACCCCAATGCTTTCCCCTCACACTGTCTGCAGGGCAGTGCTCAAAACTTGCATTTGTTTTCCACAAGAAAAGTTACATGATATTACAAGGCTTGAGGTAAGATGCTTCACCAGCTGGCTCACAGGCATTCTCCAAGTCTTCATCTCTCCTAGCAGCCCCAAGGAATTTGCGCCAAAATTATGAAATGTGCATGGAAATTCTAAAACTGTACCCCAAAGAGCCCCAAAGCCCTTTGCACTGTCCAGGGTGGGTAGGGTGATGTGGGGCTATCTCTACCTTGTTACAGCCATATCAGCCCTGGCAACATCTCCTCTTAGAGAGAATCATAGAACCACAGATTGACTTGGGCTGGAAGCCAAAAAATCATCCAGTCCCAAACCCCTTGGGCAGTGACACCCATCACTAGCCAGGTTGCTCAGAGCCCCATCTAACCTGGTCTCAGAGCTCATCCTGGGAAACATCAAAAAGATCTGCACAATCTGCTTTGAGCTCCTTTTGTTTTTTCTTGTTCTAAAGCAAGACAACTAAGCCAAAGTTAAATCTTGTCCTTCCCAAACAAGTAAGAGGCCTGAATAATGCACTTTGTTTCAGACATGAGGATTTGATCCCCAAATGTAGCACAGGCTCCCTGCATCACTTTTGGCAAATCACCTTTGACGGATTTTCATACACTCAGCACTAAAGCCAAGTCATTACAGTAACTATATGAGGCAAGATCCCCAAAAGATCTCATTTCCCCTTGTCCAGAGTTCCTTGGATAAATTAGCCCATTATTTTACTTACTAATGGAAGCTCAGCTCTTCTGAAAACCTGCCTGCACCTGGCAGCCCCAGGTTCTTAGGAAATTTTATCCCCACACCTCTCTGTCTCCATTCCCATCTGTATACTGAAATAAACCATCTTTCCTTGCAGCTCTTTGTCTGTTTTTTCTGTTCCAACCACAAAGGCAGGTGGTGAGACCTCCCTCATGTACTGTGTCTTAACCTGTCTACCATGGCAGGGCACAAACCTCTGGCACACATCTGCCTGTCCCTGTTACACAAATACACACTGTTGGCAACAGGAATTGCACTTAAAAAAGTAAACTGCACAGAGGAAGGACACTGGAAAGGGAAATAAAACATCATGTTAGATTCCTCTTTGTGTACTTTAATCAGTATTCTCTTGTAAGATCCTGAGTGTTTGCGACCTGTTTCTGCTGTGTGCACTTGGAGGATTAGAAGGCACATTTTTTGCAAAAAGCAGTGTAAATCTTCTTTGGGTTTTTAATAATGAAGATGAATAAGGATGAGCATGCTTTCTCTAGGGTAAGCATCAGAAGCAGCAAAACACCAGGAGTTCCCAGGAAGTAGAGAGGAACTGCACTTAAGGTCAGAGCAAAGTGAACTTTCCTCATTTTTATGACCAGAGCAATTATTTTTTATTTTTTTTTCTAAATCTCATGTTTAGCCTAGGATTTCTCAGGTGCTGGAACTGCTCCTTTGATGAAATTTACTCACAACCTAAGGTGCAAAGGTCATTGTACTCAAATTATGCCCTTAGCAGACCAAAACTCATTCCTTCCTGTTTGCATTCTAGAAAGTCAAGCCTCATACCATGGATGCGCACTGACTGGCAGTGCACAAGTGTTCAAAGGAGGCAAAGGAGAAAAATAAAGCAAAGACCGTTTTGGCAAAGTTCTGATAATCAGACTCAGATGTGCACTAAAACCAAAATGCTCATAGTAACCATTCTGAACAAAAATTACAAGCAAGCAAATTTAAGGAGAACAAAGCAGTGGCTGGCAGATGAGTTCCCAGCTCCATCCTTCAGAGACACAACTTACAGGCCTGACAGGGTGGTGTTTTTGAAACCTTGAGTGCATTGTAGAAAGTTGTAAGTGCCAGTAGCTTCTTCTAAAGCCAGGGCATTTGGTACTTTATGGGCCAGCCCCTGCTCTGAGGCTGTGCTGTGGATGCAGAGGCACTGCCTGCCAGGGAGCTCGTCACACGGCTGATGGAACCAGGGTCAGCTTTGTGTCGTGGTCTGCTCTGCCTTCACCTGCCCACAGCAAGTCACAGAAAACTCATAGAATGCCATAAGTCTTAATCTGGGCACTCATACTTCATCCTGGTCCATTCAGTATGAAGAAAGCATCCCAAAAAAGATTGACAGCTGTATCCATGTTGCATGTCTGCACACTGCACAGAGCCACTCTCCTGTGCCTGCTCCCTCGCTGCCACTGCAATCACAGTTTTTGGTGCCAAATCACTATTCCAGACATGGTCAGGGAGGACCCCTGCACAAGGACAGTGATGAAGTGACATTTCCCATCACATTGAAGTGTCTGTGAACACAGAAGTGTGAACATTTACCTGAGCAAAACCAAGGTGCAAATTTCTTCGTTTTGTGTGTTACCCCTTGGTACAGATGCTCCTGAATTTGAAGCTGGGTTTTTAAACTGTAAGTAACAATCCATGTGGATTTCATTCCTTACCATCCCCTTTGCAGTGCATTTCAGTTCTCTACAAAAAAGCCCTGTCAGGTTCTTCTGGGCTATATGCAGGGAGTAGCCTGGATACAAAGTCTTTTGCTTTTAGCAAATCTCTTCAAATCAATTTAAGACAGGAGCAGTTTGAAGCTCTTACCCTCTGAGAACTACTTGGCAGCTCAAATGAGATGAATTAGGCCAGGCTCCAGAAGATGCGACGTTGTCACAGCAGGGTCAGCAGCAGCCTGAGCCAGCATCCTGATTCCTGTTTGCAGATGGGGAGAAGGAAACCATTACACCCTGTCCTCAGCCACAAGAGGAGATGAGTGAGATATTGCAGGCACTTTCTTCTCAGAGCACCATTGGCTCCCTGGGCTCAAAGCCAGGCTGCTGTTCCCCACTGCTGCTTGGTGTCTCCCCTGCCCAGATGTGAGCGAGCCCTAGCCCAAAGATGTCCAAGGAGAGGAAGGCAAGGTAATGTGCTGCCAAAACTCAAGCCCACACAACATTTTCCATTATTGTTCTGATTTGTCTCCTTGTTCTCATTATCTTTTTTCTTTTCCATTTTGTTTGTCTTCCTTTGAAGGAGATATGGTTGAATTTGTTATGAATCCTCAGAAGAAAAGCAGTTAACCATTGATGGTTAACTCCCATGTAGCTGTGTGTGCTGGTATTGCAGAATGACCTATAAATGGGGATTTTTAAAAGATCCGTATTTCAAGCAGACCAGAAAAACAAACTTCCACTATGAGAAAACTTGTAAGATTTGAAAAAACTTAGGAAATCTCTGTTGTGTGGAAGCAGAGATGCCTGCCTAGTTTGCCTGCAGAAGTCTAGCTTCCCTAGGAAGGTTACTTGGAGAAAAGTGGGGAGGGCACCCTTAGGCAAAACCAGACCCTGTTTTCAGCCCTGCAGGTATGTGGGCTGCTGTGGAGTTCTAGGGTCCTTTGGTGCAGAGGAGCTTTGTAGCAAGAACCCCCATGACATGTTAAATTCATGGTTTTATCTCCCCTGGCTGCTGCAATCTCTCAAAATCAACACATTCCTGAAGAACATTCCCATTTTGGCCAACTGCTATCTTCAAATGGAAGAAAACATTCAGCTGGAAAATGTCCAGCCAGATCTAGGCCCCACCATGCACTGCACTCACACACTTTACACACTGCAGGCTGGAATAGCTTTCACAAGCAAATTAATCCAAGAGGAGCCTCCACTATGAGCCAGAACCAGGTTTGGAATATTAAGGCAGAAAAACTCTGCCAACGCAGGCAGTGCCATAAATGTGACCATAGCCAGTCCACAACAGCTCTTGTGGTGATGATGTGAACTCACTGATAACTCCATGTCCCATGGAAACCAAGCTGCTTGAAAGCAAACCTGCTCCTTCTCCTGTTTACACTCAACTGAGGAGCAAAATGACAGAGAAGAAATTGCATTAATTAGACCCTTGCAGTCCCAATTTACATTTTACTGCCCCTTTATGTCTCTTAAGGAAAAGAAACACAGTGTTGCCTGCATCAATCTGAAGATAAAATAATTTCTGAACTTAAGAAACCAAAGATCAGAGCTCCTTTTTACTTTCATTTCCTAAGCATCCACAGATATGAGAGTAACCATAGTATTGCTTTACAATATGTCACCCAAACTTGAGTTTCAAGCTTTTTAACTGAAATACTTTGTTTGCTCCATTTTACGGGTAAAGGAACAGAAACCCGGGAGGTTTCAAATTGCTGTCTTTAAGACACACTGTATTTCATTGTCAGATTGATGACTCAAAAAGCAGCTCTTGACCTGTGCCTGATTCATTTGACTCTGCTACCTCAGAAGTTCACAGCTGAATGATGAGGGTGATATGGCTGGTATGGGTGGTCTTACCAATACCTACTCAAAACCACTGGCAAATCCAGGTTCATAGAATTTAGCATCAAACTACAGAGAATCCCTGCCACCGCCAGGATCCAAGCATTGTCCCTTCAGTGACCCTGCTCTTTTCATGGCTTCTCTTCTCCATCTGCTGCACTCTTGTGCTGTCATGGTGTGTTGTCCTCCTCCTTCACTGCTCTCCCACCACTGGTCCCTTGAGGCTCTGATAAAATTTGGGAGAGGCAGCTAAATGTTCAGGAGGCTAACAGGGTCGAAATGTGAATCTTAAAAATTAAGGATAATCCTCCCCCTGCAAAAATGTGCCTCCCATCTATCCAAGTGACAGCACCCTGACGCTCAGGGGTTTCTGTGTCTGCACCTCATGTAACAGGCTCTGGCTTTCCTCTAATACTCCAGCTCCTGAAATAATCTGATTATGTGAACATGCCTTATGTGAAAGTTTATTTAAGTAAATTATTAGTAGCTCTCTTGTTTGAGGAGAAAAGCTCAAACATATGAAACTAAGGGGATCAAAATCCAGGAGGCAAATGAAAGAGCTGTTGGATGATTTTTTTCAGCTCCCCCCCTCAGTTTGCCATTGCTTGTGAGGTGCTCTCTCACTTGTGAGAGCTTTGTCTCCTGTTAGGAAGCTCTCTAAACCTCAGGCCAGGTGCATGTCTGTGAACTACAGCTAACACCATATCTCAATCACAAGTCAGCAGCAGGCTGGAGCAGCACACTGCAGCAGGACTGGCTGTGCAGGGAGGGGCAGGCACAGGCTGAGCCGGGGGAGAGGCTGTGCCAGGAGTGAAGGGGTGCAGGGAGAACACTCGGCAGGAGCCCCCCTGGCGAGGGCAGCAGGCACAGCACTGGTGTGAGAGGAAGCACAAGTTACCCAGCAGGGACAGCGAGGTTACACTCACCCAAGTGCCCTGTGGAGGTGTCTCCTGAAAGTCAGTCCCGCCTTAGAAAAAGCCAAAGTCCCATCCTCGCAGCAGGAGCATGTGTGCTGGATCCTCTTTTATCCCATTTCAGTCAGACAAAACCAAATTGCTCTTTAACTTCTCCTGAGCATTTTCTTCTGCTTGCTCAGCTGTGGTCACTGTAGGAAGAGCTGGCAGTAGATGTGTGTAGGCAGATGTTGTTCTTGTGCTGTTCATTCTTGGAGCAGGGTGGTGTGCTCATGGAGCGCTGGTGGCATAGAGTGTTTCTCACAGGGCTCACGGCTGGGTATCTGTGTTGAGTGGTGCCTGCTGGGCTCCCAGCCTCCTGGTGTGAAGGCAAGGCCACCCCCTGAGCTGCTGGCCATGCTGGGGAGTCTGTGCTGCAGGCAGGGAGGGGCTCAGGAAGGCGCATGAAGGGCTCGCACCACCAGCTCCCACTCAGGCTGCACTGGAGAGGACACTGTGCTGCATCACTCTCAGCTTCTACAGCTTCAGCATCCCCAGCAAGACTGGTCTCACCAGACAGCAAGAAATATCTCACTGCAGAGAAGATGAAAACCCTTAATCATTTCCTTGAACAGATGATTTTTTGCATGAGGCTTCCTTGTCTGAAGCTCAACCATCTGCTCTGGTCCTGCAGGGACAGGATTAGCTGACCCTCAGGGCACGCTGCAAGGCAATTTGCTACCAGGGCTTTTCCTGGGGCTGTAGGAAGATCTGCAGCATGCATGAAGCTTCTGCATGAAGCAATCTGCAGCACGCCCAGCTAGGGGAATGCAGCACTAATAAACAAAACTAATTAGTTGCTGTGGAGGTGCTTGGAGGTATGGATGGAGACAGCTGCTCCTATGCACTGGGATGCAGCACCTTCACCGTGCCTCTGCCTGGCCCAGCAGCTTCAACCCAGCCATCATGGCCCTGAGCACCTCCCTGTGAGCTGCTCACAGCTCCCTGGAGGGAGGAAGGGCTGGGGAAATGCCCTGAGAGACAGAACTGGGAAGTGAGATGTCCTTTTTCAATCCCCACTCATTCGTGGTGTTCATTACTCCAACTTCTGAGCACTTCCCAAACATGTCCTGAACGTTCAGCAGGTGAGGAGCTGATGGGGGCAGAGTAAATGCCTGGTTCAAGGTCATGGTGAGGGCTGTGCCTGTACCCCTGGCTGAGCTGGGCTACCTCAGCAAGAGCAATAACGCTGTTCTTACTCTCTCCTGTGTACTTGGAACATTATCCATGTAAATTCTTCCTCCCATCTCCTAGAGAGGTTCATTAGCAGTGATATTAAAAAACAAAAAAAAGGCCGCAGAAATTGGACCCAAGAAGTTTAACCAGTTTAGAAGCAGGTGTGGCCAGGCTGATCAGCCAGAGGAAGAGAGGCAAAAAACAAATGGTCCCACTGGTGGCATCTGAGGAACAAAAAGGTGTTAGGCACTGCAGGAGCATCCCTTCCTGTGGATCCCCAGCCCCTTGGAAGGTGTGTCCTGGCTGATGTCTGCTGCTGCAGCTGTACTGCAGGATGGCTGTTTGTTTTGATGGTTATTGTTCTGTATTGATGAACAGAGGTTCAGTATTTTATTTATTAATCTTTCAGAATAACATTCACAGTTTTGAAAAATATAATTTATCTTATAAAGGTCAGCTTTTTTAATTACCCATGTATTTCAACATAGTATTGGAAAATATCAATATAATGAAAATATTGTCTTTGAAAGCTTATAACCACCACAACTTTGGTGAAAGAACAGCAGATAGCTATTTTTGGCCTGGCAGTTGCATTCATGGGAGTGTCTTGCAATTCTGTGTCTCAGATTTGCAGTGTGACAGTACCTTTATAGGCAAGGTACTCCTGCCAGAATGGTGAAGGGATTTAACTCCAACAAACATAGTTTCTACTTGTTCATATTGGAGGACTGACAGCAAAGCAAAGCAAGAAATATTTTCTTTCCCCTTTCCTTCTCCTTCTAATTTAAACAGGAGGAAGCCGTCTTAAAATCATTTCAGTGTGAGACAGGAAATTGCTTAAATGACCACTGTGAGGAAAAAGAACAAAATAACAGAGAGGATACCAGGGAAAAATGGTGCAGAAAACAAGCAACATTTTCTTTTTGCTTTTGGTGTAATGGGCAAATTACACACATGTGTGCTGTTTGTAGGGCTTCTGGAGATAGCTCCATCCAGCCAGGCTGGTAATCTCACCCTGGGGCAGGATGGTTTTGGAAGGAGGCCTGGTGCCACAGAGGCAGGGTCACCTACTCCTCCATGACACCTGAAAGGGGCTGCATCAACCCCAGAAATGCAGGACATACTAAAAAGATCTTTCTAGTGTACTTTATAGGACTCCTTCCCACTCTGAGGAGAATACATCTGCAAGATGACAGACACCCCTAAGTATAACGTAGGCTTGTGCACTGTTACTCAAAGCTGAAGGATAGCAGTGGACTGCAGCTGCCCTTAGGGCTCCTCTCTCCAGAGATGTCCTGGCAATCTCTCTCAGAGATGCCCAGACAACTCTGCTGGTGTCCAAGTCCTTCTGGTAGCAGCAGGAGGGAGCAGCAGCCACAGCTGGTGGTGGTACCCAGGCTGCTCCTTTGTGCCCCTTGCCACGAGGAGGTCGGTTCAGCTGGTTGCCACCATGGTTGACCTGTGCCAGGGAGAGGTGGGGGGCACCTGGTCTCCATGGCAGGAAGCCAGTCCTGTGGGACCAAGAGCCATTTTGTCCCGCTGCACGTTTGTGTGGACAGCAGATGATGGCGAAGGCTGGAGGGGTCGAAGGTGGGTCAGATGCTCAGTCATGGGAAAGGTGCTGCCAGCCCCAAACCCTCCTGCCTCCCTCGCTTTCCTCACAGATGTGTCACCCTGCAGAGGCTTCTCTGCCTGCCCAAACACAGGAACCACAGAGAGCCATACAACAGCTCCCTTGCAGCATGGAATTCTTGATTCATCTGGGAACTGAGAGTTTCACCAGGATGAGGACTGAAGGGACAAGGGCCTGTTTTGGCAAGAGTGCTATTTAACAGCTGTCAAGTGTACTGACTTGGGATAGGAAATGCTATTTATGTTAAGCCATTACAAAAATTGGAAATGATTTAGCACTAATGCCTACATTTCACTTCACTCGAAGTAGAAGATGTAGGAAAAATTTCTGTGCTCTCAGCTTTCTATTTAAATGGGCAAGTTTCCATAGGAAAAATCTCTGGCCTGCTAACAGCTAGTACAGAAATTACTCCACTTTCTCTCAGCTGTTCTCCACCTCTCCTTTCTGGTTAGATGTACAAGGGGAATCAAGGAATATCCAGCTACAAAATGATTGCTTAAACTTCTTGTATTTCAGGATTACAGCCTTGTCTGAAAGAGATTTTGCAAAAATTTGGGTTCTGGCAAAAAAATAAGCTGGAGCTAACTCATTGATACAGAGGATGGAAGTATTATTTCACTGAAATGAAAATTGGGGATTTTTTCCCCTCTGTAAAACAATTCAGCTAATAAAATCTGAGAAATATAGGAAATCTCAGTTTTAAAAAATACACAAATATACCTTTACAGTTAATCATCCTTGATTCCCTCCAGGGCAACAGGTTTCCCAGTGGTCTTGCCATCAACACATACTCAACAAAACCCACAGTACCCATGTCAGGAGCAGTGATGTTGAGTGCTACAGAGATGGTGTACGAGGTCTCACACAACCTTTGACAATGTCTCAGGTTATACAAGTGGACAGAGAAGAGCAGTTCCATAAAGGTTCCCTCTGCTCATGGCCTCAGGATGAACATAAACACTAACTGGAGGGGTGTTGCAGGACACACACCTGAGGATATACAGCAAATTCAAACAAAAGAGCCAGGGCAAGACTGAAGAGGCTGAAAAAACAAAGTGGATCTTGAAATAAAAGGCACAGTTGAAGTACAGGGTAAGGCTACCACAGCATAAGGGAACATTAAACAAAAAAATATATGTGGTGGTTTGTGTTTGGGTAGTGGCATAGGGCATACATGAGTAAAGGAAAAGACCTGGAATTCATTTCAGAATAGAAAACATGTCATTGGGGGGCCTGCAAATCATCCAGAGAGCAGCATCCATGTTCACTGCCATGAGACACTCTACCAGCTCCCCTGGAGAAAATCCTTATCAAGTAGCTGATTTTCAGAGTGACCTTCAACTGAAGTGTGTTAACCCTGACCCAGAAGTGGTTTCCTTCAGTTTCTGGAAGTGCTGCAATGGGAAAATCATTGAAGCAGTCATAAGCACTCAGAAAACCCCATCAGGGAACCTGGAATCTCCAGGACAAACCAAGACTTGGAAAAAAAATTTATTTCCAGACCTGAGAGTAAACTGAAGTGTGACAATGAAGAAGGCATTCTGCTCATCTTTGCTTCACTTTCACCATATCTAAAATGAGCATAATTAACATTTCTGTATTGTGCTTTTTGTTCTACTAATAATAAAAATGAATATAAGTCCAGTAATTATCATTGTTACTATTAAATAGAAAATTAATTAAAAAGCAGGCCAGATCATTATACCAAAGGTACTGACTGTCTTTCCAATGTGCTACATGCTTGTGATGTTGCAGAAATCCTTCTCTCCCTGTCAGTGTGGCCACAGGGCTCAGGGCTCCACTGCCTGTGAGCTGGAAGCCACTACCCCAAGCTGTCACATCAGGCAGGGGATCTCTCAAGGAATGTGCCACTGCTGCTCACTTTGGACAGAAGAAGACAAAAGCTGGTGTGTAGGGAACAGCCTCAGGCTCTAATGAAGGGCCAATATCTAATGAGCTCTACCCAACGCACTGATGGCAGGGACAGAGTAACGATGTGTTCTGACACCATCCCTGCTAATAGGATTTCTGTATCATCTCTTTGGCATGAAAATCCTTCCTCACAAATCAGCATGCATTGTCACCTACAAGCTACCTTAGATACAGCTGTATTATTTTACGAAGGACTTATGAGGACAATCACAAACTGAAGTAACATAACTGACCTGACTCTGCTCTCAGCTGGGATTCAGCCTGAGGCTGCTGCATTATATTAGTTCAGGTTATCGGAAAAGAAAATCCCTGTGACAGTTGAGATGGATTTGAAAGGCCCTTCAATATATGCAGTTCAATGGAAATGTGAAAGAGCGTCCTTCACCTCTGTGAACTCTGCCTTAGAGACAGGCAGCCACGCTCCTTGCTAAGGAACATTGGCCATATCAATATTCAAGGTTGGCTCTTAACTCACCTGACCCACTCTTTTCTGTCTGTGCTGCTCTTTACAGCCCTCACCCAAACCATCCACCCTGTCTCCATGTCTTGGTGCCTGCAATCAGCATGTTCATGCTCTGCACCAGGCTTTGGAGCAAAGGTGGACCTTTTAAAATGGGTTGTCTTGTAGTAAGAGCTTCCCTCTCAATACTCTCCCCAGCTATTCGAGGAGGTGTGATGTCTTTGTACAAACATACATGAAGCCTTGAGGTTTGTCTTTCTCAAAGACACACTTAACAGACTTGTGCATAACAGTGCAATTTACTTAGCAGGTATTATCCTTCTTAAGGACTGCTTTATACTTAAGGATCAATGCTAGTTACACACACAAGGAAATGGCTGGAAGACCAAAGGCTCAGACCTACCAGATCCTAATTACGAGGTGACTGTGGGAATGGCTTTCCTCAGACTTGTGCTCAACAGCTGCTTCACTGGTGGAGATTTGCTTAGCAAAGAAAGAAACATCACTGGTTGGGAAGCTTCATTGCCTTCAAGATTCTTCTCCAGTAGGTTGTTTGATTTCCTTTTAACTTTACCTCAATACACATATTTTTAAAACTAAACAACCCACTATCCCATGGATCAGTGATGAATAGCATATGGAAGAAAAATAACAATAAGGAATTGCAGACAGTGATGGTTTTGTTTACCTCTTAAAGAAATTCTCTGCTATTGAACTGTGTAAAAGCAAAAGCTAAGACACAGCTGATGGAAAGTCACTATGGGAAGAATTGGTAGTAAAACTAATGGGGAAGAAGTTCAACAGAAACACAGGAATCTCTGTCAAAGCCAGGCTGGGAAGAAAAAAATCAGCAGTTCTGTGACAGTGATGTTTTCTTATATTAATATATATAATACACTGTTACTTTTGAAGCAAAATTAGTATACAAACAGGTTGAAGTTTCTCCTTGCCCAGCTGAGCACAAGTGGAAGGACACAAGACAGGAGGGCTGTGTGTGTGTGTGTCCCATGGGAGTGCTGTGGGGCTGGAGCTGGGTGGGCCAGCTCACACGAGGTCCCTGGCACAGCAGGGGCTCTCAGCTCTGTCTTCTGCTGCTGGCTGTGGGTCAGGCTCAGCCAAGACCCCCCTTTCCCCAGGGGTGGATGTTAAACCCCAGTAGTCAACAGAGCACAAGCTGGTAATGCCAACTCATCCTCACCCCGTCATGCAAGGGAAGGGGACACTTTGGTTCCCAGCTGTTCATCCACCATCTCTCACCAGGCCTTCCTTCACCTCTAGCCCAGGCAGTAAAATGAGCCCATCTGACAATGTGTGTCTGTACACCACATTTTATGCATTTAAATGAGAAAACCTAATCGACATCAGAGGTAGGTTTTCGAGGGTTCAGTTAAGGACTGAGGGGACAGGTCTAGAAGAGACAGGGCTGGAGGATGCAGGATGTAGGGAAATAAGGCTGGAGGAGGCAGGACTGGCAGGGACAGAGCTAGCTTTCCAGGCTGGGAAAGCAGATATCTCTCAGCTGGATCTGTGCTGTTTGCTCTGAAGTGCCTGAAGCTGCCTGGATAGATGGGGTGTCAGCAATCTCTCCAGGTGTTCATTCCAAATATGTGAACCATCCACTTACAGAGAATTTATTGTCTTTTTTTGTGCTCCCTTCTGCTCTGCACGTTTCTCAGCTGTTTTGCAGAGGTGGCAATTCCAATCCCTTATGTAGGCACTGGTTGTTTGCCTGGAGGCTGGACTAAGGTGTAGGCAGGTACTCCTGGTTGGGAATGAAGAGAACTTACTTTCCTTCCCTTAGCTGCCATGGGAATGGGAAGCATTCTGGGGACCCAGCAGGGAACTAGACACAACCACAAAGCAAGCAAGGATTGCTCCCAATTTTCAGAAGTGGTAAACAGTCCCAAGAGCTGATGAGGGGAAGGAAAATGTGACCCTCTTGTTTTGGTCTCAGTCACTCTGCTTGCTTCTTGTTCACTGTGTCCTGGAGAAAGGCATAGGAAAGAACAGGCATTTTTGGATCAGGTTGAAGTAAACATGAATGGTGCAGACAGAGGGTGTCCAGGAAGAAGGCTCTCCAGAAGGAACACCTGGAACAGTGATGAGGGGAAATAACAGTCCAGGCACAGCAGGGTGGGAGGGATACACCACTACTGCCCAGCAGCTCCAGCGCCTTTTCCTGGGGGCAGAAGCAGTGGTCAGAACCACCACTGGTGTCACTGCAGCTGCAGAGCCACCTGCCTCTGCCATGGGACATGGAGGAAGCCAGATATGCACCTGCTGTGCCAGCAGAAAGATGATGTTTCCCTGCAGAAATCATCTTTCCCACATTCCAATCTGCTCAGGGATTACCCAGCCAAACCAAGAATCTTTCCCCTTAAGTGAGACTATTCGCTCTGGGAGAGGAGGAAACTCCCTTCTGGCCTTGACTCAATAGTATCTCTGTATTTCCTGCCTTCGATGCACCCCAGTGTTTTGGGTGAGGTGGTGGGGGTAGAATAGCAGAGCTGTCTTGCAAGGGATGAGGAGATGTGCCATCCCGTGGGATCAGCTCAGGCTTATTTAGATGTCAGCCTCATTGCAAATGGAGCTGCTAAACAGACCCCAGAGCTCTCCACACGATAGAAACAACCCCTGAAAAGGCAAGAGTGCCACACCCTTGTCATGGGCAGGGAGCTCACTCCCCAGCTCAGGCTGCTGGGCTAGTGGGATGTGGTGGCATCTTGTGAATCATAGCAGCAGCCACTGCAAAGGGCTTGGGAAGCTGTGAAGCACTGAGGAAGTATGATGGGAATAACTGCAAGGAGTGATAACTATTCTTTGTAAAACAGCATTTCAGGTTCTCAGAGTGGTTTTGGAGTTTGTCAGAGGTGAATTCAGAAGGCTGGGATCACTGCCTGCTTGGGTGGTTCTCATCTGACTAAGCACAGCTATTTAAACTTATCCTTTAGGCTCCCTTTGAAGCCAACACAGAGAAAATCAGCACTTTAGGGGTGCAATTCTCAAAGAAGAGGTCCAAACAGGTGACAAAAATGTATCCTCAAAGTACCTGTTTCCCTCAAATGAGTATAAAGAGCCTGTGGTGACTTGCTCTGCTGGAGACATCCTCACTGCAGCTACCCAAAGGAGGGCAAGGCAAGCCCCACTGCAAATGAATCTAAAGAGAATAAAAATGTCATGAGAAAGCTCATCAATTGGCAAGACAAAGGGCAGCAAAATCTAGAGCTGGATGGGAGTCGTAGATCAAAGGGAAGATGTTATAGGAATGACATTAGCCAAACATGGAAGAGATTTAGCATAGACTGGGATGGATTTTCAAACCCCAGAAATTTTCCTACAATGCATTTTTAAACAGAAATATTCCAGTTCAAAGGCAAATTAATTCAGGGAACCTCTGGCCTGAGCTGCCTGAGAAGTCAGAGCAAATGTGTTTAAGAGTGTCTTCTGATTCTGTATTTGGCAAATCTAAATGGTAAACTGAAGACAGGTTTCACCAGCTTTAATACATTTTAAAATTTGCAAGTTGCTGCAATACAGTGATGAGAACTGGATCTGATGGGTATTAGTAATGCTGAGCTCACCAGGGCTCCATTTGCTGTATCTGCCACTCCTTCACCAGGGCTGCTGGAAAGAAAAACACTTCTTTGCTTGGACTGTCCAAAGCCGTGTCAGGAAAACAATTATTTTGAAAGGGAAATGACTGAAATCATTCAGGGTTTTGCTCCACAGAACAAAAAAGTGACACAATTGAAACTGGGATGTTGTGGAAAGACTGGGAAAGGCTTATTTTCTGAACCACCCCCACCTTTTTCCCATGTAGGTACTTAGTGCTCATTCAGACACAAAAATGGCACTGAGCTGTACTTTGAAAAAAGGCCTGAAATCAACTACACAAAAAGTCAGGCAAGCATGTTTTCCCAGGCCAAACACTATAAATGCATTGTTTAGGAAAGGCTGAAGTGCAAAAGGGGCTTGAGCCAGGGCAGCAGTGAAGTGCAGGGTCCCCACAGCTCTGGCCATGTTTGGCTGGTCTGTTCCATGGCAGGGCTCTGTGCAGTGCCTCGTGCTGCTGCCACATCACATAGTTAAGCTCTCCCAGAGGCATTTAGAGAAACAAACTGCTGGCTCTGACATGGCCTGTCTTCATCTCACGGTTTTCTTGTTTAAAAGAAGAAGAGAAGGGTTTGTGGCAGCATGGGCATCCCTCTCTTTTAACCCTTCATTTTATCAAACTATATATGTTGTGATTTTCCCTTTCTTCTTACATAGGGATGGAATTCCTCTTCCATGTGGAAAGGCTTTGAGAGCTGGGGTTGTTCAGCTGGAGAAGGCCTCAAGAAGGTCTCATTGTGGTGTTTCAGTGCTGGGAGGGGGCCTGTAAGAAAGATGGGGACACATTTAAGCAGGGCCTGTTGTGACATGTTAAACATGTTAACAGTGTTTTTAAACATTGGAAGGAAGGAACTTTTTATTAGGAGGTTGGTGAAATACTGGAACAAGTTGTGCAGAGGGGTGGTAGATGTCCCAACCCTGGAAACCAAGACCAACCAAGACCAGGTAGGACAGGGTGCTGAGCAACCTGACAAACTTGAAGATGTCCCTGCTCAGAGAGGTTGGACTAGATGACCTTTAAAGGTCCCTTCCTACCCAAATCATACTATGATTCTGCCTTCTGAAATATATTTTTGTCTGCCTGAGAAACACATTTCACAAATTCTTTTTTTTAATATGCATGCATTTGTGTATATAAATGTACATACTTATGGCATGGTATCTCCTGCTTGGACACACTATCAGGGGCAGCAGGAACTCCTCAGAGTCCCTTGGGAAGACTCCTGAGCTTCCTTGTTTCCAGAGAGATGCCACAGCATGTGTTGCTCACTTGATGTCCAGATAGGAAGCTATGAGGCCACCACACCTGAAGGTTACACAACCCTTCCTCACGCACGTGGTCACGTTTTTGCTGCCCCACCCCTTTTGGCTGTCAGTGTTTCTCCTCCCAGGTCTCTCTGTGTCTCCCTCAGTGACACCCCCAAAGTGGCACAGCTTCCCCTGCAGACCTGCTTTCTGTCCCTAATGTCTAATCACTCTGCCTAAACCCCCACATGCAAATTCTTCAGTCACTGCAGATTGCATTGTTATTTTGAGTAACTGAAGCTGGATATTAAAAAGATCTGTTTAATCTTTAAGTCTCATCCCTTTTTCATATGTAAAGATCAAATCCCTTTTGAGAGGCCACACTAAATATTTCATGTTATATTACACTTGATCTTCACCAGAAGCTTCTCAGAAGGTATTTGTGAAATCCTAGGCTTAATTAATAGTTGCTCTTCTTAAATTTTTCTTTTTCTCTTTTTCTTTTTTTCTTTTCCTTTTAGTTCCCCGTAAGAAAGAGCAAGTCACTTTGTAAGAGGAAACCAATAAGGGGAAGCATCCTAGTGTATGAAGGATGGAAAAACTCCCCAGGGCATCTTGGCCATAGGAGAGGTGCTGCTGTTCATCACCCTCTTGTGAGCTCTGTGATGTGGTGCCTGGAGCAGCACTGGCACCGGGTGGGTGAGGGTCCCCAGCAGAGCCCCTGCCTGTGGGTGGCCATGGGACATCAAAAAGTCAGCAAGGAGACTAAAAAATGGACTAACAGGGCACAACAGGGTTCAGCCCCAGGCTGGAAAGCAGAGCACACATGAGGACGTGCTGGGAATAGTGCTGTGCCAGAGATGGGACACAGCCTGAGCTGCCTGCTGGGAGAGGGAGGTTTGTGGTAACCTCAGCCTCATTCCTCATCTTGCTGCCGCTTGGGCGTCCACTCCCTTGGAGAGATGGAGCAGGATCCCCACGCTGCTGCTCCTCCTCCTGCCGGTGTAAGCCTGGAAAGAGGCGAGGGCTTGGCTGGGACACTGGGGAGAAGAGCTCTGCAGGGCAGCTGGAGGACACGCTGCCTGCTCCCTCCACAGTGCACAAACTGTGCTGGAGCCAAGGAAAGCATTGCCACGATTGACAGCGAGGGTGGGGTGATGGAAAAACACCCCAGAGCCTCTGTGCTGACACACACATCAACAAGAGCTCCATTGCCAACCTGTGAGAGGCAGCTCCACTGTCCAAAGGTGCAACAAGACATGAAATAGTAATTCATGGCTATGTGCTTAGAGAACTGGCCTCACTAAAGAAGTTCTGAGTTTGACCAGTCTACATAAAAGTAAGATATCAACACAGGGCGAATTTTATATGTGACTACTGTAGGTCTGGTCCCAGTTCTCTTGGTTTCATCTTTCTCAGGGAAAAGAGGTAATTTTGCAGCAGGATGCTTCTTCTTCATGGACTGCAGTCCCAGTCAACACAGAAGGATAACATGGAAGATTTTGCTCTGTGTTCTGTGATGAGTGAACAAAAGCACAAAAATACTTTCTAACCCCTAATGAGAAACACAGCAATCCTTGTAGTCAATGAACCATAGAGGTTATAGATGAGAAAGGTCCGTAAAATTAGGTCAGGTTGAGCATCCCTGTCCCAGTGCCAGAAAACCTTATAGCTTAAAGGGCTAATTTTAAAGCAGAGCAGGCATACACATTTTAAAATGCATAGAGGCTATGCAAGGGGTGTAAGTCATGCTGAGCATCCTGTTCCTACCAGTCCTGCTGTGGTCTTTCAGTGTCTTTGGTGACAATCAATTCAGGAGACACCAGTTTGCTGCAAATGTTCATTTGACCTTGGCCAATTGCTTGCCCTTAGGATTTTTTCACTTGGGTCTGTAGAGGGGAGAATCACTCTCAGCATTGTGAGACACTCCAGTCTTAATGTGGCTACCTGAGGGATTAAGGTACCTGCTCTACTGACCAAGGTAGTAGGTGCAGATCAGCAAAACTAGAGCTTCATGTGAGGCAGGCTCTCAAGCCTTCTCAGGCTTCTCAGACGTCTTGGATATTTTAATATTTAACTCATGGTAACAGTTGGCTGAACTGGGGAAGCTCATCTTTGGGGAAAAAAATGCTTCCAGGGAAGCATGTTCTCCATGGCCCTGGAGAAGACAAGGATTTGAGGCTGTGGGCATAGGGACTAAAAAGGGAATGAATCCTTCACTGTTTCTCTCTGCTGTTTCAAGTTTCAGGAAACAGGACTGGGAGTAAAACAAACATTTTCCAGCTCGCCAACCTCTTCACCTCAAACTCCACGGTTTCACAGTTTCCAAGCCTATTAAATTCAGAAGCAAGTAGATTTCTTAATGCTCTTGCTCCTGTCACAGCTCAGTAGCCCTGCTGAAAGAGAGCAGAGAGAAGTTCAGCAGGGATCTGCTGGACCTGTGTGGTACCAAATTCAGGAGTGTTTCTGGGGCCCCACAGCAGCCTGCCTACCATCACCATCCCAACAGTCTTCAGAGGAACAAATTCAGAAATCAGGATAGCTCACTGGTGTAGCATAACTACAAACAGATGTGAGGAGGCACTTTCAGCCCTCATAATCTCCTGGTTTTGATAAGTTTTAGGTAATTTTCTGATTTTGGTTTGTTTCTTTAGGAAATAAGATCCTAGATGCTCTGAGAAATGACAAAGGAAGGAAAGTTCTGGGTGTATTTACCCCTGTGTTGCTGCACTCTTGCACCAGGCTCAGAGCCAACAGCTTCCTTGGAGTTGAGAGAGAATTGATGCCTCCAGAGATTAATAGAGTAATTTGGGTCTGCTGCCTGCAGTTTCATATGTACCGGGTATCTCTCTTGCCTTGTGGGGCAAGGACACAGTGTTTAGGAGAGGAAATTTCTCTGCTTGCACTGAAAAGAGCCCAGACACCGTCCCTAGGTATAAACCAGTTGTTCTTCATGGCCCTGTGTAGTGAGATGCTGAAGGATGGGCCAAGCCCAGCCCATGGCTCACAAATTCCCTCCTAACCTTCCTCCTGCATCACTGCCTGATCAGTGTATCTAGAGTGAAGCCATGAAGAGAAGTCATAGGATTTTTCTCACAGGACACTTTTTTAGTTTTCCTTCTACCGTCCTTTCCTTTTCTTCCACCTAAAGACATGTCTCCATGTGTTAGAAAAGCTTCAGACTGTCCCAGGATGATGCTATCCATGCACAAAACTGGCAGATGCTTCTGGTGGTGGCAGTCCAGCCCTCCTCTCCCAGTGCTCTTGAGGGACACGTTTGCCATCTGCTCCCTCCAAAGTGCAGGTTTCCACACATAGCACTGGTGCTAATGGGAAACATCAAGATCACTCCTGCAGAAATTATAATTATCCCCTGAAATTGGGTGATGATTTTAGTACCTTCCCAGTGGGAAATATGTCACTGAAGAGCAGACCTAACAAGCAGTACAGAAAACATCAGCTGAGCCAATGTCCTCAGGTACTAGGAAATATCAGATTTCCTCTTGCATAAAGGAGGAGCTGTGTAAAGCTGTGTGAAGCCCATGTATGGTCCCTGGTCTTCCAGGGACAGCTTCAGAAAAGCATTCCCCAGGAAAGCTGTCTGTGCCTTCTCCTGCCTGGCTGTTGTGGGGCTCAGCACCCACCCACGGGCACATAAGGGCTTACTCCAAAGGGTTCCCTTTGCTGCACCTCACCACACTCAGTGCAAAGCAGAACAGAGAAGTGAACGTGCCCTTGGGCACCTCCAGTGAGGACCTGTGGCCAAAGGTGATGTTCCCACAAACAATGCTAGACTTCTTTGGATGAAGGCAACTCTGATGTGCAAGAGGCATCCCTGAGGATTAGTCTGTCCAGCACAGCACAAGCAGGAAAAACATATTTCCATCAAATAAACAGAAGTGGTTAGGCTCAAACTTGCTAATGATTGCCACTCTTACAGGAACAGAAATGTTAATGCCATACCGGTCTGGTACTCAAGGGTGAAAAAATGCAATTATATTTTGTATGACAACATACAAAAAGCCAAAAGCAAAACAAAGAGGCAAAAACAAACATGATGGAATGTAAAAAAACCTTTCTGGGCTGTTTCCTTCAGACTAAACACATGCCCATCACGTGTATTTTGATACTTGTCCTGCATATATTTGAGATACTTCCAGTGCTCACAGCTCATTAGTTGGGAAGCCAAGCCAATGTGTGACCAGGTGTGAGCTGTGATTTCCCAGGGCCACGTGGTACCCAGATGCACAGGGCAGCCTCCCAGCACCCTGCACACACACAGCGTGCTGGGATGGCTCCTGCCAGCCCTGCTCTCCATCACAGAGTGGTGACAGCCAGCACCAGCATTGCTGTCACCAAAAGGGATCTGCTTACAGAGGCTTGTGACTTTGAGCAGCAGAGTTTTTTGTGCCTTGTGTCTACTAAAGCAGGCAATCTGGTATGGGTTTTTTTGCTGGTGCTAGGGCTAGCACATGCTGGATGCGATGTACAGGTGTCCTCCAGGCAGGAAAGGCCACCAGGAAGGTCACTTTGCAGGAGCAAAGCCCAGGTCTGGCTCTCTCTCTTGTTGAAATCTGGCTTCACTCCCAGTCAAAAGCCCCAGGGACAGAGTGACCACAAGGACCTGCAGGAAGAAAAAGAAGGGGCAGATCAGCCCAGCTGGTTTCCCCTGTCTGCACCATTTGCCAGGAAGCTCGGTGGTGTCCTCTGCTCTGATGGTGTCTGTGCTCTGGTCCTGCAAAGCACCTGGCTGCCATGGTCAAGCCTTTGTGCTGTTAAAGGTGGAATTGCTTCAGGATGCCTTGGTTAACAAAGGAAAACTAGCAGGAGGAGGCTTTTCCCATCTGGGAGGGAGCGTGGGAGGAAATGTGGTGGGTGACTCACACAATGCCAGCCCAACAATTGCAGGAACTTACTGGAGGAAATGACTAAAATAGCCACGTGGGGCAGCCCTGGAGAGCAGGCTTCAGATAAATAACCAGAACATGAAAGATGAACTGCACTAGGTGAGGGAAAGCAAGCAGAGAGGGGAAGAGAGGAGGTCTCAGAAGAGGACAGTGGAGGAAATGGCTGCCAACATCAGTGGCAAAGGACCCTCCTGGTGATGGCTTGAAGGTCAGCATCAGTGTCAAGGGCTGCAGAAGGACCCTGGACCTTCACAGATTCTCTAGAACAGGCAATTCAGTTTATCCTTGCTTCCTCTCGATCTGGACTAGGCAACAACTAGATCTGCCAAAAAGAAAGCCAAGCAAAGGCTTTTTTATCCCTCTTTCACTTTTGGAAAAACATGGCCAGAGGCAAGTTGTATCAGCCTGACTGCACCAGAGGAAAGTATTTCCCATGTAACTGAGAAGAAAGGTGCAGCCCCCATCCCTCCCCTGGCCAGGGAGGCAGAGCTGCTGCCCTGGCACCATGAGCCTGGAGAGCCCAGCTCCGTCACTGCGCGTGCCTTGGCCTCAGCCTCAGGAGCACGAGTGGCTTTGTGCAAAGTACACAAGCCTTTGCAGAGTTTATGTTAAAATCAGAGCTCTAATAATCAATCTTCCCGCCAAATGAGTAAACAGAGGGACGACACCACACCAGCCTTTGTTTTCCAAGAGTTCTGTTGGCTATTACTGAGACGAATTTATTTCTTCATCATAGATATTTCCTATACAAAATATATCATTTAATAGCTTTGATCTCTCCACATGCAGTGGAGAAGCTGATTCCAAGTTTTATACAGTTAAACACTACCACATGCTTCAAGAACTCGGTTCAGCCTTCTCTATAAACTAGTGTAAATCAGAGTAAGAATGTGAACTGCTTCTTGCCAAAATAGAGGGTGTGCCTCTTGCCCACGCTAAATTCCTTTCTTCATCTCTGCTCTGCTCACAGTTAACCTGCAGTGTAGCAGCCTGGGTTTGTGTGACACCCGTTACATCCCACACAGGAGCACTGCAGCCTTCCAGCGACTCAGAGAAATGCAGACCAAAGATTAACAGTCCAAATCACCAAGTCAAGAAAGTCTTTTCGATCCTGGTTAATCCCTTCAGCATCCTGGTTACATTTGTTTGTCAAAACACATGAAATCTTGGGAAAAACATAGGAAAGAGGGGTAAAACCATCTGCACAACATACATGACGGTGAGCTTCTGGAAACTCATCCAGTCCTTCTGCATCTCACTATCCACAAGGCCATTTTAAGCACAGGGGTATCATTCATTAGCATGACAGCCCAGTTCAGTCCCAGAGCACCAAACATCCTTATCTTAGTGGGGAAATGCATCCTTCCTTCAGCATCTTCATGAGGTGATGAAGCCGAGGGCTGGCATGGGTGGCAGAGTCTCATTGCTGCTGAAGGCAGCCAGTAGGTAAAAATCAGATTGAATCAAAGCCCAGTTTGGCTTTTGAGTACTTGAAGACTTGTTCTGAAAGATGCATGCTAGGGCTAAAATAAATAGCACACTTCCAAGAGGGCAAAGAGGGAGAGATAAAAGTTCCACTGAAGGGGAAACTCCTGGGTAGGCTGGGGTGACAGAAAGACATGCAAACATGTGGGCAGCCAGGGGCTTAGACTGTGGCTTTACTGAGGATAAGAACTTATTCCAAAATGGTTGATGTTTTCCATGGTACTTTGCTGCAGACAGCAAGAGAACCACGCTCTGATGTGTAGTTCAAAGCTATGTTATTTCCCCCCATCCAAACGTCCCCATAGAGCCTGGTTGGCATCAGGACCAGCACACATGGAGCATGGCTGATGCTGAAAATTAAGTGATTTTTGGAAAACCCTCTTTTTCTATTCTTTGGGCGAAGCCCTGCTGTTCTGGAATTTACAGCATTATACCACACTTTCCCAGGGCAAACATAACACAAACCTCTTGGAAACAAGGTATCAGGAGCTCTTGTGTTCACCAAAGAGCTGGTTTTCACATGAGTGTGTTTTCCTCCTGCAGTGTCCAAGGGCTGTGAGGGGTCAGAGCCCTGCGCCGTGGTCCCGTGATCTTGGTGGCAGCTGTGAAGGCAGGGCTTGGCTTTCAGGGCTGATCATTGCCCTGCTGCACTCAGAAGGTGACCCAGTAAGATTCCCAGACATTTCTCTAGACCTGTCCCGGTTTGGGTCTGGATACCACCATTTTGATCCACTGAGAAGTGGGATTTTTGCTTTTCTACCCTGTGCAATGGCCTGGAGCACTGAAGGAGCTTGTCCTTGCCCTGGACCAATGACAAGAAAAGCAAGTACCTCAAGAGGGGAGGAGGATGTGGATTGATTGGATTTCAGTCTGTGCTGCTCGCACACACTGAGGGCTCTTCGCAGCTGTCTGAAAAATCCACTTGATTAGAAAATACAGAAACAATTAAGCACTTACTGCTGTTTACTTTTGCAATAGGAACAATTGATCTTTCTTCCTTCTGACTTCCACCTCTAACCCTAATTCCTTGCTCTGCACACAGCCAAGCACAGTTCAGACAGGGGAAACAGTAAGAGAGATTACAATTCTGGACTTCAGTTAGAAACATAAATCAGCTTTGAAATAGTCACATTTTTTGGCCTAACTAAAGGAAGTCATCTGTACAAAACAGGCTATGGCCACTTTATTTGTTGTAGCTAGAAATATGCCAACTTCCTGGCCACTAGAAAATACTTCTTTTTTGTTGTTTTTTTTTAATGACAGTGGGATTGTGTAGCTGGCAATGCTTGAAGAGAATCTTAGATCAGGGGGAAGAAAGAGGCACTATAAAGGCACTGCTGTGGCAGTGGCTGACAGCATGGCCAGGCACAGAACCCCTTGGTGACACACAAGAAAGGAGCTGAGTGGAGGATATAGCACAGGGTCCCAGTGTGTCAGCGAAGCACATTGGAAGGAACAAAAGTGCACCATATTGCCCCTGCTCCTTTGGGCCATTTACTTTCATGGCTTTATTCTGTATTTGCCTCACTGGGGATGACACATTTCCCAACACTGTGTTACTGGTGGATTTTCTGGAGTTGGTGACTTCCAGCTCATCCCTTGCTAGCTGGCAGGTAGGTCCTGGCATGTCCTGGGACACAGACATGAGCTCATTACCACATCAGCAAAACAAATCCCTGCTCCTAGACTTGCCTGGGGGTCTCAGTGGCCTCCAGCATGGAACCCATGTGCCCTGGGGCTGCACAGCTGCTGGCACAGCTAGCCCAGCATCTTACCTCACTTGCCAGTAAAAAGTTACAATACTTCTGAAAATGGGTAAGAAAAGTAAGCTATTTGCCCTGCTTGAATATATTAAACATACGTAGCTTTCCCCCTTTGTCTTGTTGCTTCTTAACCCAAATCATATCACTGATTTAGTTTCTGCTAAAGCGCTCTAAAAGAGTCACATTGACTCAGCTGGACAGTGGGAATGACCATGAGTTCTGCTGGAACAAAAAATTTCATCACCAAGCCTCCATCTCATGCCTGAGAAATACAAGAGACACCAGAACAACCTTTGGGATAATTACTTTTTGTGTGAGAGACAATAATATATTTTTTTTTTCTCCAGTGAGATGAAGTTACAAAGGATGTAAATACTTCAGGACTAGAGCAGTGGGAGGGGAAGTGCATTGGGTAAAAAACATATGAAAAGTCTCATGGCAAAGAATAGCTGAGAAATGTGCAGGAATAACAGAACTTCAGCTTCACATCTGTTCTTAAATATGTTAAACAGCTAAAACTCCACTGGACACTTTCTACTGACAAATCTGGACAGGCTAAACTTTATATTTCAACTTTTTCTCTCTGTAATCAGCTCCAGAAACTTCAAAGCAAAATGTACTGTCTTTCACTTCAGTGTCCCACTGTCCTTTTGGTGCTAAGAGTCCCACATGACTCTGATGCTAGATGAGAGGTTATTGCTCTAAAAGCTCTCTTCCCTAAAGAGGGAGCATCTCCTGCAAACACAGTGCCTACACAGCTCAGTGGCTTTGAAGACAGGGAAATGCCATGTCCTCTTCTGAAGCCTGGAATACAACCACCTTCCCGCTGGCCATGTCAGCGTGGCTGCTGCCGACTGAGACTCAGGCTCTGTAAACAGAACTCAAAGAGGTGGGGACTCTGCCTTTGTGCTGCCAGCACTGACATCCCCTCTGGTGGGTTACCTCAGCCAGGACACCAGCGTGCTGACAGCACCGCTCAGGTGCCTCTGCTCACCTTGCAGCAGCATGTGCTGGTCTCCAGGCACCTCTCTGGTAGCAGAAACCTGCACAGGCACATGGGCTGTCCACAGAATCCTTCACAAACTGCTCAAACACACACAGACTCTGATTTTGCAGCTCCTTGTGGGCAACTGTGTTTTTATTGCATTTCTGAATGGTGATGATTTTCCACTGAGTTCCAGAAAAATATTGTATGGTTATGGGTGTGATCATGGTTTGTTCTGTATCATTAGGTAAGTGAAGGGATTGCATGGGGAGAAGATCAGGGAGGGCAGAACCAGGGTGATGTGAGTTACTGGGGGCAGTTTGTCTCTGGTAGAATTTAGAGTGTGATGCAGATCTGAAGAGAGATTGTTTCATGGAGTAAGCACAGTATGACCTGGCTCCTGGTGCAGTTAGATAAGGTGTCCACTCTGACCTTCTCCCCCCTCCCCAAAGCAAATGACCAATCTTCGCATCTACTTGAAGAAATACAGATAAATATACTAATGCATATGTCTATGGATCCACATAAATATTCCAGGCATCTTCCAATGTAATTCTTATTCCTTCTGCATGGCAGTGAGGATATTCAGGGGCAAAAGCCTCCCAGAATAGGATTTCAAGAAGCAGCACATACCACCATGTCTCTACCCTTCCATTTCCAATATCCACCATGGAAAAGGACAGCAGTCGTGCAACTGTCACTGCTCATCAGCATGCCAGCACTGGACACAAAGAGCACCAGAATTTTCTCTAATCTTCTCTATCCATTGAGTGTGGTTGCAGAAAGTCAGATGTGATCAACCTCAAAGCACAAGCGATTGCTGCAGTGCTTCTCCTTTGTCACGTCAGAGGCAAAACAGAGGCTGTGTGCATCCAGTCTGTTCCTCTGGAAGCAGTGCCACAGAGCAGCCTGGCTCAGCATGGTGAGGCTCCTCCAAGCAGCAGGCAGTTAAATAGTTAATTTGGTTTCTACCCCATCAGTGTCCTCCACAACAGTTTCTGGTGACTCATTTAACAGGTGTTTTGCAGGGTGGGCCTTGGCAATGGGATTATCCCACTGGGTTCTGTAGAAATCACTGCTGGTCATATACAGATTAATAGAAAAGGACCAGGTAATTAATTTTCTGTTACATGCGCAAAATGAAAGTGTTTTATGGGATGTATCTCATTTTCTAACCAAGCCTTTGGGTAGGATTTTCCTCCCTCCAAGTTCATGCTCAAGAAAATGGAAATGAAATCTTTTCAGAATCCCAAACTGGCAGGGGCATGGGCTTGAAGTCAGAGACCACCAGTGCTGTCTGTTTAGGAATTCAGTGTGCCCTTCGTGTACTTGGCTTTGGACATCTGGTTTATGCCAAATGCAACCTGCTCTGGGCTTGCAAACACGATCTGGGTGTGCAGGAACAAGCTGGGGATGAAGCCTGGTGCTCCACACTCACTGTAAACAGGTCTCCCAGGCTGGGAGTATAAGTTGCAACAGTTTTGCTCCTTTTTTCTGTCCTGTAGCATAGGTAATGTTTCCTTGGATAGAAAACCTTCTCAGCTAGCAGTGTCCAAAATCCAACTGTCACACCGGAGACTACAGGAGGATCCTGTCTCACTGAAAGAACTAAGAAGGAAAAAAGTGTCAGTGTGGGGCAAAGAGGCAGATTTTAGCATCCAGACCAGACAGGAAGACTGGGAGCAGGCTGGGGCTGTTGCTGGGGTGACATGGGCACATACAGAAAGAAATGGAGCGGGGCTCATCCTTTCCACAAGACCATAGATGGACAGGCAAAGGCCGGGCCAATATTTCTGAAAAGGCTGCAGTGGTGTATTAATGCAGAGAGTGTTCTTCTGCTTGAGGAGGCAAACATAAAAGACAGACAAGCACTTTGGAAAAAACCTGTCATTTCAGAGTATGCCTGCTCTCTGGAAGCGTGAGGACCAGCACGCTTGACAGCAACCACCAGGAGCTCTTCCCCAAGCTTGTCCAAGGCTGGTCAAGAGCACAGTCAACTCAGGCCAGGCTGACAGTGGTGGGGCAGGTGGGCTGCCATGCCGTGCTGTGCTATCCCATGCACGGGGCAGCCAGGAGAGGGTCCCCAGGGAGCAGCTCCACAGCCTGCACCACCTCCGATGGACATACAGGGCTGCTCTCGCCTGCCATTAGCACATTTTAACATCATTAATCTTTCAGGAAAGTTCTGCAGTATCCTAAAGCACACCCTGGGTAGCAAGTTAAATTTGTATGTTAAAACAGAGTCTTTTCACCTTTTCACTGTGAAGATGGAGCAAACAGTACTGCTTGCTGGGGATTTGATGATGTCAGCACTGGGGATAGGATGAAGTAAATGGAAAATCTTCACCAGAGATCGCCCCCTCTGCAGAATGAAGCTAAAATTTTCAAGCATGAACCACAAGGGTTTAAGCATGCAACTCTTGTGGCCCTCAGAGCAGTCAGTGTGAGTCCGTGGACACGCTACACTACCCGTGTTCTCTCACAGGTACTGAGGGAGGAGGAGGACTAAGAAATAAGATGCTGGAGGTGAGTGGGAGGGAAAGGGAGGGAAGGAAGGTAGATATAGAGGTTATAATTACATGAAAACCTGCTGTTGAGGTAATTTTTTTCCTGGGGAATACTGTAGAACTGAACAAGGGGGAAAAAAACTCAATATGCTGTGAGCACTGCAGAGAATTAAGAGAAAATTGCATCCATACTGTACAATGCTATAATTACCCTGAGAACAGAGCAAGAAAGACTTTTGGTGGTCATGTTAGGGAGCATTTAAACAAACTGGACATATGCAAGCCCATGAGACTTCACAGGATGTGCCCATGAGTGCTGAGGGGCCAGCCAATGTCATTGTGAGGTCACTCTGTAACCCCGGCAATCAGGAGAGACACCTGAAGACTAGAAGAAGGAAAATACTCCTCTTTCAGTAGAGCCAATAATAAGATCTGGGAAACTTTGGCAAAGAAGACCAATGGTGTCATGGGCTGCATGAGACAGAGCTTTGCCAGCAGGTCCCCTCTCGAAGCTGGAGTGCTGTGTCCAGTTCAGGCATTACCAATACAAGAGGGACATGGACATACTGGAGAGAGTCCAATGAAGGACCATGAATTTAATTACAGGACTGGAGCTGTCTCTTATAGAAAGGGAATTTGAGAGAGCTGGGACTGTTCATCCTAGAGAAGACTCAGGGAGGATCTCATCCTTGTGTATAAGTACCTGAAGAAAGGGTTTATGGGAGATGGAGTCAAGTTCTTTTCAGTGACAGGACAAGAGGCAATGAGCAGAAGCTGAAATGCAAGAAATTCTGTGTAAATATAAGAAAAACATGCTCTGCTGTGAGGGTGGTCAAGCACTGCAGCAGGCTGTCCAGTGAGGTCAATGGAAAAAAATTGCCTCCATCCTTAGAGACATTCAGCATCAACTGGACACAGCAATAGTTCTAGCTGGGCAATTGGTTCTAGCTGGCCTGCTTTGAGCAGGAGTTGGACAAGAGGCTCCCGCTGGTCTTATCCAGCCTTATCAGTCTGTGATTCCAATGTTACCTGGCTTCAATTTGTTATGATTTTTATCTCTTCATTCAATGACTGATAGAATGACTTTTTTAGTGAATGACAGTTTTTGTTGGTAAGAAGCATCTGATATACCAGACTTCATCAGCTCTCAGCCCAAGCAGAAGAGTCTACAGCTCTTCTCAGGGACTAAACGCTGCAGTTGCAACATGTACCCAACAGGTCTTGAAAGAATTACCCAGGAATAAAGAGAAATTTGTAGGAAAATGTCACAGAACAAATGGTAATTCTGGTTCATGCTTACAGGACTGTGAACAAACCTTCTGGGAAGAGTCTTTTACAAATTCAGTTTTCTTACCAAAAATATTCAATTAAGGCAAACCCAGAACACAGAGAAATCAATGGAGGGATAGAAAAGATTTCCCAGTTCACCTGGGATGTCAGCAAAGCCCTTTCTAATCAATGGCCTCATGCTCCATCATCAGGAGAGAAGTCCAAGCAGGCTGGTTCAGAGCTTGCAGGAGTGCTTTTGTGTCTTTGACGTGTGCTCCTGCAGAAGCAGCTATTTCATGCTAAAAATATGTATTTTTAACACAGCAGCTTGCAGCCTCATGCTGAGGGAGCGAAGCTGAGCCAAGGGAGGGAGGGCTGATGCCGCAAGGTCTGTGGCAGGCAGAACAGATGCATAATTTCATGCTGAAAGAAATCACCTCCTTATACAAGCTGCCTCCTTTATCCCTCCCACCTCTATTGGTGGCATTTGTTTTTCTAGAAAGCGAGCCTACCACATAGAAAAAGTAATTTATCTTCTCCTTTTAAGAGATGTTTTTGCTGGCAGAGCCAGAGATCTTCTTTGCTTTTCATAGTTTCCCAAGCACTTGTGGTGGAACATTTCTAAACACCCTCAAGTGGAGCCCATCAGCACAGTCATTGTGCGGCTGGGAGCACATGCCTGGTAGGGAGAAGTGCTCAGCTTTGTCAGCCCCATGCACCTCTGCTGGTGCATGGCCATGTACCCCGAGAGCAGGACAACCTGCACCCTGTGCTGCCACGTGAAACTCCACAGAGCAGCAACGAGGAGGCTCGGCTGTGGTTCAGCTAAGCAATAAATGTTTTTTGACAAGGAACAGCAGTGTGAAGTTTCGTCTTCTGCACTGCACTGAAGTCATCCAAAATTATGATCTACAGCACCACCCCACCCACTGAGTTGCTACTCCTGGGAGCAGACCACCCAAACTCTCTCCCCCAGTGCATTACAGGCTACTGCAAGGCCATGTCCATGTTGTCCCTATGCACTATGGGATGGAGAGCTTTCCAACAGACCATGTGCCATCACCCAGGACTGGTTATGTTTAAATTCCATACAGATAAAAGTTTTTTCTATTAATGCTGGGGATAAACTCAAAATCTAAACAAGAGAGGGTGTTTTGCTGCCTTCTGACTGTCAGGATCTGCCCTTTTCCCAGCTGTTGAATGTGCAGGAGAAAACATTTATACTGGAAACGTATGAATGGTGCTAAGTCCGGCACTAACTTAAGCTGGCAGGTGAAAGAGAAAGTATAGGGAGAGCAGGAATTATTTATCTCAATAAAGACCCCATCCAGGGCTTTTCCCAGCACAAAGGAGAGAGGAAAGTAAGTTTCAGAGATAGGTGTGAGCAGGCCAGAGGAGAGGGGATGGCACACGGGTGTAGTGGTTTAGAGCCAGGCCCTGACTTGTGCAATTTTAACATGATGAAAAGCATGAATCAAAAGGCAGAGGAGCACAAGAGGTCACAGGGCAGTATCTGCCCTGAGCTACGCCTGGGCACCTGAGCTCCAAAGGAAACTGCAGAGGGCTCACAGTGGGATGTTCTGTACCCAGCTGCAGAGGAAGCCATGGATGCACCTCAGCACTTGGTGTATCCCAACCTCCCTGCTGGGCTCCCAGAAAATGAGTGCAGAGTATGCAGGGGTGGTGGGGGCTTGCAGGGCACTGCCAGCTGAGGCTGGGTGACAAAGGGTGATAGGGGCAGCTGACTTGCTGGCGTGGGCACTCACTCAGACACGCATCACACAGGGTACAAATGCAACAGTTGCTTTCAAGGGCACAGCGCCTGTACATGCACACGGGGCAGAGCAGCTACAGCACAGGGAGAGAGAAAACCCCTGAGCATCCCAGAGATCTCCACCCAGGGGAAAATGGGGCTCCAGCTTGTAATACACTGGTGTTTTAGATGGGTGATTGATAAAAGGCCTGTGTTTATCCAACGTGAAGCTAACTGCTTACAAATATTAAACTTCATATTTATACACCGCAGTCCAACAAACGGTCCCAAGAACCACTGTCCTGGTTTAGGGTAAATATGGGAAAGAACCTCCAAATGGGAAAGAACCCCCAGAAAAGCAAATCCAAGTTGCCTCTCCCCGCAACCTGTTTGGGAAAAGAGATTTCCTTGGAGAGAAGTGGAAAAATCAAAAAAATTTCAAATATCAAAAAGCGTCTCTCTGAAAAGTAAAGGGGGCTTCTCTTGTGAACTTTCCCATTAAAGAAGCAACCATTTCCCATGACAGAAAAAGTTTTCCTGTTTTGAGTTGGAGTGGGTGATAAGAAAGTTAACTCACTGGCACCTCTTTTGTAATCCAGGTGCTTGTAGCAAGCGGGTTCTCACCCAAAGTCCATCAGCAGTGCCTGCTCTCAGGCTTGCTGCAGTACAGAGCCAGTCATGTGCAGACAGCAGCCATCTGCCTGCCTTTGCTCTCTGGTTGTAAAATACAAGTGAAATTTCTTCAAGCTCTGTAAATGCCTTAAAAGGGAGAAAACAGAATTAACAGAGTTTTCATGCTGTCTGTGTAGAAAATGTCTTCTCTCTCCACAGTTATAACAAGAGAAAACATGCTGTGCATTGTATCTCTGACAGGATTGAGCAGCATACAAATACTCCCATGGACCTTGCAGATGAGATGGGCAAAGAAGGGAATTGGGCCCTTCCCGTGTTAACAGATTAACTTCCCTCAGCTGGAATTTCCATTTCCAGGAAGAAATAGAGCAGTTTGCCCAAGGTTTCAGAATTGGAGCAAAACCCAGGAGTGTCACAGCATTCAGGGTTTCCTCTCTCCATTTTTGGAAGGTTGAGGGTGATTTTCTCTGCCAACAGAAAGCGTAGCAGTCATCACTCCCATCCCTAGGGACTTCGGATGATCTGGGGAATGCATCTTCCCAGGGAATCCCTGAGGAGGGGCAGTGGGGGAGGATGCTGAGGTCTCTGCGAGACACACATGTACCCTAAAACTTCCCCGAACAGAGCTGCAGCTTGTTCAATCATCGAAACATAATTACTCCCAGCTCCAAAATCATGTTGGATGAGGACAGAGCTTTTCATGTTACCTCTTCTACAGCTGGAGAAGTGAAAGCTGCAAGGTCCGTGCTATTGCACAAGGACTCTCTCACACAGGGGGGTTTCCCAAGGACTGCATCTCCTGAGCCCAAGGCTGCGAGCAGCTCTCTGCGTCAGGGGAGGCTGTGTGGGCACAGGCACGGTACAGCCGTGCTGGGGGCGGTTGCCTTAGGAATAAAGCCCACGTCAGTCTTCTTCTGATTAAACATAAAGAGAACATGAGCTATTAGAAACTGGCCTGATATTTACCGCCGGCAGGCTGCAGGAGCTCAAAAAAGCAGAGGAAAACCAAGTTTGTAACTTCCTGTGTGCATGACGGAGACGGAGGAGCGGCGAACGTGGGCTGTGTCCGGGCCGCTTTTGCCCGGCAGTGCGGGCGCGTCTGCCCGCTCGGGTGGGCAGTGCGGGGACAATGCGGAGACAGTGCGGGACAGTGCGGGGACAGTGCGGGACAGTGCGGGACAGTGCGGGGACAGTGCGGGGACAGTGCGGGGACAGTGCGGGACAGTGCGGGGACAGTGCGGGGACAGTGCAGGGACAGCGGCAGTGCGGGGACAGTGCGGGACAGTGCGGGGACAGCGGCAGTGCGGGGACAGTGCGGGACAGTGCGGGACAGTGCGGGGACAGTGCAGGGACAGCGCACGGACAGCGGCAGTGCGGGACAGTGCGGAGACAGTGCGGGGACAGTGCGGGGATAGTGCGGGGACAGTGCGGGGACAGTGCGGGGACAGTGCGGGGACAGCGGCAGCGCAGCTCCCTCGGCGGCAGGCACGGCTGAAAGGGTGCCAAGCTCGGGTAAAAGGCGTGCGAAACTCAGCTAGAGCGCCGCGATCCTCAGCTGAAGGGGCGCGCCGCGCTGCTGCCTTGGAGCGGCTCGGGAAGTCGCTGGTGAAGCTGCAGCACAAGTTTCTCTGCAGAGGCGTGGGGAGAAGTCTCCAGCGTTTTCTTGTCTTAGCCTGTGCTGAGCCACCAGAGAACATAAGCAATTTTGCTGTTGATAGGTTTCACGTCGAGGATGAAGTGGCTCTCTGGTAGTGCTAGAATTTCATGGTGTTAGACTACAGCAGAATTTAATATTTTTGTTTTGTACTGATTATGGGAAAATTCCCCTACTCTACCTCCACTGATTAACTATGCAAAAAAAAAAAAAAATTATGTAGATGTGTATAAAATGCCTCAGAACTGTGAGAGAGGAACAAGAAAACTTTCATGAGCAACTGAGAAATCCAGCTTTGAACAATGTCGGGATTTTGAGCATCTTCTCAGCAGCACCTTTCCCGGCAAAGGAGAAAATCAAGAGGCACTCCATTTCTCTTAATTTTATAGGAAGCAGACCAAACCTTGCACTTCTTAAAAGTAGCTTTATTTAGATTAGTGCATTGTTAAATTATTACATTTATTAAATTATTACATATTAAATATTTTAATATTTTACATTAATATTAATGTTAAATTATTAGTGCATTATAAAATAAATGCATATAGAAATAGCCTAATACACCAGCAATTATTACACCGTCCAAATCTAAATACAATCTTTATGCCCGGCAGTCGAAGTGTGTGTGAGAAAGACTTAGCAAAGTTTGTTTTTTCATCCTATTATACTACTTCTTATTCTGGTTTTAGGACTATTTAAATGGAAAGATTAGTGTGTAGCACATGATTTATACTCCTTTTTTTTCTACTTACTTCAGCAACAAACAGTAATGGCAATGTTAAAGAAGGCTATAATAACTTATTTAATTAAAAATATCACCATTATTTAAACATTTGAAAAAGTCATCCTATGCTTTTAGCTCAGCAACAAGTGAGCTATTTGTTGGATCAGTTGGATCAAGTTTCCAGACAACTTCCCGTTCTTCCAGATATACACTGGCTCATTTACAGGAACAAAGACCAAACTGGAACAGACAACTGGCTCACCAGACCTACTGGCCATTCATCACAGCGTGATGCTTCAGCAGAGGACATGCTCCGTTTCCTCTTCCCAGCATAAACTAGTCTGTAATTGATTTTTTGAGTGAATTTTCAAAGTTGCTGAAAAGATTTGGGACTCAACACTGGAGCCCTTTGAAAACTCAAGTTCATTTACATACAGATGCTTCTCTGTATCAGAATGTGGTGCTCTGCTCTGTGTTGGCATGCATTTCACATAAGACTGCAGCAGCAGAAATCGAGATCCCTCCCATAATTATTCCTTGTGTTTTTCTTCATAATCAAAACAATCAAGATCCTCAGCTAGGGACTGCTGCGGAAAGATGTTAAGCTACAGATACTTCCACAAACACTGTCTAGGGCTTTAGCCCTCCTCAAAGAGAAATCTCACCTTTGGGCAGGTATGCAGAACTTCCCTGTTAGGTTGGTTTTGGGGTTGTTTTTTATTTTAAAATAAGCATCACCAGCAATAAAGAAATAGATTCAATTGAATTCTTTTGATGAGGCTGAAATAAAAATATCAGTTACCACCCACTTCCCTTCTGAACTGTGTTGTAAACTCAAATTGTTGCTCATATTGTTATTTCAAAGTTATTATCACCTGACTGGGTATCCTTCCCGTATGAGACAGATTTTCATAAGATAACCAACAGAACCCCAGAGAAAGTAATTCTTATAAATGCTTAGGACTGATAGAGGGAGGAGAACTGTTTCATAAAAGTCCACATTGTGCTAATAAACATGCCAAGACAAAGTATGATCACAGACAACATTATGTCCAGCCAACAGGATTTATTTCCTTCTTTCAGGAAGAAAAAAAAAAAGTTACATGGCTTGATCTCTGATCTTGGAACACTGCCTTCAACTCTTTCAAAAATCTATTCAACTCTCAAGACATGTGACAAAGAGAGAATTTTTTTCCTTGATTGTGTGTAGTGTGGAACCTAAAAAAAAATATCATTTTGGCTGTAATATTTGTCACAACACATATTTGAGCAATGCTGTAAGGCATTTCACATTTCTCCCACTGGTATGAAAAGAAGCTGACAATTAATTTAAAGGAGATGCACCATCCAAACATACCAAACAAAAGCAGTCCCAGAGCCTTCCTCTGGAGCACTCACATAGGGAAAGAGAGGGGAAAGAGAGAAAAAGCTTTGTTCTTCATCTTCAATAACCTGAAGAGTCTTCCTGGAAGGAACAGACATCACGGGAAAGCTGGTAGGCTCCCATAAAAAGACATGTCATTTTCAGGAATGATGTGCAATGGGCTGGGCAGCAAAATGTTTTAATGTGTTACAAAAAATTACATTCCCAAAGCCAGTTTTGACTGAACAAGCAAAACCCAAACTGACTGCTGAACAAGTTTCTGAAGCACAGACATTAAAAGGTACAAGGCTGCAAGGAAGGTTCTGAGCTAACCAAGTTACTTGTCAATTTCCTCTGATTTTTAAGTACATCATGTACATGTACAACAGCTACTGTGAGGAACTCATACTGGAACAGCAAGACTGAGTATTTCGAAGGGCCTTCTCCTTGGCACAGAGACAGACTTTAATTGCAGGTCTTGGGTAAAGAGTAAATGAGCTGTTTAATCTGAAAAATTAAACCTCATATATAGACAATGTCCAGCTCTGCCAGCTAGACAGCAAGTATTTGACAGCAAACTGTTCATAGCCTACTTCCATCATCAGAACAATTTAAGTTATATCAGAATAGGTTTTTTGCTGTCATGCTTCCCATTCCCAGACATCTTTGTAAAGTCTGCGAACAGAGATGCCAACATATCCCATTCTGACCTACATAGCAAACAATTGGACTTGTGTTCCTACTGTGTTATCACCAAAATGAATCATTGTCATGTCTCCTCAAAGGCCTGGCAAGATGGAGACTTTTCTGCTGGGAAGTGTCAGCTGAATCCTGCACCTACTGCTCTCATGACACCAACTGCATACTTTGTGTTTATCGCAGAAAAGAAAAGCATCCAGCAGAAAAAGGCTAAGCTTTGAATTTTACTCCTTGCCAGGAAAAACATGGGAACGAGTGAAGCACAGCTCTGAAAGCTCTAGCTTATTAAACTCTAAGGACAATGAAAACAACCAAAAAATTTGCATCAATCTTTTTTGAAAAACAGAATAAAGATGCTAGATAAAAATGTATACACACACACAAACCCATACATTGCACAAATCTGAGGAATAGAAATGGTCATGCTATAGCATCATTGTTCACTAGTTCTGCATCTGAGAAAAAATTTAGGGATATGTCCTGCTGTTACTTGACTCAGAAGGAAAAAAGTCCTGCTCGAACGGGGTATGAAGTTGGCAAACCATTCTTTGCATTCTCAGGCTTCAGAACTCCCTAGGTCACCTTGGCAATTAATGGTTGCTATTGACTTAGAAAGATTAACCCCAGGGGAAGTCATCCCTACCAGGAGTGAGCAGCTGGCAGTTGTTAATATTTATGGTATTCTGCTGCAATGGTGAGTAGGATCTGAAAAAGTGTAGGAGATTTGGACTAGGTGTCTTTGAATCAAGCCTGCATTAACCTATGTGATCTGAAGCTTCTCTCTTACCAGCATTTGGAGCATAAAATTCTATCACTTATGCCTAACTGCCACATACTTGTAACCCTATACATGTGGGATAAAATTAAAACAAGACAAACAGAAATGCCTGTATTCCCCCTTTATAATTTATAAGGATAAAAAGCAAGTTTTTTTGCCAGGGCAGGGTTCAGGAACTTTAGATCTAGCTAGAAAAAAATTCTTCTCTTCCCATTAAGAGATATCTCATAGAGTTTGTCAGACATCCAAAGAGTTATTTCTGCTCTCTTCATTAGAAACTGTGTTTTGTAAGTGACAGAGACATGCTCTTCACAGACCACCATTCACTTAAACAAATAATTAATCATAATGTGATTCTGGAAGGCAAGAAGCACTCCATCTCCAACCATGACTTGATAGCATTTGTTTTGACCTTTGTTTGGTTGGAAACTCTCCAAAGTTAAAAATGTTTGTTGGGTGAGTTGAAGCTGGCTGACAATGAGATTGACTTTTTCAGGGGTTTGTTTTCTTACTTCTTTGCTGAGCTCTGTAGACTGGGGCATTTAGGGACCAACCCTTCAAAACCATTGCTCTTTGAAATGCATCCTCATTTCAGTAATCTCTGCCTGCACCTGAGGAAGAAAAGCACCAGATATGTTATTCTTTATCTTATCAAAGACTTCAACAGCACAATGGAAGAGTAACTTACTGAACAAATACAGAGGACATGTTTTACTTTATTATTTATCTCATAGAAGAAATATAAAATTAATTGTTGTAACACAGTTCAGAGATTGAAAATACTGTCTACAATAAAAAGGAAGACTAAAATCGTAACAGCCTAAGTGGCAGAAAGTGTTAAAGTCTGTTGCTAACTGTAAGTATTTGCATTCTTAGGATAACTGAAAATTATAATATTCCAGATTCATAACCAGCTGCAATATTAACCCTCTTAAACATGGAGTTTAGAGCAGAACTGTAATCACTAAGGTCATTAATGTCTCAACAAAACAGATCATGGTCATTTCAAATGAGACCTTACTTTGCAAGCTCAGACATCAAGCAATTACAGCAAACACTCTTTTGACTGGTGTCCAAAGATAATTTTTAAAAGGAAGAAATATGAATCACCTAAAGATTCACAGTACAATTCTATACATTTTAATTTTGGTGTAAAAATATCTCTGAATCTTATTTCATAATGGAGTTGGCAATGCTTCTTTTATCTACTGCAATGGCTAAGTACTCATCCTCCTATATATTGGATACTGTAGTTTCCATTCAGTATGCTCTCTGAAATCCCATCCCTCTATAAAACTAGTGCACCACTGGACTACAGAAAATTAAGGCAGGAAAACTGATTTAAAAAGACAAGGCAGTGATACTTGATATTGCTGGATTGTGTTATCTCACCCTATGTAATTACTTTTGATAATTAATCTAAAAGTAAGTTCTACTTATTTCACTGCCTGAACTACAAAGCCTCTATGTATTTTCCCAGTTCTTTATCTCACCCTGAAAATCTCTAGAAATCATCCCTAGAGAAGGGCTTTAGAAAACCAAACTTCAGATAGAAATATTCAGAAAGAATGTAAGTACTACAGCTCTTTACTCCAGCAATTCAACTTCTAACACATTTACCTTTTCTCTGCAGGAAAGCAATGTCTTTCCAATGACCAACATGAGAAAAAGCAATACAGAATTACAGAAATCATTCCATCTCAAGGAGTCAGCAACACAAATGGAGGCAATGCTTTAGTGATTTCTGGGGATTTTACCTCCCCTGTTGGGCTGTGAGCATAATACCTACAAGACATATTCTGGGAGCTGTTCCATGCAAAATTCCTGTACAGGGCTGCACTGTTTACATTGACTACAAATCTGTATGCACAAGAAAGCTCAGCATGGGAACAAAAACCTATCTCTGGAGACCTTCTGGGAAACAAATTGACCATGGTTTTCCCTGTAACAAGGGAAAACAGAATGAATCCTGAAGGGTAGAGTGCCTCTCAAAAATTTGCAGGGAACTTCTTCTTTCTAATATAACAGACTGTGTTAAACAAGTCTCTTTACTGAGGAGACTGCCCAAAACTACACGTTCAATAAAGGTGAGAGCCATCAAGTTCAGCTTATTGATCCCTCTACGAGCCATGGGAAATGCAGTATGGAGATTCAGTTTACACAATAAATGAAGTAGTAAAAAAAAAATTACATTGCAATGTGAGAACCACCTTTGGAAAACTACCTGTTTCTTGAATACAGCTGTATTCACTATTGCTTCACAAAATACTAGGGGAAGTGAAATACTATTTTTTTACAGGTCAGATACAATGAAAATACAATGGCAAGGGTGAAAAGAAGCAGGGAGGTCCTGCAAGAGAAAACAAACCAATCCTCTGCTAAAGAAAGTATGAGAAACAGGTCTGCAAAAGCAGTGGATCAAGACTTTCAACTAAGAGGATTTATGGAGAAGGAGATTTTATCTCCAGGCACAGGTTAGCCTCAAATAAATCCTAACCCTTGTTTTAAACAAACTGACCCCAAGTTACCCATGATGTTTAGAAGAATTTAGTACTAGAAGAGAACCTTGGTGGTAATTTTGTGATAAGCAAAAGAAAGCATTTAGAACTTTCCAGTGAACAACATGACTTCACTTTGAAAAGCCTCCTACTTGTTGATTTATTGTATCTCCAAAGCAGCCCAGGCTGGACATATTAAACTTTCTTCAGCTGAACATGGCACGGACCTTTAACTAGTTTGTCTGCAAAATTATTTAAATAGAGGTTCTTTGTCTACCTTTTTCTTTTCCAAAGATACAAAATTTTGTTAAGCAAAAACACACCCTGTACCTCTGGAGAGCATAAAAAAACCAGAACTTGCAAATTTGTTTCTATGAGGGAAGTCTTGCTGTTCTAAGAACACAATTCCTCAATTACAGAGACCCAGCACAAGCATGGAGCACAGCAGGGTTGCTGCTGAGATCCTGACTGATCCAGACCTAGAAGTGACACAGCACCACAAATGTGTCAGATCCAAGTGGGACAAGCTCTGCTGGGCAGCAGCATCCTGTACCACACTACTGCACTTGTGGAAGGAACAGCAATTGTCCCAGGGACACAGCACTGTGCCCTAAGGTGATTCTGCACCTGCATCACTATCTCCGTATGGCACTGTATTTTCTGGGGCTTTTCTGCCAGTGCAATTCACCAGTCTGCTCCTCAAGGCCTCTTATTTTCCTGCAGAACCTTTTACAACTTAATTTTTAGTCAGGATTTGAGTGTCATGAGGACTTTGTAAGCTGGATATGCACAGTGGCCATATCAAAGCAATAAGCTAGAACAATGAAGAGGACAACCATAACCCCCAGTTATGCCGGGCAGCTTGTGGACATGGATTGAGAGAAAAGGACACAGTGTGACAGGAACAATAATAAGGGACTTCAAGAATAAAACCTTATGAACAGATACCCACCTAAAATGTACAGATACAAATGTGGGGCAGCCTGGGAAACAAGCAGGAGGAGCTAGAGCTCTTTGTGCTGTTATTACAACACTGTGGGAATAATAGCTATGGTAGGAGGGCTTGCATGTGATGCGAGCATTGTGATGGATGGATATGAGTTCCTCTGGAAATACAGAGAAAGAAGGGAAGACTTGGGGCTTTTTGTATGAAGGAGCAGCTTGTACACTTGTTGTAGACAGCATTTTGATTGAGAGCATGTTTCAGGATCAGAAAAAAAGCCACTAAGAGTGACAATGATGGGGCAGCACATTTCAGCCTAGCCCACCATGGTGATGGGGACAGTCAAGCACTAGAACAGGCTGCGCAGTCTCCAAATCTCCTTGGAGATTTTCAAGACCTGACTAGATAAAATGTCCTGGTCTAATCTCACAGCTGGTACCACTTAAGAAGGCAACTGGACTAGGTTCAGAGTTCTCTCCCAACCTGAAATATGCTGTGATTACAAGTCTCAAGAACAGAAACCAAGACAGGATTGCTACTTCTGTAGCAAGAAGTCTGTTTTGTGACTCTGTCTTCACAAGCATGGCACTATGATGCTCACCCAGGAGTCAACTGTAGGCCAAGGCTGCAGATTCCCAGGAAGTTATAGAGGAATGAGGAACAGTGGCAGTTGCAGCAGAACCTATTCCTGCAAGACTTGTGAGCATCAAACATCTAGGGAAATAAAAATAAAAATAAAAATCCCTGGCAACAAATATTAACTTTGAAGTTAATATCTCAAAGCATATTTTCTCAGGACAAGGAACTTCCAAATGTTTCAGTGTCCCTAACGATTTAAGAGCTGGGAAATATGAGACTTGCACTAAAAAGTATTTCCAGCAAGGGAAAGGGGAAGAGGGGAAAAACTGTGTTTAACTCACCAGCGTTCCTTATCTGACCTCCCAAACAACTCCACCATACAATACAGCAGATCGTGACCAGGTTTGAGAAGTAACTGAAAGTTACTGCCTTGTTTTTGCAGAGACATTGTTTACATGTTTCTGGAGCATATGAATGAGCTCTCAAATCTAGATCATAATCACAGTCCTTTCTTGACATACATCCAGCTCTTGTTTTCAGTGACAGAACCATATTGATGGTTTCTAAATATTTTCAATGTAAGACTGCTACCCTCAGGAAATTATAATCATATCATCTCTTGATTTCATAAATACATCCCCTTAAGTCTTGGTTCTCTTCCCACAGGTGGCTTCAGTTTCATTCAGTTCTTCCCCAGACATAACTCATACTTTAGGGAAGCTCATGGTCGGTCCTCCACCTCCTCCAGCTACAGCCTCTTTTAGGGAAGCTGCCTGCTGAGTTTATTTACATCACCAATGAGAGCGGATCCTTGCAGCCTGTAGGCTTCAGCGCCTGGTCACCAGCTCCCTTGACTTGTAGATAGCTGAAAAAATAACCTGTGCATTCCACTGCTACAACACTGCTTTTGGCTTCTTTCTGCTCTTTTCAGAAACTGGCCTGCAGTCATGACAACAGTTCAGAACTATTCCCAAAAGGGACAGGCAGTCTAAACAGAAAAGTGATGTTGAAAGGCGCTGCATGTACAGTAACCATGTTCTGCCCTGTTTTAAGGGATATTAAACAGCTTGAACATCTATAACCATTTATAAATGAAGCTTGGGCTTCAGCATGGCTCAACCATATAACCAAAATACAAAATCCATTGTTATTTGTCTACAACTGTCCTGTATGTATGTGTCAAAATTCATATAAAATCTTTCCTACCTATGTCAGTGGATCACTGTGAATATAATGCAATTAAGTACACACTGCCACAGTTCTGCTGCATGCTTCTGTCCCTGGTAACCCATATTCTTATTACTACACTATTACACATTTGGTTAATCTAAAAGAAAGAAAATTCAAAAGAGTACTGCCCTAATCTTCAAAATGCTATAGTATATTCCTGTTTAATCTGTAGACAATGTACCTCTAGGTTCTGTAAAGATCAAGGTAGCAGCAGGCTCCTTACAGAATCTGTGTCAAGTTTGCTATCAAAGGCCTTGTGCTTGGACCAATAGCAAGTTGCAGCAGACTTCATACCATCCTCCAAAAAGAATTTATAATACCAGGATTTAAGTAGAAAATTAAGTTTCAAATTCAAGGCTCAGTCTTGAAGAAGTTAATATGAGAATTAATTTCAGCAACCAAGATAATGACTATGTGAGTCATTATTTAAGAAAACATTTATGAATCAGAAAAGATTATTATTTTAAACTCCAAATAAACTGTTATGGAATTGACCTGAAGGTCTAACCCTTTAGTTTGCCAACTGCTAGAAGATTTTAGTTTGCCAACTGCTTTTCCTTGCCCAGTTTTCACAAGTGCATACAAGGAAGTATGCATTATTGCCCCCAGTATTTCCAATAAATAATAAATACATCAGAGAAAAGAGAAAACACACTTATAAATTGTTCAGATCAAACCATTAGAAAAATGTCTCCACAAGGTCGTATACCAGTGCAACATTAAATAATGTGAAAATACTGAAAATGAAAGCTATCATAAAATTGATGTTTCATCTATATTATTATCTCTGAATACAGTAATTTCCTTTACAGAATTTCTGTTAAGAATGAAGAAAACATTCTGTGGAATTGCTAACAGTGCTACCATTTAGTCTAATGCATGAGTGGCTCTCAAACTGGACAGGTGAAATACTCCCAAATGTACTTTTAAAGTTTGATCTTTGCCTGCTCTCCATTACCCATTTTCTTCCTTCTCCCCCAGCCCTTCCTCTGAAAAGACTTCTTTTTGTGGTAGATGCAAAGAGCACTCCATGTTTTAAGTCAACAAAAAGCACTGACTCAGCTAATCCAACTGATCTGGAAATGGCAACAGTCACTGTTCTACTGAGTATCTGAAAACCAAGGCAAGGTTTTGGAACCTGGGAACAGGACTCCAGCATAATACATGATTCTCTGGATCTCTCCACAGGAATGCTTTGATGTCACCTAGTAGGGAGCAACTTTGGGGAGAGTGATGAAGCAAGAAGAGCATTCGAGAACCCCTGCCTGAACCTGAAATACAGGTTTAAAGTGAAGCTGAAGGCAAAATAAGAAACAAGTGTGGGTGGAGACCAGTCCTGGGTAGAGAAAACAAAGGAGAGTTAACTAAAGACACCTGAAATCAGGTGGTAAACACAAGAACAAACCCACTTTTCCAACACAAAACAGTGGCACTATCCTTGGAGAGCTGTGGTGGTGCAATGCTTTACGAAACTGCAAACCCAACTATCTAATTCCATCCTCTTTATTTTGTCTTGGCACTATCTACATGAATGGAAAACAATTGCAAAAATAGATACACACACTTCAGTTTTACTGGCTTCCAAAACACGACTGGATTGAAAACAATGGATCCAACACATTTATCTTCTTCCAGACTGTGGTTTCATGGAAAGATGGTTGTTTCTTGAGCTTTTAATTAGCATATCATTTGTATGCTAGCCAAGAGAATTCCCAAAGGCTTTTTCACATACTGCTCCCATCAGCCTTTTTTACAGTAGAGTGCCCAACTGAAGGCTACTTCCAAAATGCATCTGTAAAACTTATATTTGAATATTTTTCATTCATAAAACCGATGGAAACTGAGGAGTAAGGAGAAGAAAAAGGTACAGAAAGCAGACCTGTACAAGAATTACCACGATGAAAACCAGAGATTGCTTGATTCTCCATTCCCCATAATAGAAATATTAAAAGTAATGTTCTTTGGACTGTGTGTCACATTCAATTCCTTAAACAGAATATTAGCTACTGTGTTTCTATGCTTAAAGTCATTTTCCCACTGCTTTTTGTTGACTGTTTGCATTATTTAACTTTAAAGAGTCCAAGAGGCTTCTGATTGTTTCACTTCCTATTCCTTTCATCCTATTCCTCATCTTGTTGGAATTATTTTTTCCAAATGGTATCAGTAGAGCTGCCAGTCCCCAAGGTTCTTTATTGATCATTTGCTGAGCTTTATCTTCCTTCTGTAAAATCCAGGCACTTTCTCTGGCCATAGCTACAAATTTCTCCAGCTGTGGCTGATTAACATTCTTGCTGATATTAAGGTCTTGTTCAAAGGGATTCCAGATATAAAGAGGAGACGACTCAGGCTTATTTACTTCCTTTCCCTGCAGACAGCATAAAGAAAAAGCCAAAGTTGCATATGTACATTATAGGCTGAGCAAATAACAAATCACTTGAGTTATTACATTAGAATGAAGTGTTTTGACCTATTAGAGAACATTTTACAGAACACCCAGTCATCATTAATCAAGTTAATTTTCCTGTCAACCTGACTGTATGATTCCTGCTCTCTGAATCCTCAGTGGCGGTTTTCTTTGCAGCATTCAACTTAGAATTCCTTTAAGGTAAAGAACATACAACTACAGCTTAACCTTTTTGGCCAATCTCCCATTTGCTGTCCACCAAACCTCAGAACTCACCTACTGCATCCTCCTACTCCTCATCTTCACTTGCCTATGGGCAGCATTAGTGTGTCACATTAACCTGCATAGCACAGTTGGATAAAATATTGCATGCACTTAAACTGTTCAAACCATTCCTCCCACACTGTTCAGAGAGCTCACAGTGCTGGTGTAAGTGAATAAGATTGCTTCCTTGGCTGAAATTCCTCCCAGTTTGGTCTGTCTCTTAAGCACAGAGCTATGCAGGTCATGGTCCACTGTTAGGCACCTGGCATAGTACAACACAAATAGCTGACAGCTATGTAATTTGTTATTGAAATGCACTTCCATCTCAATGCTTATCAGTGTTTCTTAGCTGACTGGCTCTGTATAGCAGAACACCTCTTCAAGCCTTTCCGCTGCAAGCTCTAGCAGGAATCCACCAGCTCCTGATGGTCCAGGAACTGTCTATATACACCTTACATACTCTTGCCCCAGGGCCAAGAGCACTGTCAGAAAAACACCAGCAGCACAGATCCCTCCCCTGACTATCTCAGGCTCCAAATGTGTTTTTGTTTGCCTTATTCAGGTTTAACAGCAAACAGAAGTTCTCCACCTAAATAAATCAGTTTCTAGGATCAATCTGAAAGAGAGCTCTTTAGCCAGTGATGCACAATGCCCAAAAAGGAAACAAAACAAACGATTGGCCACACAGTAATGTGGCACTGAAACCCCATTCTGGAAGCAGCCCAGCAGAAACAGGTGTGAGTTATGGAGGTTACATTTTCATATATTTCTATTACACCTGCATGCACACACAGATCGATAGGATGCCTTAAGCATACAAAGCAAACCGAAGTGCTAGCACAGAATTACTGTGCCATGGCATTGCTTACTGAGCTGCAGTACAGTTACTGTAGGCTGATACGAACTCCAGTAGAAAACTGCAGTGCCAAAAGCACACCCAGAACTCAGCTGTAAGCTTTAATGTAGGCTCTGCTTGAGTCTGGACTCACAACTTTAAATGCAAATCCTGTCAGCTCGTAGGGTTTGTCACAGACTTTTGCTATGCCAGACATCATGACATTTTATAAGTTTTCCTCCCACAGAAGCAAAATAGCTTCAACTTTTTAAAACTGCAACTTTTATTACAGGTCTTTTCAGTAAAATTACACTAGCTTTGCATCAGTTTCTGCTTTCCAGCATATCCAAGTAATGACACTGTAAATGTTCTCAATGGTACTGTAAGTTACTGGGCTCCAAGAGGAAAACACTCCTCCTTCACAGAAAGGACTGTTTCCTTCCCTATAAATATATTTTTTATATATAATTAAAATGACAGAAATTGCTGTTTAGCATATGTGGTTTGTCAAATGGCAGACAGAGAGATTTGATTGATAATGATGAGCAACTAAAATCCATTTACCTTTCGAAGATTTAAGGAGTTCTTTCTGAAATCAAAGTTTCCAAAATATTCAAAAAACTCGCCCAACAATACATCTAAGGGAAAGAAGAACAAAAGCCATCAGTAACATTAAGGAAAGGTTTGTTTTCAATAAGCTTATTAAAAAAAAAAAAAAATATAAGGATCTACCTACCGAGTGTTTCTGTATTTTTTGTAGGTTTAATCTTCCTTAAATCGCTAACAAATGAGCAATCATATCTTCCAATTATATGCTTGTCTTTTTCATCTGAAAGAAGAATTGTGGGCATATTTTGAAGTAATAAACATTAAAATGCCATTGTATTTAATAAAATTCAGATAAAAACCTGAAATCTATGCTACCATATTACACAAATCAAATTAGGAATTCACAAGTAAACTTTCAGGTTAAGATTCAACTTAAGGGGTAAAAGATTTGGCAGGATAAAGTCTATAGATGGGCAAAGGAAAAGCATCATGAGCAAATGGCTCATTTTTAAAATCCTAAAGGACTAAGATAAATGATATCTTCATATCTCTGAAGATAGATTTCTAATAAGTATCAAACAGGTTATCTCTGCACAGAGGGCTGTATTACACACTTAACAGCACAACTCACTGAGGTTACTGACTACATGAGGGTTTAAAAATAGTCAGACCCAGAGTGTTCACTGTCTTTTCCTGAAAAATTTCAGAGAATTAAGAACACTTGTAACTATCAGAACATGTTTTATGTATAAACATTTCTACACAGTTCTGATGGAAATGTTTAAAATTATTTTAAAGCAACTGAACACAGACTTTTTGTCTCCAGTACCAAGCACTCAAGGTGTGATTCTCTATGCTTTCATCCAATTCACTGGAGATAACACACCCTGAATGCCGTGTAAGAAACCATCAGAACAGTTTGTTTGTGCAGATTTGCACAAACAAGAACAATTTGCAAAGGGCCTGAACGGTATCAAGGATATTACAAATTGGGAGAAGAAAACACAGTCTTTCTTTTAAGAATTTGGTAGCTATAAAACAATACACATCATATCAGTCTGCACAAAATCCTTAATTCCAGAAATGTTCAAGATCCTAGAAGTCTTCTAAAAAACAAAATTTTAAAAAATTCAACATAGGAGCACTGAACAACTAAATTACATTTAATTATCTAAAGGACAGAACAAGTCTAACCCCTCTAAATAGAATTAGTATTGTACTGAAAAGGGATTTATTTTGCCTTTAAAGATGCATTATTTTCACTAAAACATACATGTAAAACTTGTGTATTCCCTCAAACTTAAAATACGCATAATATTCATTAGTACTTTAGAGCATAAAGAAATTACTTGGATTTATTTATCACTTTAGATAAAACATATGCGCAATAAACACAGAAACTGCTGTGCTTACCTGCAAGTGCTTTAAGTTGGTCTAGTGTTGGAATGATAGGTGGCGACCTCCTCTGCAGAAAAAACATGACCATCATGGTCAGAGAGAAGTTTGTGATCCAGGTACCAGGAGCACTATTTGTAAGTCCATGGACACGAGCCCAGCATCGTATAGTGAACACTAATGCTCGTACACGGGAATCCAGAGAGCCATAGATATACAAGAGTTCTGAACTTCTTATTGCAATGCTGAAGAAGAAACGGGAAGACACGTAAATGATGACAGAATTATGAAGTATCAGATGCAGTGTTCTTTGTTCATTATAAGAGAATGGGGCCTCAATAAAAAAAACCCAAAACTTTTACACATTTTGAAAAATAGAAGAGAATCATAGAATAGTAGAATGGTTTGGGTTGGAATGCCTGGAATTGTCCAAGATTAAATATCTGGTAGTTTTCCATAGCAAGAATGATACATCACGGTTCTGGGTAAATAATGAGCATTTGCACTGTTTCCTGTTTCTTCGTTCCACATCACAGTGGGAGGAAAAAAAACCCCAAATAAAAAATACACCATCAAGTACTGTGGAGTCAAACTATGCAGAACTGAGATGAAAAAACATAATTTAGCCACAATTGCCTTTGAGGTACATTAGATAATATCTCTATCCTAACATATAATAAAATACAACTAGAACTTCTTTTACTGCTTTTATTTAAGAAGTAATAAAACACTGCACTGAAAAAAAATCTAAGTGCAGACACACAATGAAATCCACAAAACAAGTCAGTTTGGTAATTTTTGAATGATCACTGCTTAGTTGAGCTGAGAAAAACAACTAATTTGGAAGGATAAAGGTTTTCAGATGGATCAGTTCTTGATCTCCTTCATCACGCTGTTATACAACCATTCATGTATTGTACAAGTGTGAGGGCAAGAAAACGTTGAAAAAAATTGAAGTACAGTATGACAGCAAAACTTGCTTTGTATCAGTTTTAGCCTAAAGTGTTCTAAAAATTCAGCATAGCCTTTTGTGGGCACTAGGTCAAGATTTTTTAACACCTGGGCTCCTGAAATTTCAGCTGTGAGGTGCTTAATGTGTCCAGAGAGATTTGTTTCTAGTAAAAATAATAACAAGACCAGACATGCAGTCCCAACCAGCCAAACTATTAGCAGTGAGTTACAAGGAAGCTTGTACAGAACTACATGCTGAATTTCACTCTGGCTGCATATAGCAAAGTAAATTAATTGTAAGAAACTTTTTCAATATTGCCTTAACTCCTGCATATTCTGAAACAGATCTTTGGGTGACTCAGAAAACTGAGTGTATCTGATCTGATTGTATCTGATGCAGACATATCACAAAACTGCACTAAAATTCATATCACAGAATCACAAAATTGTTGGAAGGGACTCATAAGGATCATCAAAATCCAACTCCTGGCCCTGTACAGGACAGTCCCAAGAGTCACACCTTGTGTGAGAGCATCGTCAAAAAGCTTCTTGAACTCTGTCAGGTTTGGTGCTGTGACCACTTCCCTGGAGAGCCTGTTACAGGGCTCAGCCACCCTCTGAAAAACCTTTTCCTGATATCCAACCTAGGTCTCCCCAGACACAACTTCAGGCTATTCCCTTGGCTCCTGTCACTGGTATCCTGAAGAATTATCACTAATCTTTTTATATGAGTTTAAAATAGCGCTGTTGACTGGAGAGAGGGGGTTATTTCTGGTTAAAACACGGACGGCACAAGCACGAAGGGGACAGCGCTGCCATGTCTGTGCTGGGCGGTCCCCGCGGGCCCTGAGGGGCGCTCCTGGGCAGCCGGCGCCCCCTAGCGGGCAGTGCTGCGAGCGGCCGCACGCTCCCCTAGGGTCCGGAATTCACCGGGCGTCCAAGGGAAATTCCCAGCAAACAGGGGTATGTATGCAGGCCCTTAACAAGAAGGAAAGGACACCAAGATAGCTAGAAGCCTAATGCCTAAAAATCAACATCCTGGAGCTGCTTAATCTGAAAAGCAATCAAGAAAGGCTGTATATACGGCAAAGAAAAGTAATAACTTTTAGTTATTACTAAAAAGTAATGACTAATAAACACTGACTGCCTTCTTTCCAGTTTTATAAGACAACCTTATTCCATAGACTGGTTTTTCAGTCTTCAGCTTCAGCTAGCAAGTGTTTCCTGTGCTGGAGAAAGATAACTTAAGGATATCAAACTCTAACCTCTAGAAGTCAAAAAATGTCTTTTTACTTTCAGAGCCAATATTCACATTTGTTAAGTACACAGTAAAGAGAAGACTAAACAGTTGATATTACAGGTTTTCAGCACATTTTAAGAATTCTCTGCAAACTTTTTAAAACCAGGTCTCACCTGTTGCTCACTGACAGATCACACTGGAATCCTGTCGGCTGATGGGAAAATTTCACTAGAGGGCAGCGGGCATTGAGGATCTTCTGTACATTCACACACCCAGGACCAAAATTATCAAGGCAGTCTCCAATCACAGAAAGAATCCTCTGAGTTGCTAATCTTTCCGATGGTAATCTTTTCATCTGATACTCCATTTCAAAGGGACCTTTTTTCTAACACAGAATTTTAAAAGCAAGCTGTTAGCTCTCAAACAAAAAAGACATTTAAAAATACTTCTGAAAGACCACCACAATTTGCAAAGGAGTTTGTACTAGAATTGAAAGACAAGAATTATTCAAAGCAGTCCATTGAATTTAAAATAGGTAAAAACATATTGCTCTCTCTTTTACATTCTTATCTGGTGATTCAATTTTTCTAGGCTAATAGTGATGAACTTATTATCAAGCTAAATGTTCTAACGGAAGTATTAGTACTACATCCCATTACTGGCTAAAAAATGTAATTCTGGAATTACCAATAGAGCATAAATGCTCTGACTGCAAAGAGGACAATACAATTACAGAGGGGCAACACAACCAAACCACCAAGAACTTCAAACTGTTGGTAATTCCATGTCAAATCATCCCAGAACAATGCATTATTAGTAAATCAAGCAGCAGCATAAGGAAAAAGTATTTTTCATTTAAAAAAGTAAAAGAAATTAGTATGCAAATTACTTAATCCTGCAAAATTAAGATATCATTCTGTAAAACTTAAAATAATCACTTCAGGTCATATGTACTTTCCCTGGAAGACAAAAATATTGTGAAGATATATTCTAATATCAGAAATTAACTTCTCTGTAGGTCTTCATATTTTGTTTTGCTATATTAGTAGTTTTCACCTCAATAAAATACTTACAAAATCTCTGTTTTCTTTATAGTCTTGTGTTTTTAAGACATCAGCTAATTTTGATTGCTAATCCAATACTTGACACTGATTTATCCTCCCCCTTGGAACATGTCATGGGTGAATGCATACTATACAAATAAAATCCCAGTCATCCAACAGTAACTGAGATACACAGCACGTCATTTTTTTGTCCACAAATGAGTAAGCTCACAGACAGGTGAAACAATTCAGAAGTTATGGAGCTTGCAACCTTTCCCATAAGGTTACTTCAGGGGCTGAATTTCTGAGTCTCTCTGGCAATCACCGAGCTGACTGACCCCACTGCCCTCCAGTCAGCACCACGGTGTGGTGGAACATGCCGGGACAGCAGTCCCTGATCCCATCTGGCTGTGCAGCTGCATGCTGCTCTAAGTGAAAGGAGCCTGTAACTATGAACATCAAGGCAGTTAACAGGAAAGATAAAGATGGGGACTCAGCTGACCTGTAGGTGGGCTGGTGTTGATATTCATATTTGTAACAAAAACCACAATGGGCCTTTCCAGACAGCACCTCCCTACCTCTCAAAAACTGAATGAAGACTGTTTTATAATGATAAAGTAGATAGTCTTAGCAATTAAAATAATATTTTAATTGCTTTGATACTGGCTAGGGGGTATGAAGTACTGATGCACTTGTGCCAACCCAGTGGTTCTTTCCATACCTTGTCATACTAAACACTAAACTATTACTATTATTAAAAGTAAACTATTACCTTTGGGTAAACTGATACAGTAACCTAAGCAAGGACCACAACCCTTTTAACTAAAACTGCTACTCTAAAATATCACAGAGCCCCGTTTTAAGTAATTCACTGATCTCCCAACTGTCCCAGGGTTAAAAATGCCCTATCTTTGGTCTTGGTAAAGAATGTTCCCTCTTTGGCCCCTTTTCTTAAACTGCAATTAGTAATCAGTTTGTCATAAGGCTCAAAAACAGGTATTTCATGTAAATAGTGCTGAAATGCCTGATCCTTCTCATTGCTGGCACCTGCTGGAAGGCTACAGAAATGAAGAAATCAGAATATACCATTTCCACTGCTGCTAAATCACCTTATAACTAAAGCTACCTCTCCTTTGTCTCCCCTGAGTAATAAGTCTCTCAGCCATTCACAGGTAATCACGGCTGCTAGTAAACTCACTCATCAAATACTCTACATTTCACAACAGAACTGCTATCTTCACAAAGTATACATATTAAAGAAAACAGCTAGTTACCAAACACACTTTGAAAATAAACATTTAATTTTGAAAGTTATTCCTTCAAAATTTAAGAGGCAACTTCACTGTTTAAATATAAAGATTTTAAGACTTCACACACACGATGATCCTTCTCTTCAGCAGACACATTTGCTTTTGTTGTGATTTATCACTGCAGTAATACTAAAAGCTATATACATTTAAGGGATTATTTCTTTGAAAGCTACTTACACAGCAATATACAAATTGTACAGAAAAGCTGAGAGAATTTTCAATCTTCAAAAGCTTACGCCCACTGTCTTTTAAGGAAAACAGAGCTAGTTTTTCCCAAACTGTCACCACACAAATGAAGTTTTCACAACATGAAAATCACTTACTTGATAATTCATTCATAATCTGTGACCTGTAAGCATTCACCATGACTAACCCACATCCTGAGCTTTTACACCTCTACACACTAAATACGTGCCTGTAAATACATATATATATACCCCAGTACCTAATCCACTACCTTTCCTGGACCATGAAGTCATCTCTTAAGGTAAGGAAAATAACCTGACAGTCCTGCCAAAACACAAATGTGCACACATGCACAAACTTACTTTGCTTTACAACATGGAAGACTCTAAAACTCACAGCCAAGCTTTAACAGAGCATGGCTGAAGCACAGAAGCTACAGAGAAGAAAACACAACAGTAGAATGGGAAGGTCTGCTGAAACAATTTTGGAGTGCTCTCCATAGTGAAATTCACCCTAATAGTACAAAATTCATGTAAACACCAAATCATTTTCTTCCTATTGCAAAGAAGATCTCGTCCATGTCACATTCAGTTTTTGAAAGTCTTCAGATCCAAACATTCAAATAAACTTATTCACACTCTATAATATGAACCCATTTAAAACCTAAATAAAAATAAACTGATTCCAGTGTGTGAAACATCAAATGAGCTGCTCTGTTGATGAAATCCAGCAAACTGAAGATGCACAAATCTTACCATTTTTGTAGCATGCTTTCCTGTATCACCAAAGTCCAAAAACATGTCCACATCAGATCCCAATTTGCCAAATGTGTTGACTGAAGAGCCAAACGGCTTTACCGTGCTGTCTGGGAAATATGCACGTGCAAAATCCCGAACCAAAGAACAGGCCAGAAATCGCAGCTTGATGTTTTCTTCTGTAAGCTGATACTCATTCAGTAGAATGCACATCTGACCGCTTACCTAGTTCAGAAAATAAACACTGTAAAAATACAATGATCATCTTTTATCAACATATATTTTCATCTATTTAATATCAATGCAATTAGAAGATTATTTTTCAGAATTTCAAAAAGGTTTCTTTCACACAAATTATTTTCATAATTAAAATTAATCATTTTATTTATTTATTTTAATGTAGGACAACCATTCACATAAAATGCTAATATGTTACCTTTTTTTAATAAAAATAAATACCTTTACAAGGTTCACATGACCACTTGCAAATCTGAAATGAACATGTCTCATTTTTAATTAAGAAAGAGATCTACAAATCTCTACTTACGCTGTCTGCAAGACAAAGCTTTTCAATAAGGTCTTTCACTGGAATGTGACACTGAGGAGAGAGGTGAAGTGGTGTCTCTTCAACGTGTTGACTCACTGGGTTTTTCAGGGTGAAAGTAAAAAGTCTTGATTTAAATGGGACAACATGATGCTCTGAAGCACTTGGGATCCCAACAGCATCCTGCAATGAGGCTATACTGCTCTTTTCTGAAAACTCTATTAAAGCACTGATGCCCTAAAACATTAAGAATGGAAATACAGGGTGAGATAAATGCATACCATGCTTGAACTCATTGTACTGATATTACTCAGATGTTCCTGGGGCTTCTGAGACAGATTAATATGATAGCCCTGAAGCCAAATGCTAGGTTCCATACCTCAAAACATTTCAGATGCTTTTCAATAAGAGGTTAAAAGTATTTAAGACATGCTATTCTTGGCAGCAAGGACTAAACATAAAAGTTCTGAACTACATTCAACTTCACAACTGAAATACTCAAGAAACACATAAAAAAAGAGATATCTCTGTTGTTAGAACAATGAATGGTGCTATGTGAAAGTTTCAAAGATTTAGTGCAAAGCAGGTTGCTGTCTATTTCTTAGAGGTGTTGCTTAGCTGACTTGCAAATAAAAATCAACTGCTCAGCAACTTGCAAACATTAGCACAGATAAAAACTGATTTCATGCAGTAAGTGTATATAATTTGCTTAACTTAAGTATGCAGCTTTAGCCAAATTTTCTTCCTGGCATTTATTTTCATCTAAGTCTAGATTTTAGTTTACATTGTTTTGTTTCTCCTAAACCAGGACAAATAGTTACTACTTACACGATTTTCAAAAAAGAAATGACTCTTAACATTCCCATGACTGGATAAGTACTGCAATAATGTTTTTTCATTAAGTTTTGATGGGCACTTAATTAAAACAGTCCGTTCGGCTTGATCCAATCGTTCTGTTTGGACTTCAGCAAATGTCTTCTTTCTGGTACTGACTTCAGCATCTGTGAGAAGAAACAAGCAAGCGTCAAGGCTTTTCTACATGAACAGAAAGATGTATGGCTGGTTTTAGTTCACTTAATCTCTTCCTCTGGACTGTACCACTGAACAAAGGTTTGTCCTGACTCTCCAAGATCATGACAGCAAAAATTGAAAGAATGAAGAACGAATGAAGGACAATTAAGAATGAATGAAAGCAAGAAATACAAGTGTATTTCTCTCACAAATGCATACATTTGTAATAACAAGGAGTAAGAAAATAAGAAGAAAACAATACTGACTTCCCTCAGTGCACAGAAAGCTTCATAATACAAGGAATGTTTGTTCTTTAATTTGCTGTTCACCATCAAAAAAGCACACAAATAAGAGTCTGGAAATGCCAGCTAGGATGTGAGGCAGGCCTAGACCTCTGGCAAGCTTCACTGAAATGATAATCTCTCTTCACTACCACAAAACCAGTACTTTGGAACAATTCAACACTTGCTGTTTTTACAACTCAGCACCTTTCTTTACAGTAAACTCCTACTCAAAACTTTCACTTAATAATATACTTTCATCTACTCCAGTACAATAAACCCACAGTCCAGTCATATCTCATCACACTACTGGCAGTCTGTACTGCTGCTCACAGCTTCCAGAATTCACATGGAATTGAGATGCGCCGAACATCCAGAAACATGGAACTTTTTTCCTTTTTGCATACAGGCAAAGAGGCCATCTCCCAAATCTGAAATCATGAGCATTTCCCTGCATAGCTTTCAAACTAATCCACTGACCACATCACATCAGCAGAGCCTGTGAAGCTCTTGCCTCTTAATACTTCCCTTTTGTCATTCGGGTTTGGAAGCTGGGGAGCATTTCCCAGCAGCTACCATCTGCCACAGGAATATTTAGTATAGAGCTCTTTACTTTATGGTTTTGGTTTTAAAGAACCCACGGGATATTGCGGCCTCCAGAAAACTTTTAAGAGTCATTACATGGCAGTTGTTAGCATTACTTGGTAGTATTTCTTTTATAAAAGTCTTTCATTTTATAAGTTTACTGAGCTCTCACAGAGGCTTGTAAATAATAACCACAGGAGCTCTTTCAACAGCCTAGTTTTATACAGCATTTTTCATTAGGAAACTAAGGAAGCACTTCATGAAGATGGCAAGTATCAGTTTCCACAGAAACAGAGAAGGATGAAGTGACCAAGATGCAGAAAAGACAAGTCCTATGGATGGACGACAAGAGCAGGAGGTCTCTGCACTAGGCCAGAATGGCTGTGATTTTTGTCTAATTTACTATCTGTACATGCTTAGCCACTACAGAGATTATGTGATCTCATAACTCCTGGCTCTGCTGTCCTTGGCAGAGTCTGAGCATGGCATTGATGCACAGCAGCATCGCTAGTTCTCGGTTTGTACTAAAGACACGGCGTCAGTCACATGTTTCCTATGCCTTTCTGAGGAGGTTTCTCTGGATAAACCCCGTCACTAGATTCACCTCTAGCCGGTGTCTACGTTTAACAAAGCGAGTCCCGGGCACTGACAGCGGACTCTAGCCTCCTGGGCTGCAGCCCGAGAGGACACAGGCCGAGCCCACCGCGCGGCCGGGCTGCCCGGGCCCTGCGGGGCTCCTCACTCACGCCCAGGACACGGGCACTGCCCCGGCGCCTCCGGTGGGGCCGAGCGGGACAGGCGCCCGCTCCCCTTCCCACGCCCTCCGGCAGAGCCGGCTGTGCGGCACCGAGGCCCGCGGCGAATGCAGCACGGCCCGGCGACCCGTCCCTACCTTCCCCCGGCTCCTCGGCAGCCGGCTGCGCGGCGGCGCCGGAGCGGCCGAGCCGGGCGTGCCCGCGGGCGCCGGGGCCGGGGAGGCGCAGGCGGCCCCGCAGCAGCTCCAGCGCCGGCCCTCCCGCGCGGAGCGCCATGGCCGCCAGGGCCGCGCCGTCTCTGCGCAGGCGCCGCGTTCCACGGTGGCCGGCGGGGCTCAGCCGGCTCCGTGCGCTCGGAGCGGCCCCGGGCGCCGGGAAGGGCTGGCTGGTGCCCGGGGCGTTTACGAGCTCTGGTGGGAGGGAGCAAACCTAACCGGGCAGCCCTGGGTGCGGGCAGCTGCCTGCTCCGGGCACACTGAACAAACAGCTGTCAGCAGGGTGCCCTGGCAGCCAGGAGAGCCGGCCGTGTCCTGGGGTGCATCAGGCACAGCATCGCCTGCCGGGCAAGGAAGGGGATTGTCCCGCTCTGCTCTGCACCGGCGCGGCCTCACCTTGAGGCCTGTGTGCAGTTCTGGGCACCACAGTGTAAGGAGGATATAAAGCTTTTAGTGAGCATCCAAAGGAGGGTAACGAAGATAATGACGTGACTTCAGGGGACTTAAAAGGAGCAGTTGAGGTCACTTGGACTATTCAACCTGGAGATGGAAGGAAGACCTCATGGAAGTCAACAGCTTCCTCTTGAGGAGAGGCAGGCACTGAGCTTTTCTCTGTGGTGACCGGTGACAGAACCCGAGGGAATGGCCTGAAGTTGTGTCAGGGGAGGTTTAGGTTGAATATTAGGAAAAAATTCTTCACCCAGAGGGTGGCTGGGCACAGGAACAGACCCCCCCCCCCCCCCCCCCCAGGGAAGTGGTCATAGCAGGAAGCCTGAGAGTTCAAAAAACTTTTCGACAGTGTTCTAGGGTTCATGGTATGATTCTTGGCATTGTCCTGTGCAGAGGGCCAAGAGTTAGACTTCAGTGATCTTTGTGGGACCCTTTCAACTCAGCATATTCAGTAATTCTGTGAGCTTCCAGGTCAGGCCTGAGGCGTGGGTGTGAGCAGCTGGCTGCCCTGTGCGAGGATGCACCCGCAGGGCAGGGCTGGCCGCCAGCCCCTGTGCCAGCCCTGCCAGCCGAGGGCAGGAGGGTGCGGGTGGGCATGGGGTGAACATAAAGGGTCAGATGCCCCAAATGTCTTGGTTTGAAAGACAGGTGTCTGCTAAGGAGGGCAGGAGCCCCCCTCCCTCTGAATTACTGTAATTTTGAAATCAAGGGACTCTCGGGCAGAGATCTGGGGATAGCAATAACAGTTCTTTACTAGTATGTATAACGAGGCACACAAACAGCAACAACTACAGCATTAACAGCAAAACAGAACCAGGGACCCCGTGACAGCCTTCTCGGCCAAGACGGGAAGGGATGGAGGAGAGGCTTTGCTTCACAAACCCCCTCGGGCGGGCAGTCCCGGTGCTCCTGCAGGGCTCTGAGGAACACTCAGCTGGAACAGCAGGGATGAGCTGAGATCCTGGGCTGGTGGATGAGGTGGATCAGCAGGGATGAGCTGAGATCCTGGGCTGGTGGATGAGGTGGATCAGCAGCTCCACGGCGATGCCTGGCACTGCCACACGTCCCGGCAGGACAGGGGGTGCGAGGCCACCAACGAAGAAGGAAGAAGCAGCAGCAGCAGCTCCGTGTGGGTGGTGTCGAATTCCCTTCTCCAAGCCGCAACAGCTCCGAGCGAGCATGTCCCGCTCTCCAGCCCAAGAAACCAGCCAGTCCCCAGCTGCTCCCGCCCTCCGCTGCCCCCCTTCCCCCCTGGGCCCAGCCAAAAGCTTTGTGTTTCTCAAGCGCCCAACAAGTACCAGCCATCAGGTTTCCCCCGCAACTAATGGGCAAGAAATTCCAGAGTTGAGAAGGAACAAAAATAAGGACACCCAACCCTCAATACCAAGGTGATGGGGTCTAATGTATGTTTTGGCAGACCGACCACTTAAAAAAGGGAGGTGAAATCTTTGGCCTGTATTGGCGATGTTGTTCAGTGGGACTAGAGAAGTGTATCTGGCACTGGTGAGACCACATCTTGAGTGCGGTGTCCAGTTCTGGGCCCCTCAATTCAGGTAGGTGTTGGAGTGAGTCCAGAGAAGGGCAACAAAGCTGAGAAAGGGTCTGGAGAATGAGCCATATGAGAAATGGGTGAGGGAGCTGGGGTTGTTTAGCTTGAAGAAAAGGAGGTTGTAGCCAGGTGGGGGTCAGCCTCTTTTCTCAGGCTACCAGTAATGGGACAAGAGGACATAATCTTAAGATGGGCCAGGGTAGTTTTAGATTGGACATTAGGAAGAATTTCTTCACAGAAGGGGTGATTAGACATTGTAATGGGCTGCCCAGGGAGATGGTTGAGTCACTGTCTCTGGAGGTACTTGATGAAACACTGGACATGACACTCAGTGCTATGGTCTTGTCAACATGGTAGTGTTTTGTTATAGGTTGGACTTGAGGATCTCAAAGGTCTTTTCCAACCTAACTGATTTTTTTGTGATTCTGTTTGTCTGATCCTGGGCCAGTGCTGTGAAGGCAAAGTTACTGCAGTGAAGGTAGCATGTGGGATCAGAAATAAGATGGTTGGGGCAGAGAGCTGCAGGGCACCCAGCAAGCAGTTATTGGTCTGCAGCATGGTTCCCTAGACATGTACTGAAGAAAATGTAATTTTCTTTGGTTTTGAAAAACAGTCATTTATGTAAAACTTGTGGGCACATCTGTCGTGTGTGTTAGGGCACTTTGTGTGTTAGTAGGTCTTCAGTGCAGTGCTGTATGTACTTTTGTCAGCCTGTCAGTAAGTCAGGGTCTGTTAGTAATTGCTATGACCTAATTATTTTGGTTTTGTATTCTAGGATGATCATTAAGACAGAGAATTAGATTGCTTTTAAAATAGAGCATTTCAATTTATATCCTACTTATACATGCCACGGAGTACAAACTTGTGTTTCCTTCAGCTCTTCATGGTGAGTTTCCTCTGGAATCCTAAGACTTATCCTGCCTAAATTCATTGATGTGGAGAGAGGAACTCCTCCTCTTTCCCTCTTTGAAGCTGGTCTAAAAATAGAAAAGGGTTTCATTAAAATTAATTGTGGGTTTGGAAAAACTAATAGCACAAGCAAGTTCCTGAAAGAGGATACCCAAAGTATCCTAGCGTGAGAGCTGCTGCACGTTAAGGATGTGTTACTCAGCCTCCTTAACCTCCCACTTTTAAGGTGCTGCCAATTCCGCCCTCTCCTTGGTCTGGGCTCTCCTATAACCTAATTTATTCTTCACTCCTTCCTCTCTTTTTTTCTTTCTATAATCATCTTCAGCTTTCTTGCCTTTTTTTTTTTTTTTTTTTTTTTTTTTTAGCAAATGCACTGGGTGGTGCAATTGAACAAGGTCAAACTCAACAAAAAAGACACCTATATCCTGATAGAAGTTTGCCAATGTGTTTAGCATCTGTATAGTTTGGAAAAGAAACTGTGTATAAAGGTTAACCCTGCTAGCAGAGTTCCATATACATAGTTACAATCCTAAGGAAATGAGATCCTATAGTGAATCTAAACCCTTGCACTTTTCAGAATGTCATTTGTGACATACTTTGGCTAATTTTGAATGCCCCAGGAGAGGCAGCAAACATAAAGCTTTTAAACAAGGGAGTCAGGATATCTTGATAATATAAACAGAAAAGGAGTTGTATGAACTACTAATAAACAGTGAAGCCTAAGGTGAATGTTTGTCTTGAAACTTTATAATGATGCTTTTGCTATTGACTTCAGTAAGCAAATAGTCATTACACTGCAGATAATGAGCCAAAAAATCCATCTTGTGTTTCTTGACACCTTGAAAGAGATAAAAGTTTTCAGCTCCTAGTGCTCCGGCAGCTGATTTTCTTAAAGGTACTACTTGCCTCCTTACAAACTAACTGACTGAAGAGGAGCTATTGGGCAGTTTTGCAAGAATTACTTCCTTATGGAAAAAAACCAAAAGGTAGTCGTGCCCAAATTTAGCAATAACCCAACTCACACTACTGTGTCCCGGAGTATTTTAATTCTACTGCCGCCAACAAATTCTTCACATCGTTGTCCTAAATTCCACCCGCGTGTCAGCTGAACTTTGATTCAGATAATGTTTAAAGTCGGACGCTGGTGGACGCCCTCTAGGTGTGCACGGAAACGTGAGGTGGTAGGAAAAGGGCTTAGCGGTGCCACAGCCGGGACAAGCCATTGACGCCGGGCGATGCCACCGCTGATGCAGGAGGCGATCGCTGGCGGGGCTTGAGGCCGGGTTAGGGCAGCGCGGCGCTTGCTGCTGCCGGGAAACCGAAATAGAAACCGGCGCCGGGGCCGCCCCGGTCCCCCGCCCTCGGCCAGGGGCGGGCGGTGCTACCTGCGCCCTTCCCCGCCCCCGGGAGTTCGGGAGTTCCCCGCGGGACCCGGCGGAGCGGCGCGGGCTGCGGGCGGACGGGCGGCGCGGGCTCTCCCGGAGGGTGAGCGGGGCCGGGGCCGGCAGGGCAGGGGGAGCGCCGGCAGAGCCCCGGCGGGATGGAGCGCGGCGGGACGGGGCTGTGCTGCCGGCCGGAGGCGGCCCTGGTGCCTGGCTGGGGCCGCAGCGCTGGCGCGGGCAGGTCCCCGGCTGCCCTCGGCCTCCCGAGCTGCTTCGTGTGCCGGGAGAGCCGCCGGGGCTGCGGCACCTGCGCTGTCCCCGGGGGCTGCAGGGCAGGAAGGGGCTGGGGCTGGGGCTGGGCTCACGGCTTTCTTATTCCAAGTGAATATGTGAAATGTTGCCGAAATTGAAATTGTTGATACTTCTTCCTTAACAGTAGAGTTTTTTATCAGAGGGATTGTGTTTTCTCAAGGCCTGTCGATAAGTTTTCTTAAAAGTAAATAAGGACTTTTTAAAATTTGTAGTGTGAAGTCATTTGTCACCTAGACCAGAAAATTATTCTATAAAAGCAGCACAAAAGATCTTTATTATGGGCCTATGATTGTATTGAGCCAATCTATGCAGTTTGTGGCTAGCTTTCTTTTGGGAAGGAGTGTTGAGGGTTTTTGTTAGTGTGGTTTTGGTTTTAAAATTTTATTTTTATTGTAGTTTTTGTTCAATTTTTTTCCATCGTTGATTCTTGACGCACAAAAAATCCCACAGGGGCTCAGAAGTCTGTTATCCAGTTACTCTTACTTAATATGATGGATATAAGGTTGGTCTCTGGCAGCACACTTCTTAGGCAAAAGGGGTTGAAAAGCTATGCAGAGAATAGAGAAATAAACCTTTGGCTTACAAATTACTCATGTGATGATGTTGAAATATTGGCAAAACTGGAGAAAGAGTCTTGTGCTTTAGCAACTGACTTAAGTGCTTACATGGAGTTTTATTTTTCCACTGCAGGTAAACCAGTTTTTCAGCTGAGAATCTAGTTAAAGCATAATTAGTAATGTCTTTTCTTCATGCACCTAGATTATATAGGATTATTTAGAATACTACATGACTGCCCACCACTGATACTAGTACAGAATTTCAGGGATAAATACATTTACATTTCCTGTAGGGGAAAGATAATACTAAATTGCTGATAATTTTTAAAATCAGCTTTTATAGTCTAGGCACTGCTTTTATTGTGTAAATATTTGGTGCTTAGACTTTGCTAGATGTAGGGAAAAAGAAAATCATTTAGGTTGTAAAAGACCTGTAAAATTATAAAGTCCAACCCAGCACTATCAAACCCACCACTAAACAGTGTGACATCTACATGTATTTAAATCCCAGCTGGGATGGTGATTCCACCACTTCCCTGGGCAGCCTGTATTTGACAACTCTTTCAGAGAAGAAATTTTTCCCTTGTAACCAACCTCTCCTGGCACAACTTGAGGCCATTTCCCTTTGTCCCATCACTTATTATTTGAGATGAGAGCCCAGCTCCCACCTCACTACCTCTTCCTTTCAGGTAGTTGTAAAGGTGAAGGATTTGCAGCTTTTCTCAGGCACTAAAAGCACAGAACTGAAAATATGCAGGTTATAGTCACTTCTTCATGTTATTCAGAGCTTTTTGGATAGTAGTGAAACTGCCAAGAGTATTTTAAGTATTGTGTTCTAGTCTGGGACCATTTTGAGGAACAGAGCAGAGTTGGCACTTCCAGAAAGCTACATTTGGTCTAATCTGTACAGATGCTTTGTGTGTGAAAATGCTGTCAGAGAATAAATTAGTTTAAGTGTGGTACGTATTTGTCTTTATCCACAAAAGACAAGAGCATCTAGAGTCTCATGTTTTTCTTCAGAAAGTCCCTCAGGACTAGTTTGTAACTGTACCTGATTTTACACATGAGGTCTCTTGGTTCCTTTTATGACAGCACCGTTTCTTTTCTTTTGAACCTGACTAATTCAGCACCAAAAAAAACCCCAAAAACAAACAAAAAAACCCCAAAAAACACAACCCCCCCAAAAAAACACCAAACAATGAATAGAAGTCCTGCTCTGGGGAAGGATAGAAATCTCATTTCTGTTAAAAAGTAACCACGTTCAGGCTTTGTTAACAGCCTATAGCTTGGTCATGGAGCAAGCTGAGGTGATAGGGGCTAGAAAACACCCACAGCATCTTTCCCCAATCAAGTAGTGCTATTGACCACAAAGTTTCCAACCTGGCTGTCCTAATGCTGGGGGTGTGGGTTGATTAGGGCTGGATGAACTGGTGTAGAGTGCTGGTGAAAGTTGCTGTGCCTGTCTTTGGGGAACAGGGGGGCACAGTACTACTCTGCCATCATCACTCACGGGGTTTGGGTCTGAATTTGAAAAGGAACAGGCACTCTGCGTTTTTTGGTGCTGCATCTGCTGTCCTGTCCTGCCTTTTGAATTTTCAGCATGTGGTCTGACCTCTTTGCCAGCTGAGACACGTCATTTTACTTGGTTTTCTTCACATTAGAACTGACGTAAATACTCTAACCCATGAGAAATATGTGCCACAAAGCTTCTACGTCCTTGTGGTGAGGGTAAGAAAGATAGTGATCATAACCAGAAACTGTACCTGCTCCATGGCCTCTGGGGACCGAGTCTGCTGCTTGTCCTTGAGATAAGGTTTTGTTTGCTGCTTTTTTTTTTAAAGTGTCTTTTTGCCTAGTTGTTATCTTTTGCCCAAAATAGATGGTGCAGTGGGTTACAAAAATGGGAAATGAGAGCTCTCTAAAGAGGGCATGCAGTAGTCAGTTCTGCTAAAGGAAATGGAGGTCCTATTCTTTGCTTAAGCGAGCATGAGATAGAGAGAATAAAACTCGGGACCTAGCCATGGAAAAACTATTTTTCACTACTACTTGGAAATCTGGATGATACAGTGGTTTGATTCTTTCTTGAGTTGTCATCTCTTTCTGCAGAAAAATCCCCTGTTATCTCAGCCTTATGATTACTAGCTCTTCTTTCCATGAAGCAAATGATATATATGAGTACAAACCTGTCCTTCTGCTTGAGCTGGTATGCAATGGCTTTATTTGTTTTGCTTTTTTTAATAGACTGCCACAGAACACTGTGAAATTATCATCAGTGGTAAATACGGGTTCAGAAAAACATGATGACTTCAGGGATTCTATTGAGACGTTTTTAAATGGTCTTGAGTGATGTAATCAGGTTAAATACAAGGTAAGTGCTCTAGACGTTTATGTATTGGAAGTTATTTGTGTCAGTATTTTAATGACTGACCATGCATGTGTTTTTAACTTGAATATGTAACTCTCTGGAATAGAAAGGGACTTTTTAGGAAGGTGAACCCAGCTTGGTGTAAATCCATTCCAGCAAAATAGTTGCAATAGTAACCTTAAAAGTTACTGGTAGGATTAGTGGGAACAGAACAAACTGCTGGAAAACACTTCAAAAGCTCATTGCTTTTATGATAGCTCAGTTTCTAACTTTCTTCTGAAAGTCAGGGTGAAAATTTCAGTTCAAGTCTAGTTCTGACCAGTTATTTGCAAAAAATATGGCTTTTGTATCTCAGGTGGCAACAATTGTGCTGTGTACAATGATACTAACAGATGCCTATTACTCATGGAATGACCTTGCTTGGGACCTTTCCTTCTTTCTGAATACATCACAGAAATTGTCAATACAAACTTAGACATAAACTGAGAATGTTCATATCTCTCTTTGTCGTTCTTTCCAAACAATGAATTCCTTTGTATTGAGGGTGCTCCTTCATTTTTGCATATCTATCACAGTGGTGTATTTTTACTGTACCTGTTCCTCATAGGAAAAGCTTTATCATAGTAAATTCCAAGAGTGAATGACAGGAGAGGTTAACTAGTAACTTCTAAATAAATTTCACTAGCAAATATTTATCCATTTTGTCTTCGCCCAGGATCCTAATTTAGATTTTATTCATAATACAAGTCATTAATTTTAAATCTTAACTGTATAATGGTGAGCTGCTGATGACTCTGATAACTCCTTTTCATTCTTACTTTGCTAAAACAAATTTCAGTGAAAAGTGTTTTCAAGTTTGTTTCTTTTTTTTTCCAGAAGTGATTTTGCAAAGTGGACAGTAATGGAGTATATGAGCACAGGTAGTGATAGCAAAGAGGAGATTGACTTATTGCTAGCTGATCTAAATATGTCTGAGGTGATAGCCATCATGGAAAACCATTATCCAGGTGAAGACATTGCAGTCTATGAAGACAACTTAATTACAATGTGTGAAGAGGCAAATCAAAACGATGAACGTGCAGAATCATTACTGTTTTGTGAAAGGGAGGTCTCTTTGATGTCCTCCGTCAAATACGGGACTGTGGAAGACCTGCTTGCTTTTGCAAATCAGGTTTCTAACACTGCAAAACAATTTAAAGGATGCAGACAACAGGAATCTGGAATCCTCTTGAATATGGTATGTCTGTTTTACTTTTAATTACTTTGTCGTTTCATACTGAATGTCATTTCATAGACCTTAGGAATTAGAAGTTTTTAATGATTCTAAATAAAGATTGGTTCCAGGAGTAACAGGCTGTGGTTTCCTGTGCAACCCTGGGGCTGGAAGGGGTCTCTAAACCTATCAAGTCTAACCCCTGCAGTCTCAGGCAGCTATGGAGAAAAGTTTGTTTTTCAGCAGAATCCACTCTGTTATCTCCTAGTATCCCTGGAGGTTAGAAAACATTTCCCAGTATTGAATACAAACTTGAGACAAGCAGTCAAAAAGTAAAATCTACAACTCGTTTTGTCCTTTCAGTACTTAAAAGGGGCTTATAAAATCGACAACTTGTATAAAAAAGAGCGGGAATGACTTTTTATAAGGTCATGTAGTGATAGGAAGGAGGAATGATTTTAAACTGAAAGTGCAGAGATTTATTTACTCTGAGGGTGGTAAGGCTCTGAAACAGACTGTATAGAGGAACTGTGGGTGCCCCATCCCTAGAAGTGTTCACGGCCAGGTTGGATGGGGCCCTGAGCAACCTGACCTAGGGGGTGACATCCCTTCCCACAGTAGGGGAATTGCAACTAGCTGATCTTTTAAGGTCCCTTCCAACCAAAGCCTATCTATGATTCTATGAATTATGATGATTTACAGGTCTGGGAAACAGTAAGAGTATTCTAGTACCTTGTGTTCATACATTCATTATGAACATTCATTATGCAAACTTCCAAAAATAAATATCTAGGATCTAATGATATAGTTCCTAAATTTGCTCTATCTGCACAAAATGTCAACAGTAGTAATGTAAGGAGAAAAAACACATACTATCAAGTGTGATTTTAAGAGTTAAAATATTATGTAATATCTCACACTGCTGAATTCAAGTATATACATGTGTTGTTTTGAGATGTTAATTTTTTCCTTAAAATTGTTAGTTTTCTACAAGCATCTCTAGATATTAGTGTCATTAAACTTTTGTTTAAGATCAGTTGCTGTGGGAACAATGAATGTTGCAACGGAATTCTGTTTATGTATGTTGGTATTGCTGCAGTATTTTTAAGATGTTCAATATCCATAATCTTAAATATCTTGCATATGAAATATATTTTAGATATATTACTATATATATTATATATACTACATATTTAAATGTCTTGCATATGATATATATTTCATATGAAGTCTATTTTATATGTGAACACTGAGTGCTTGAGGCTTGCTTGTTACTCAGGGTGTTGCTTTATTCTGATTTGGAGGGAGCATTGCAGTATCGCAAAACAATCACTTTCCAAATCTGTAACATTGAAATGACACTTAGTGATATTAAATATTTCTATACTTAGGGTCAACACTGTTCTACATGCTCATGGTTGTTTTGCTTGCATATTGGTTCTACAGATACATACAATTGGTATGAACTATTAGGTGCACGTGATCCTGTTATGCAACTGAGGGTTGGAGGCAGGGCATTCCCTTTGGATGCATTTCAGTAGGTATTACAGATATTTCTCTGTAAATATCTACAGCATTTTGGTTAGGGTCAGGAGTGTTTCTGATTGCCTGGTGACCCCCCCTGACTGCACTGTGGCTTGCATCACAAAGGGTCTTGAAGTGCACAAGCTGGATTTCTTTCAGTTAAAACTGAATTGAAAGATGCATGGCATCCACAGAAATATGTTCACAGGGTCAAGCTAGGAGCTAGTCCTAAAATTCTCCTGAAAACATGGCGTGGTGGTTGTCGCTATCTTGCTCTGCAAATCAGCTCTGCTCGGCATCTCTTCCTTTCCAGGATAAAGTGTAACCCATATGGATTAGTCTCAACACTTTGAAATGCAGAAGTAGGCAAGCAAGATGTCCAGATTGCTTTACTCTGGCTCCAATAAATAGAAGGAAGACTTGTTCTCTCTATCTTAAGCAGAATACTTTTTATTAAAGGACAGCCCCCCATATCCCCTTGGCCAAAGGTTAAGAACTTATATGCCTCAGATTTAGGAACTTAGAAGAATTAATTTATTTCATGTAGGTACAAATCACAAATGACAGTTTTAGCAGTCAAGAAGATACTTTCCTAATTGAAAAGCATAAAGGTAGATTAAGAATAAAAGATTATAGTTCTGTCTTAAATAGAAATGTAAGCCAAATAACCTTCCTGGTCCGCTGCTATCTTAGAAAGGGTATCTGAAGAGCTGAGTATTTGAGGCCCTGTGACAGGTATGAAATGATAAATATCCTTGATGTGATTTACATATCTTCAGGAATCTTGAAAAAGTAGCAGTAAGGAGATTAATGATATTCCAGATACTGGCTGAAATAATTAGAAGCATATTAATAGGAAATATTATTAATTTTGTAGCTGAGAGACTGAAGAAGCAACATCAGAGATCGAGCAGTACTCACATGACTGTAGTTAGGTGTTTGGTTTCTCTCTGTCACGTGCAGAGGGAGGGAGCTGTTTGGGAGAAAGATTTAGAGCAAGATACTGACTTAGGTGCCTGGAATCCCCTCCTTGCCTAGCTGGTCATAGAGAAGAACCAAAGCTCCCAACATTACCCACCTAGAGAGGCAATGTTACTCCCACTCTTCTTTTTAAACTGTGGTATAAAACTAGAGGAAAGTAGCTGGTAAAATCACGGCAGGCTTCTTTGACCTTCTACTGAGCAGCAGAAACTCCAATACACAATGGAAAATTAAACTCCTAGCAGTACATGTGATATTAGGAAATGCTGAAACTCTTGCTCACATTGTATAAGATAACCTGTGAGTAACAGGTATGTGGCATAACAAGATTACAGGAAGGACAAACATGTGCAGGTAAATCTAATAACGAGAGGTAGGTAATTTCATTAACCCAGCTGCTGTTGTTGTTGTTTCAAAACAATTAATTGCAACTTACACTTCATAAGTTAGTCACTGAAGAGAATCGTGGATGCCTGAGCTGTGAATGAATGCCACACCTCACATGCTGTTCTCATTTGGCATTACTAAATAAAGACTGCTAAGCAGATCGTGTGCATCATACACATAAGTGATATTTTTTTTTCCAGTATATGCATAAAATTAATTAGATTTGAAGTACTTTTAACTTCACTGTGTTTTTTTATTATTCATTTAACTCTACAGATCACACCCAAGAACGGGCGCTATCAAATTGACTCAGATGTTCTCCTGTTTCCATGGAAGTTGACTTACAGGAATATTGGTTCTGATTTTATTCCTCGGGGAGCTTTTGGGAAAGTGTACTTAGCCCAAGACAGAGAAACCAAGAAACGAATGGCATGCAAACTGGTATGTTAGTTCAGTAGTTTTATCTCTGAGCAAATATTGTATAACATACTACTTACAGTATATTTTCAAATATGTCTGCATCAAATTCCACTGTTGGCTGATGATCATCTTGGTTTTGCTGGCCTAAACAAGGTGGGGAAAATGCACACCACTGTTAGCTTGTTTTAATTTTTTGGCTCTAAAGCTGCAAATGTCTCATCATTTTGAAAGTACCTAGAAGTGTGTGTAACTGGCATGTGGGGTGTGGTGCAGAGTAGATTTTCTACTTGTCCTGCTGTGGTAAAATATTGGTGTGAGATCCTGTCCCTGCTGAATGTGGAGCAAAACCCTGCTGCTGCAGAAGTTTTAGGCTCTTGTCCTTTAACTGAGGTGCTTAGACTTCAGTTTTCTTTACTCCAGTGATATTAAGAACTGAGAATTCAGTATGTGCAACTCTGTGTTTTATGCACTGATGGAGTTAAGGTTGTGAGATGCCTCAAAAGAACTGCTGAGCACTGCCCTACTTTTATGCAAGCCAACATTTTCTTCCAGCTATTCCATTTAACATACTATTTTGAATTGAGCAGTAAATATTCGGTGCCAGTAAAAGCTCAGTTGGGATGACAACAGTTGCTCTATATCCCCCAGCTCATGAATAAGTACCTGTATTAATTCTGTGTGTGAAAGAGTTGGGCAGGCAGCTGTATGTCCTTCCCTTGCAGCCAGGGTGTCCACAAGGGGACAGATTGTTAGCTGCTCCTGCATAACCCACTGCAGAATTAAGTATACTAATGTTTCTGAAAATGCAAACAGTATTTTTCACTGAAATCAATGAGCCTCTTCTCTAGTTCACAGACATGGGTCCAAGGGAAGAAAACTAAACAGAGCAGTAGTAGCTTTTCGGTGTGTAAGCAAACTGCTTTTATTGTCTCAGCAATCTGCCATCAGTACTTTTTAAAGAAATACCGTGCTGCTGGTGCTCCTTTCAAAGCAGGTTTCATTTCTTGTAAGCCATAAACCAGTGCTGATAAGGACTGAATTGAGGTCATTAATGGGCCTGAGCACTGCAAGCACCGATCCACCTGTCAGGTGGGTGTGTAGTTCTGGTAGTGCAGATGAGTGCACAAAGCTAATGGAAAAAGCAGTGGGAATTTTATCTCCTTCACCAGGAAGTTTGCATAAAGCTTTTGCGTAATCACTGGATTTTGACGGGAATAACTCTTGCTACATTGCTTTTTCTGGAAGATCGCACTTTTTATTTGGGCACAATTCCAAAATATCTCTCAACTTTTAACAGGATGTCTCTCAGCTGCAAAGGAAGACAAGTCACAGGAGCAAAGTAAAGCTCATTATTTTAAGAAGTGGATACAAGTGCTATACTTCCTTATTTTCTGTTAATGTATAGGATAATTAGTGTCCACATGGATAACTTGTTTTTATTATGGATAACTGTGGTTTTGTTTCAATGTCCTAGGTCCCAGTGGAACAGTTCAAACCATCGGATGTTGAAATACAGGCATGTTTCCGTCATGAAAACATTGCTGAATTATACGGCGCTATTTTGTGGGATGAGACGATCCATCTCTTCATGGAAGCTGGAGAGGGAGGATCTGTCATGGAAAAGCTGGAGAGCTGCGGTCCTATGAGAGAGTTTGAAATCATTTGGGTGACAAAGCATATTCTGAAAGGACTTGACTTTCTCCACTCGAAGAGGATTATCCACCATGATATCAAACGTACGTCTGTGTGATTCCTTGGGGTGCTTTCTGGTCCTGGCTGGGCTGGGGCCCTGGTGGAGTCCCTGGGACTGAGCTGGGGCACGTAGCCTTACATTTCTGAGTGGGAGGGATGGATAATGCCTAACAAATGGCAAGGACAGGTTCTGGAGATAACAGTTATTTACACTATTTATTAATTCACTCCAGCAGAGAGGGTAATTAGAAAGTCGTAGATCCTATGCCATTCATGAGCAACTCAATTTAAATAAAAAGCTAAAGATTGAACTTATCAGTCTGTGTTCAGCCAAAGTTTCCTGCTTTCAAAATAAATTCATCCTGAATGTTTCCATGCTCACCTTCAACTCACACCTTCTTTTAGATTCTACATTTTTACATATCATTTACATTTTTACATATTCTTTGAGACACTTTGGAAGTAAATACATAATTTGTGCTGCTTTTTTCTTTCAACAAGTACAGCAAATTTATATATATATAAAGTATTTTATACATATTATATATATTTAATATCTAAAATATATTTGATATATTTAATATATTTTAATATTTATAAAATATAAATATACTTTAATAAAAATTTGCTTTTAAAAAAATGGATATTTACATGTATAAATAATAAAACATTGATGTTAAGTCTAAATTAAATATACTAATATTAAATTGCTTTAAAATTTAATTTTCATGTGTTGCATTTAAATTAGTATTAAATGTTGTTCCTCCCAGTACCACCTCAGCCCACAGATAATCTCTGTGAGTTTATTTAGCTAAACTTGAGGGCTGAACGTAGAAATATTCAGACTGAAGCATTACAATAGTTCACAGAAGATGATTGTTAGAAACTGCTAAATTTTTATTTCAGTCTTGCATTTTCAGTTTTTGGTTTTTTTTTAATTTGGTATGGGTCAGTAGTTTAGATGTAAGCCTTTGAGATTCTGACAGCTACAAAACTGCTTATTTTTTCCCTTAATTTTTCTTTCTTATTTGTAGTAGGAGTCTTTCCAATGGGTTTATTTTAAATGGCACTAACAAAAACATTATTTAAACAATCTAAAAGCCAAACCAGCCCAAAGCCTACTACATCCAGGTAGTAAATAGTAGAACCAGCCCATTGTGAATGTGGTGGATATGAGTGTGTTCCGCTTTTCCCAGCCTTTTCCTGTGTTGGTGCAGGGCAGATGATGAGGCAGAGGTTGCCTGGGGCAGACGTGGTTGTCCAGAGGTGCAGGGGGTGAGCCCTGACCATGCTCCTGCCTGTTGGGTACCAGGGGTGAGCTGAGTACTCCAGGACCGAGGGGGACCCATGCCCACTGCCTGGCAAGGCAACCTCCACGCAGGGAGCAGTGTGTGTTTTCCCTCCCCAGGTAGAATCAATAGAAAAGAATGTTTCCCAAAACCTCTGATTATTTCTTCACTCTATCTGCTGCTTTTGAGCTGCAATTAAGTCTGTTCTGCTGATACAGAAGATGAAGATTTTATTGAGAGGGAAAAAATGTACTGAGCAAATAGGAGGAGGACATTCTGGTTCTTGGGAGGTGTTCAGTGTTACCACTCATTTTAACCCTTGGTTGGAGAGCAGTTAAATCATCAGGCTGTTTGGTGGGGGGAGCTTCAGTCCAAAATCAGCTGCAGCTGGGACTGGTATGATCCCAGGCAGGCAGCAGATCCTGCTGCACTGTGGCAGTGTGGTCCTTTGCAGCATCTGTTATGGGGTGTTTAAAATCCATATCTTCAAAGTTATCCCTAAAATTAGAGATTTATGTAGTCTTTAGTGTTGGTAAGGAGGCAGCTGTGTGAAGCATTGCTGCAGGAATCAGAACTGCTGAAATCAAGTCAGTCCTCTCACTGGGTGGTCATGGTAGGCACTGTCAAGGTGGAAAATGGCCCACAGTTTCCTGTAAGAGAAATGTGTTTCTGTTGTGTAACTTGGAGACTTCATTTTACTACATCTTCTGAAACAGCAAACAATTTCTCAAGGCTCACACTGAGCACTACATTCTTAAATGTTTGATCAGAAATACAGCTGCAAACAAAGCCTCTGAGTACAAAGTTGTGCCTTAGGCAGAGTTCTATGAAGGAAAGTAAATTAAGCTCCTAGATGCTACTGCAGTTAAGAGGGAGTTTGAAATGCTCATTCTTCTATTACTTTTACGGCTATTGTCTGTCCTGTATTGTCCTGCTGAGCTGCCCTCATTGACCGGTGCAGGTGACTGGTGTGGCTGCTGTGGAGGCACCCTCGTTACCCTTTGTTTCTGTCTTCACTTAAAAGAAAAACTTACTGGTGTTATAAACAATTGTGCTGTTTATAGCCAGAGCTGCACAGCACAATCTCCACCTTGGAGACCATTAAACATCTTCAGTGCCCTGTGCTGTGGTGCCTACCAATCTTCTACCTACCTCCTTTTCCCTCAGCCTTTTCCTCTCTCTCATATTTTCTTTTAATTTTGAGCTAAAAAAATGACCAAACATTGATTCTTTTACGTAAACCAGTCCAGTTTGATTTTTAATATATTGTTTAAAATGAACCAAATCATTACCAGACCTATTTTGTCTAGAAGGTTATTTGCTGTAGAGAGTGGCTGTGCTAATCCCTCTCCCTTTGCAGGCTAGCATCTGAATGAAACAGGAGTATTGTAAATAAATACCAAACGTGCCAGACACTTAAATTATGTAATTTTTGTTTTTCTTTTAGCAAGCAACATTGTCTTTATGTCAACTAAGGCTGTTTTGGTCGATTTTGGCCTAAGTGTTCAAATGACTGAAGACATTTACTATCCCAAAGACCTTAGAGGAACAGAGGTAAGAAGCTGAAAGGGCAAAAGGCTTTATATTGCGTTAGTCCTATGGCTGTGGTGTTTAGGCTCAAATTTGAAGCTGAGGGTTTAGAAGCATGGGTAAAATAGTTGCTATAAAACCTATAAAAAAGTTGCAAACATTAATGGAGTCTCAATTATATTTTTATTTTCAACTTGCTGAACTTTGAAAGCTGTGTCACTTTCTCTGCAGTCCCATTTGTTAGCAATTATGAAGTCAAACAGTACTCCGAGGAGGGTTGTTCGCAGTGTTTCAGCTGCTGGTCAGAGACACTTCAAACAGGAATTTGTTCTTTGCTGTAGCAAAGATTTCTTCTGAGATACTCACTATAGACTGTATATATATTTATCTGTATGTATATAGTGTGCTCAACACCGTACTTTGATTCCTCCTTCAAAACCACAGAAATTACGGATGTCTGGGTTTCATCCCTTAGCCCTTCTAAGCTCCGTTCCCCATCTACATGTCACCCTTTGGTTCTTCACAGGTTGTGCATGGCACGGTTCACAGTTATCTGGTAAAATTGCTCAGACATTACAGTGATAGAGGTGGGGTCATTTTAAATGTTCTCAGTAACTTTGAGATTCTGCACACCACTAGGGCTGCATTCCTGCTGAGGGGTTTCCAGGGCTGGAGTTTTAGCAAACAACCAAGCAGCAACAATGAGCTTGGATAGCTGCTGCAGATGTGGCATTTGTGTTTCCTGTGTCTGGAGGAGATTGTTTACAGGAAATACTTTAGCTGAAATGTTGGCACTTATCCTTTTAATAGTCTTCCACGTGTATAAAGAGGAGATCTTTGTGTAACTGACAAAAAACATTTCACTTTTAGAAGAGTAGGATAAACCAAGATTCCACAGAAGGTCAGGTTCATTTGTTTATTTTTTCAAGATAATTGAGAAAACACTTGAATATTTGTTTTCAACGTCTTTCTAGTCAGGGGAATTAAAAGCTTAAAATTCTTGCTGAACTGGAAGCAGCATGCTTTCTGCCATGCTTCATGTGTGAGCTTTGTGGGGTTTTTACTTTGGTTTGGGGTTTTTTGTTTGTTCAAGGGGGTTTTGCATGCTGTTAATGCGAATAAGAACAATGGTAGGTATGAGTTGGTAGGGTATTTCCCAGTGATGGAGATGTGTATAAACAGGAAATTTCCATAATTGTGGAGCAGACTGGTGAGGATGCACTTCTGGGTCTTGGAGGACAGGCCAAGGTTGTGTTAGTAAGAACAAGTGAAAAGTGAAAACACTTCAGTGTTTTCACTTTGCTGAGCGAAAAACACTTAGTTCTTCATTTAATAGGAGGAAAATGTTTCCACACACTTTAACACCTGCAGTCCTGTCCTCAGGAAGCTGATAGTTCCCCCAACCCTGAAATATGGACATGTTTGGTGTTTGCTGTCTCAGGGAAGCAGCAATCCTGCCGCAGCATCACAGCCAGAAGTGAGGTTGGAGAGACAGCACTGGGAAGAGAGATTTTCAGATACCAGTGAAAGACTTGCAGGCTAATGTTCCTGATGCTTCCTATAGGTTTTTCAGCTCAGTCTTCATTCTAGGCCTCTTCCTCTCCACAGTGCCTAATGTTCACCCACAAATACCCTTTATAGTCTGGCTTTCTTGATTTTCTTTTTTTTTTTTTTTTCAAAGTAAGATCTTAACTCTCCAAAGTCCCTTTGAGTTTTGCACCCTGAATTATGGAGCCTTAAGAAGTGGTGCAGTTGTCGTGCTGTTCCTGCATGTAATTGTGCAACCCCTGTTTGGGGCTCTGTCACTGCCAGGCAGCACTGTGCCTGTGAACTGCCTGGTTTTTCTTACATCTGGTGTTGGCAGGGACTTGTGTCCTTGAGGGAAGTAGCAGGTGGAGTAACCTTTGTCCTGTGTATGTTTTCTGGGAGTTAGGATTTTTATTCACTTCTCTAGCACAGAAAGTCTGAATGTAGTGAATCTTCTTTGTGTTTATAAAAATGAGTAGTTATGATTCTGGGTGACAGGATTGAAAGATAAATTTTGTTTAGATGGTGTAGTGTGAAAAAAACTGGTGCTGCTTCTTTTGTGTACAAGTCATGCAGAACATTAAACTGTGGTTATGAAACTGCTCTGCAGGAAATACTTTTTCTAGGCAGTTGCTACTCTTTCTGTTATGCTTCTGCCACTTTGTTAAAATATGTAAGCTTCAGTTACAACCATTTGAGGGTAAAAAGTTGTCTGCAAAAGTTTATTGAGTGTGGAAGGTATGATTCATTTTCAGGAATGCTAAACTAAAACTAGTGCAGCATGAAGAGGGGACTGGTTCTTAGCTGGGCTGTGACACTGGTCTGACTGGCAGGCAAGTGCCAGCCCACGAGTCAGAAGGAATAAGAATGGGAAGTTATGCATAGCTTGAGCTGCCTGCTTTGGTGACAGCAGTCTGAAATCAGAGCTTCAGAGCCCATTTTTGATTTTTGTCCCTGTGCAGTCAAGGTGCATCTTGACCATTTTCTCACCTTAACTGGAGACAGGAGCTTGTGCCAACATTCTTTCTTGAAGCAGCTGCTTTTTGCTTATGTAGGTTTCACTCAAGTTGCACTTTATTTGCCAAACACTTCTTTTTACCAAATTAGAACTTTTCTCCTTATGAGACTTAAAGGTGGAGGGTGCAGATGCACTGATTCTCTCTTAGCCCTGAGGAAAGCAATGGATAAGTCAGTAACAGCTGCAGACACCTGCTGAGGCTTTGCACACACTTTCAATTACAAGTTCTATTTGCAGATATGGAATGTAATTTACTAGGAACTATTCCTTGGAATTTGCGTGAGCCCTACAGCCGTTCTCAATCTGTGGCAATAAGCAATCAAACCATGTGGTGATGACTTAACTTCCTGCCCTTGTGTCAGTTAATGGCTTTTAATGTGATTCTTTGTGTCAGGATAACTTGAACTAATTAAAGTTTGTTTGAATTCTTTAGAGGGAAATTGGGTGAGGGAAAAGTAGAAACCAGAAGCAAATATGGTAGCTTGCTAGCCTGCTGTGCTGTGGGCTGTGCCCATGTGATGTTGAAACCCACTCCCCGGGCCAGTGGTGATGGCAGAGCTGTGCAGGGTGTGCCTCCTGCATCCTGCCTGGCTGCCTCTCCTCTGGCTGCACTCCGAGCTGCCTGTTGCTGGCAGGAGCTTCCAAGATCCTTCTTCAGACTCTTGGCAAATTCAAATGTTTCTTGGCAAATGAAATGTTTGGAAGGAAACTATTTTGGTTTCCATCAGGAAAGATCAGAATTTTTGGTTTGGAAAAAGGTTAGAAGAGGGCTTCTTGTCTTCATAGCTGCTTTGAGGATAATCTGATGGAAAGGGCACCTAATTTTTAATTTATGCATTGCCTAGACCTGGCCTATTCCTCATCATCACATTTTTCAGGATAATGCTCCAACATGGAGCTTACTGAATAAGAAGGAGGAGGCAAGAAGAGTAAAGAAGACAGGAAGGAATATATCTGCTGTTTCTGCTCAGAAGGGTTGTGTAGTATTCTGTGTAACAGGGGTCTGAGGAGTGGGCTGCTACCCCCATCAGGGTGGCTGTCAGTACAGTTCATCCTCTCTAGCTCATGCCCAGCCATTGTTCAAGCAGAATGGAGTAGTCCCAGCAGTGCCCCACTAAACAAACTGGCAATTCAGGCACCTGCTTTTGCTGTGAAAGGGATGGGGCTTCTGCTACTGTGAACAAGGCAGAGCCATGGCTTGAACCTCAGCCTCTCACAGCTCAGCTAAGGCCCACAGCCACTGAGCTGAGGCCTGTCTGAGGAGGGCAAGCCTGGAATATGAGTTTGTCCAGGTACTGTCTCTTTGGCTGTACTCATGCAGAACAGAACAATCTTATTTCCCAAATGGTGCTTGCAGGTACTAGTGGGATGCATCCCTTCTGATGGGTTGTTTTCAGGATCACAAAATGGTAATTAAGTTTCTTTGGTTTGTTTTCCCCCGTTGAGTAATCTTTTTCTTTTTTTAACTATTTTTCACAGATTTACATGAGCCCTGAAGTTATCCTTTGCAGAGGCCACACAACAAAAGCAGACATCTACAGCATGGGAGCTACTATAATTCATATGCAAACAGGCATCCCACCCTGGGTGAACAGATACCCTCGTTCTGCATATCCATCCTACCTCTATATTGTAAGTGTCCTTAGCAGAGCCAGTTCACTATCAGTTGAAGGGTTTCCTGTGCTCTTGTTGGGAAAGCTCCAGTCATACAAAAACTATCAAAATATTTGTCGGAGAGATGATATCATCCTTTTTGCTTCAGGGGAGGGAGGGAGGGAAGAAGTGGGTTTTGATCATTTAGGGGAAGACAGAGACTGAGCTGGAGTTGTCTCTGTGATTTGTGTTTCAATTTACAGGCCTTGGGTTTACTAGAAGGACAGGGTTAGATCAGTGTGAGACTTGATTGAAACAATCTGTCTTCTACTTGTCTGTTTTGCTTAGAAGTTGCAGATAAAAACCGGAGCCTTGGCAGATATGATTCTCTGATTCATCCAGTGTGGTACAGAAATCTGGTGAATTTGCATTGCACTGGATTTTAGGCTTACTCAAAGTTTCTTTGAGTTTTTAAGCTTATTATAAAATCTGAATTTTAAAAAGTGGATTTTGTGTAGTTGCATGTTCTGTTCTAGTTGATCCACCCTACTTAGGGAGGTGATGAGTCCTGATTGGGGAATTCCTAGACAATTCATGTGATTATCCGTGACTTCCTCTTCCACTGTTCTTGGAATAACGGTTTCCATGGTCTTTTTCATTCCAACAGATACACAAGCAAGCTCCCCCCTTAGAGGATATTGCTGAGGACTGCAGCACTTCCATGAGAGAATTGCTAGAAGCAGCTCTGGACAGGAATCCTAATCACAGGCTGTCTGCAGCAGACTTACTGAAACACGAAGCCTTACACCCACCCCCAGAAGAGCAGCCGCGGTGCCAGAGTCTGGACTCGGCGTTGTTTGAAAGGAAAAGACTGCTCGCGAGGAAGGATCTGCAGCTGCCAGAAAATATTACAGGTAATGGGATCAGGCTCACTTGCCTTGTGCTTTGTAGGCTTTACTTTGTGTCAAATCTTGATTTGAATGAGTGGTAAGGAGCCAACGAAACTCAAAACACATCTGAGAAGTGACCGATGAAAATCCCAATCAGATGAGATCACACCCCGAGGTCATTAAGTGATCTGTTAAACGCCCATTGACTTCAATGGACAGGAATTTAGCCTGAATTCTACGGGGCTCTGGAAGGTCTGGCTCTTGGAAAAGCCGTGGCAATCATTGCGGGCACTTCATGAAGTATAGATTGTTCTCCCAAATGGACTCAATTTGCCACTGTACTGGAGATGTTTTATAGACACTCTTGATTTGTAAACAATGACAAAGTCCAACAGACACCAACAAATCAAACACTCTTTGCCTTTTTAAGGAAAACACACACACAAAACTATAACTAATGTTGCTGAGTGTCAGCAGTACAAACCCCTTGTTTCAAAACCAAGAATGACTGTGGGACAGAATGCTGTTTTCCTTGTGCATTAGTAAGTGCTTAATGAAGGATAATACACCAGCTAGGTAGGAAACAGCCCTTTCAAGCCTAAGCGAGATTTAGTGCCAGCAACCTGCCAACAGGCTTCAAAATGCTTTTCTTTTACTTACCAAATACATTTGGAGAGTTCTGACAAAAGACATTGAAAGACTCTTCCCAGACAAGTGGTTTATTTAATTGGGATAAGTATTTCGAAATATATTTGTGCAAAGTTTTGGGTGCTGTAATGCATAACTGTTGCAACAAATTCACTGATAATATCAGTCACAGTTTTTAAATTTAGAATGGCCTTGTACCTTCTGGATTTTGCCTTGGGGGTGCATAATCCTTTGACCAGCTCAGACCATCTGAATCAGTTCTTTTGAAAATGAAAAGAATATTTGACCATTAAACTTGGACTTTATTATAGGTGCTTGAGATTCCAAGGCACTCATTATACAAGTATTCAGGGGAATTCTGCCACTGCAAACCCAATCTATCTTTTCAGACCTTGATTTAAAAGGAATGAAAAATCTGAAACTGATGGTCCTGTATTTGTTCTCTATTGTCACACCCAGACAAAGATGATGTCATGTGTTTAGATGAAAATTTCCCTATGAGGAAGCAGAATTCTCAGATGGCAGAAAGTTAGCAGATTTTTTTCTTGCACCAAATTCTCCTCCAGCACTTTAGCTCAGAGGATGAGAAAGCTCTGCCTAGCTATCCCTGCTGATGAAGACTTTTTTAAAGTAGTTGACTACACTTGCTGTTTTCAGTCGCAAAGTATTTTGCTTTCTTTGTCCTAGAGTTGTGGGTTTGTTTGTTAGATTTTATTTGAGGTTTGATTTATGTTGTATTTTAAAATTTTCTAAGCCACAGATTAGTAAGATTAAAAAATAGGCCAAATATTCCAGTAATACCTACAAACATGAAAATGAACTGAAATAGCTATTTGTGCAGAAATGACATGGTTTCTCTGTTTTCTTTTTAGATTCCTCATTGTGTAATGGGAGCATGGAGGAGTCGGATCTGCTAAAGAGACAAAGATCACTCTACATAGACCTTGGAGCTCTAGCTGGTTACTTCAATATTGTTAGGGGACCACCAGCCTTAGAATATGACTGACTCAGTAACATTTTGTGTTGATGGGTCAGAAATGGACCTCTACCTCTTAAAACTTGATTTTAAGACTTGATTTTCCAATTTGTACATAAAATTATTGCCATTATAGGCTGTCAAATGTGAATAGTGTTTAATTGCACAGATGATTAAGCTAAACCCTCAGGGGCTCTGATAAGCTGATCCCAAGCAGTGATGTTTGTGTGTCTGCTGGTTGACCAACAAGAAGATGGCAAAAGGAGCACTGCTGGGAATGTCTTAATCCAGGATATCTTCCTGTGCTGGGCCTTGCACTTTTGTAAAACTTGTAATATATGCTTGCACATAATGTCAGGAAAAAATATAACTGAGCATGTGGGCTGTAAGATTCAGTCTCTCTGAGCTGTCCTTAGAGAAAACCTTCCTGCTACCCCTCTCAAAAAAAAAAAAAAAAAAAAGAAACCCTTTATTTAAACAGTCAAAGGCTGGTTCAGTCTTGTTCTTTCTTTAAGACTTGGTCAGTCTCTAGTCATTCTTAATGAAAATCAGGGCCCCCATTAGCTGAGCTAATTTCTATCAGCTGTCCGTGGAGTTAGGTTATCACTTGTTTACAGATGTGTTTTCACTTTGCATCTTCCCTGGGCAGTGGGAGCTAAGCAGGAAGCTGTCCCCTTCTCTGTGGGTTGAGGGACTCTTCTTCTGGCAGTATCAGTTAGCTTTGGGATTTGCACAGCAAGTTGGCCCTGACAAAGTATGACAGTGACTCCAACTCTTTCCTATGTTACAACTACTGCAAGGGTATCTATGATCATTTTCAAGTGTAGATCAAATGTTATTCCCTATTGGTAATAGTGGGCAGGCTCCAAACTCTTGCTTTTTTATACTTAAAAATTGTACACATGTATAATTGCTGTGAGTGCTGCGGTTTGGAAAGCGTGTCATTAGTGACAAGCAGTGTTTATGTTCCTATGGAAATGGAATTATATTGTTCTTGCTGTGCCTCATACATTTGAAACATGATGTTTTGGATGATAGTAAAACTATGTAAACTGCATAGTTCTGTACATCCCATGGGATGAGAACGTAAACTTTTATAAAACTCTTTCTGATGCTTAGGATGACTCTTTATAAGCATTTGTGTTAAATGGCATACTGTGTATGTTGTACACTGAATCTTTTCTAAAGCACAGTCTCTTTTTCATGTCTGTTATTTAATGCTGCTCCTTTCTAACACATGATCTTAAACAGATGATTTCTAGTTTGATACTGATATGGTCAAATGAATAAATCCAGCTCAGTGCCTTGAGATATGGTTGTTCTTCCTTCATCTTCAAAAACAGCGTGGGGCTGCAGCTGCATTTGGGCCAACACCCCCTACCATGGTCCAGGTACCCTACAGGCATCATTCCACTTATTGGGAAGTAGGATGAAGGTGATTGTTGATTGGACTCTGGTAATAGATGCTAAGTATTTCTGGAAAAATCTCCTTCTCATACCCCAACATTCCTTTTGGACTGCCTGGATGTTGCACAGCAGTTGTGTACAACACAGAACACTTCAGTCCTGATGTTAATTGCTGCAAAAAATGCTGTTGGGAATAACCCACTTGCTCTAGTGCTTTGTGCAAAATCTCTAGGTAACTAGTTGCTTAGAGGAGAGCTGTGTGGGACCCCTCTTAGTATTTATATTGACTTTAGTGATCAGGATATTCAGGGATCAAACTTTCAGAGTGGCTGACTTAAAGAAAACATGACCTAATGGTCTGGATGGTCACCTTTGGTTTCAGAGACCTGTGTCCAATTTTATGATCTTTTGCTGACAGCTTTTGATCTTTAAGGAGATTCATAGAATTAGTAGGAGGCAACTTTTCAGGTAACTGGAGGTGGGTTTATAATCTCTCACCTGGTTTCCCTTCTATAAAATCAAGGTGTTTATTCTCACCAGACAATGGCTAGAGGTTAAGTGAATGCTTATCGAGTGCCTGTATACTTCAACAATGAGATCCATGTCAAACTTGCAGACTGCTAGGGGTCTTTTATCTTTGCTTTAAAAATGTTACACTGACTTTCCTTCTATTTTTTTCTGTAATGCTATTCTCCTTTCCCCCAGCCAATTAAATGTTTTAGCATGGAAATCTGCATATGGAGACACTATTCAATATAGGTTCACTATTTCATATTTGGGTTTAGTTATGACTTTTGTATATCTTCTTACTAGGAAAGTAGTAAGTGACCAGGTTATCCAAAATAATTACAGTGTATGTATTGCCTATGTATAGGTAAAAAGGTTTGGCTGAGTGAACCAATAGCTCTTCATAGACGGATCCACATGTCTAAACAGTATGAGTGCTTCAGGATAAATATCACTTCAGAGGATTGGTACACAATCAACAAGCAGCTGTTCAGGTGTGCTGAACACCAAGCATTGCTTCTAGCTCTGTCAGCTTTCTAATAGCTGAGAACTCAAATGAGCCTAAGGCTGCAGCATAGCAGGAATTTCTCTCTGGAACAACACATCACATCCCAAACATCCCACATCCCTCAAGCATATCCCACAGTAGTGATCCCTGTATGGTGTAGGTTCACTTGTTTATACCAGCACCTGTGGAATGAGGTCAGGGAAATGATCTGGGTTAGAAATATCCTGGGAGGGGGAAGATTACTCTAATCTGGTTGCCTGAGCAGCTGTGTACTCAGAGCAACTGAGGCTGGAGGTGAGGGGGAGGGAATGAAAATGGATGGTGGGAAAGCCCTGTGCTAGTAGCACAAGCCCCAGGGTTTGGCTGGTCAGTACTGAGCCATGGGATGTTGCAAATGGTTTGCCTCTGTGCTGATTTCTGGTGTGTAGTTTCATTTTCTCTTGAGGGAACACTGAGACTCGTGCTGAACTGCAAAGGAAAACACAAGTGCACAAGGAAACCCACTGCTCAGAATAACTGATTTGGCTGGTTTTGGGGTAGAGATAATTTCCTCACAGTAACCAGTCCAGGGCTGTGTTTCAGCTTTGTGCTGAGAACAGTGTTGATAACAAGGGATGTTTCTGTTATTGCTGAGTGGGGCTTGCAGTGTCAAGGCCTTTTCTGCTTCTCACAGCCTCTCGCTGGGGAGAAGGCTGGGGGTGCCCCAGGAGCTGGGACAGCTGACCCCTCCTGGCCCAAGGGATATTCCAGGCCATACAATGTCAAGCTCAATGTATAAAGCTGGGGGAAGAAGGGGAAACATTCTGAGTGATGGTGTTTGTCTTCCCAAGTCACTGTTGCATACATAATGGAGCTCTGCTGTCCTGGAGATAGCTGAACACCTTTGGAAAGTGATAAATGAATTCCTTGTTTTGCTTTGCTTGTGTGCACAGCATTTGTTTTTCTCTTAGACTGTGTTTATCTCAATCCATGAGTTTTCTCACTTGTACCATTCCAGTCCTCTCCCTCATCCCACCAGAAGGGAGTAAGCGAGTGTCTGTGCAGGGTTTGGTTACCTGCTGAGGGTAAATCACAACACTGATGAAATTAGGGAGCCAAATGTTCCTTGAATTCTCCTGGGCTTAGCAGGTTTCTTATCTCAGCCTGTGACCCTGGGACTGAGATCACCATGACGCTCCTCAGCAAGGCCTCCTGATCTTTGGAAGTCTGAGAGAAGCTGCAGTAGAAGTACAGAGCAGTCTGCCAGTTCTCCCTATGTGCAGAGCTGATGGGAATGGGGAAGGAGGCCCCTGGCCAAGCATTAGTCCCTTTGTGGAGACCTTGGGGAAAACATTGGCTAATTGGCAGAAACGAAGAAGCAGCTGGGGAAGAGTCACTGGAGGTGTGACCCTGCCACAGCTGGGAAGGCCAGGTTGGTTGTCTGGGAAGGACTGGGACGTAGGGAGATGCCTCGTGCTGTGTATGGCCATATCTGGGAACATTTGCATGGCTGGGAACAGCTTCCCTCGGGGCTGTACTAGCTGCTTCCAAGGCTCAGACACCATGAAGGCTTTCTTTGCTTCCTATGCTTTGCTTTGCATCCCATGCCAAGGACTTCACAAATTCCCAACACAAAAGCACCAAATCACTGTTTGGAGCCCAAGCAGCCTTTTCCTTTCTTACAGGAAAGGGCCAGAAAGATCCATTTCTAAAACTGTTACCATCCAAAGCTAACAATTTGGGCAAGTCTTTATAAATTGTGTGCCGACCAAACTCAGCAACACCCAAAAAAAAAAATCCAGCCAGATTTTGGGAGTGGCTCGTTACAGTCCCATGGATGCACAGGCGCTGCTTCAGGCTGGTCACAGACACAGCCGTACTGGCAGATACTGGGGCGTGGTGACTCACCAGGAAGGAGGTGAGCTGCTGTGACAGCTTTGCTCACCTGCACCCACACCTCCTGGCAAGGCAGCAGCACGTGGCACCTGAGCAGGGAGCTAGCATGGCCACAGGAGCAGCCTGAGCATGTGCAGGGGCAGGTGGGCTGGTCCAGAGAGAGGCTGTCAGAGGGAGGATGCTCCCAGAGTGAGGTGTGCAAGAGAAAATGATACAGATCTGATCCTTATCAAAGCTACATGCAATGGCAGCCTCACACTCACCCACAAATCTGGTCTGGAGTGTGAACCCTGTTCCTGCAGGAACCATTGTCAGAGGAGGGATGCTACCATGCTGTCCATGCAGAGACCATGCCCCACTTGCAGGCTGTGTCATTAAGCATAGCTTTGTCAATATGAAAACGTCAATAATTAGTGATGTTTGGAAAGTTTAAATCCTTCCTGGTGCTCATAGCAAGTCACGTGCTAATGTGGCATGCAGCCAAAGAAGAGTGGGAGATGGAAACGAGAGAAGGCAGGGAGGGACTCCACGAGGTGTATGTGCAGCCCAGGAGGACAGGGCGGCAGGAAGGTGTCCACCAAACCTCCAGGGATGAAGTGCCACAGAGTCAGTGCTCAGCCCGGGGGATTATCAAGGCTGCTGGCAGTGCAAAGGGTTGCCTTCTCTCTCACAGTAAGCCAAGGTCAACTTTTCTCCCCCTTGCCTAAGTGTTTAACCATAGCTGGCACCCAAGTATTGTGCAGCTGCTTGCTCAACCCCTCCCCATTCCTGGAGGGAAAGAAAGAACACAAGGGACTCAGGAAAAAAAAAAGGAAAAGTAAGTAAAACTTGTGGGTTGAGACAAGAACAGATTAATAATTGAAACAAAGTAAAGTGTGGTAATAATAACAATTGTAATTTTTAAAAAAAGAAATTATAAAATGAAGAAAAATGAATGATGCACAATTCAATTGCTCACTACACGCTGACCAATGCCCAGCCCATCCCTGAGCAGCAATTAATGCCTTCTGACCACCTCGGCCCTGTTTATATACTAAGCATGATTTTCTGTGGTGTGGAACATCCTATTTGGATGGGGTTTGGGTCAGCTCTCCTGGCTGTGCTCCCTCACAGCTTTTTGTGCTCCTGCTCACTGGCAGAGCACGAGACACTGGAAAGTCCTTGACTTTGTGTAAGCACTACTTAGCAACAACCAAAACATCAGTGTGTTATCAACGCAAGTTTCATTTTAAATCAAAAACACGGCACTAAGAAGAACTCAGTAGTACCAGCTATTAAGAAGAAAAATAATTTTATTCTAGCTGAAACAAGAATACCAAACCTCTTCAAAAAAAAAAAAAAAAAAAAAAAAAAAAAGAAAGAAAAAAAAAAGGAGAAAAACAAACACAGTTTGTCCAAAGAGGAAGTCTACAAAACCCGTTTGAGTTTTCCATAGGTCTTTTTCCTTTGTCAACTCCTCTCTTGTCTGTTCAAATTGCAAGTGAACAGGAGCTGCTGCATGTGGGTCTGGTGCAGGTAAGCTCATGGCAGTGCTGACCCTGAGCTGAGCCTCTGTCTGTATCCCACCATCACTGCAGATGATCCTTCAGGAGCCTTTATTCACCAGTGGGACTAAGATCCCCTCCAACAAATTAACAGTTTCTCCTTAGTTTTGTGCATAATGATAGTTTCCAGGCCTGGCCTGGTGTTCCCACCCCCCATGCAGCTTCCCTCCCATCTCACAGTGCCTGCTGTCCCTCTGCAGCTCTGTCTGGTCCCCACAAGTCGCTGTCTGCTCTGCACATCCTGCAGTGCCAGCCAGCCTGGCACAGATGCAGAGGGACATGTGGGAGGATGGCACATGGATCTGCCTCTGCACTGGGCCACCAACCCCTGGGATGGCATCTGCCAGAAGTGGCATGGGTGGAGGTGTTTAGGGACCCCTGGCTCCTTCTCCCAGTGAGCTCCTGCCGCAGTGCCTGGAGGTTCCAGCTGCTGTCCTGAGCAGAGCCAGAAGCAGGGCCATGCCCCAAGGATGATAGGGCCCCAGTGACACCGTGCTGCCATCCCCTAGGTGCTGGTGGCCCAAGGACAATCTGGACCCCTGGGAGCACTGGGACACTGGAGCTGGGTACTGTGAGGACCATGGCTGTAATTGCTGGCATACAGAGATGGCAGGAAGCCAGCAAAGGCTTGCACCAGGGGATGTGCTTGAAAAGTAGTCTAAAGACCCCATGGGATGACTGGTCTAACTGGCTCCCTGCCCACCCTGCAGACCCTCTGAGGAGAGACAGGTATGCTGCATCCTTGTGGGTTTGAGTGTAGGTGGTTTTGAAAGAACGGAAGACCAGATATCACTATCTCAGGCAGAGCTGGCCAAACACCATGGCATTTCCAAGCGTGCACTGGGTTGTCTTCAGGGAAAATCAGACCAAATTCTGCATGAGAACAGATATTTTAAAGCAAGCGATAAGTATCCTTTGAGGTTAAGTTGGTTCTTCCTTGGAAATATAAAAACATCTTTGGCTACAACATATCAGCAACTCATTTGGCCAAAAGAGCAATATTTCCAGGAAGGGAAATAAGCCAAATAACGTCAAAAATATTCGGGAAGATCTGTCTGCACTGTTTTATGCAAGCAGTACTCCAGTTAGGTTGTACTTTCCAGCCTTGCAGCAAGACTTTAATATTAGCTGTGGCATCTTCTCTTGGCCTTGTCGGTATTATGTGTGGGTAAGTGCAGATTTGATAAAAAGTCAGAAATTACCTGGAAGGAGGAGGCCTAAAGGTGTGTCTCTGAGCACACATCTCCCAAAGAGAGGTGTGGCATTTCTTTCTGCACCCAAGAAACTTGTAAATGGGGCTAAAAGCATTCCCCCTTCCATGATGAAGGTGGAATGATTTCCAAAGCTGATTTGTCAGGTGGTTGCTGGGGCAGTGTTGCACATTCAGACCCCTGAAGTCAGAACTAGTACATGTGCCTGTGCCTGCACACCCCTGGTTCTGGCATACCAGAGGACAGGAGGGACCACCCAGCAAACCCATCCATAGGGAGGGGTGGCAAGAGCCACTTTTATGTTTTTTCCTCCAGACCTCTTGTTAGGACACAAGGGGAACCACACTATCATGTTAGGAATGCTGCTGGGCATAGGCAGCAATAGAGGCCTTTCATCATTTAGCTGCCTGGGGAAAGGAGGAAAAGTCTCTATTTATGTAAGGAAATACAATGTTCCTTCCAAACTTTAGCTCCTTGCAAACTTCAGCTAACTCCAGCTGTTGTTTGCTGGAATTTTGCCTTCCCTTAGACTCTAATGTTTTGCATGCCCAGCCTTTGCAGGTCAGTAGATACTATTTTAGCTTTTGCAGTAGTACTGGTTACAGGACTTCATTGTGCCTTTTTGGTCAGAAAGGCTCTTATTCACATTCAGGAAGTTTTTACTGAACTGGATAGGGCTGCTATAAGAAAAGTCATCAGGTCAGAGACAAGCTTCTCATAGGAGTAATTAGTACCAGAAGCCATGAAGACAGATCATCTTTTCTAAAATGATACTCATGTAAATGTCCCAGCATGAACACCTCTGCCCCTGAAAGATTGAGAAATGAGGCAGAGGTTAGACACCAGGGAAACATGTCAAGTTGTTGAATACGGGCCTGCTGAGCATGACTCATCTCTTGCACATTCCCTGGCGGGTTGCTCCTCTCCCAAGTCCCTTGAGGGATTATTCAGCTGAAGTCATTCACTGACAGTGACATAACAGTTTCAGACCAGAGTTTTGAAAATACAAACAAACAACCTGGTGCATAAGATTGCAGACACAAATTCAAGCCTAATTTATAAGGTCACTTCAAGTTTGGAAATCTTTATTTTTACAGGCATGGGGATATATTTTTGAAGCTTGAATGGAATAGCCCAAATAATTGAGTGAGACCTATCAGCGATTGAGAGATGGGGACATCTGAGTTGAGACCAGAAGCCAATTTTATTGAGTATACAAGGTGTTTATTTAGGATTTTACTTATTTGGCACTTACATAGGGTTCTATTTTTGGTAACAATTTCCATTGGTTACACATCCTTCATGACATCACTTCACCTGGTAGTGAGCATTATCTTATCACAAAGTTTCACAACATGTTTCCTGAACACTTATTGCACAGGGAGCAGTTATCTGTGTCTGTCTCTCCCACGGTTTCTGCTCCATCAGGCCCAAGATATCAGGCTCCTTGATCATCAGTTCCATTGTACTCTCCGTTTGATTCCCCATGGTGACCTTGCAGTCTTCCCCATGTGGAGCAGAGATGGACTGGAGATACTTCCTGATCCACGTGGACCTGAACCCTGAAGGGAAGCAGAAAAAGGTGGGAGACTCCACACCCTGTTACCCACTGACCCATGTTTGGAGACAAGGGTAGAGGCTGACACAAAAAAAGCAGGCACAAAAAGGCAAACCTTGTCTCCCTTCAGTATTTGCCTGCAACCTTGCCCCTGTCTGATGTCCAGAGCATTGGCATCCGTCCTCTTCCATGCTTGATTTCCTCAGCTTCCTATCCGATCTTGCAATATCTCAGGAATGGATTTTATAAATTTCACCTTCTCTAGTTTTTTATTCTCTGTCCCTGCAATTCTCCCAGGTTTTTCCTTGTGCCTGGATGGAGCTACAGAAGGAGACTTGTTTCCTCCTTTCAGGAAACTTTTGACATGCTGTGGGGCATTGTCCCCCCATGCTTTTCTCTGTTTGACTGTCACCTTCTGTCCCCTCTCCCCTAAAGTCACTGGGAGAGGGACAGCCAGGACCTTAGTGCTTTTCTGAGTATCTGAGTAGTAAAGCCCACATCATAGCTCTGTGGTATGAAGGCCAGTCCCCTCTCTCCTGCCAGCCCCTGCAGCGTTTCCGGGGAGAGGAGGCAGGCAGAAAGCCTGGAAGGATACACACCTTTGGTGGAGGCACAATACTTGGCATAGATGCACTGTGTATCAAAATGTGCTGAAGAGCAGAAGTGGCCTGTGCCCTAAGACAGCTGCCCTGACAGCGCTGGGCTGGCTTGGATGTCAGATGCTTTGGGAAGCCAATGGTTTAGGATCAGGTCCTGTGCTACCCACCAGCTGGTGCTGAGTGTGGCTCCCAGCATGTCTCCTGGAGAGGCACCAGCACATGGCTGTAATGCAGAGTCAAATGACTAAAGATTATTTCCACTTTCCAAGCAATGTCAGTGTCTCCACCTCATTTCCTCTCAGGACACGAGACAGTACATCCAAAGCTGCTCCAGTGCCAACATGTGAGTCAAAGCCATCGGGTGATGCATGCACCAAGAGGAAATGGGGGTGAAGAAGCTGACCAGAGAAACAGGATGTAGTCTGTCTATTTGCCTGGTACATTTATTCATAATATCCATATAAGTTTCTTTTTATTTGAAGTAAGACCTTTCCAGGCCTTTAATTAGCACTTTCCACTTTTCAGGACACTAGCTAGCAGGTGTCTCTCTGTGCCATGCTGAGCAGGCTGGTGTTTCCCACTTTAAATTCCTCATCTTCTCTAGGAAGAGGAACACTGCAGTTTGTGCTACCCTGCCCTCCATACCCTAACACACATACCTTTGCTAGGGTGACTCTTCCATGTTCTTGCCTTGCACCTGCCCACATCCCACCAGTCTGTATGGAACTATCTAGGTGGCAAAACAGGCAAGTTGCCTGCTTTCAGTGAGCCTGCTCCTGCCCCAGCCCAGCCATGGCAGCTGAGCTGTGTCCTGTCACCCCTTTGTGGCAGTATCCCTACAGTTACCATCTCCCCAGGGGCCAGCAGCACAGTGCTGGGCATGCGCTCAGAAACCCCAACACAGCCCACCTGTTTGATGTCTGTTGGGTCAACAGGCAGCCACATGCACTGAAGGAGGTATGCTGCTGCTACTGGTGAGCTTCACACAGCTTTCCATCCCCAGCTGCTGCCTGCAGGATTATTCACAAGCTCCACAGCTCCCAGGAGTTCACTCCTTGTGCATCGCTGACTCCCTGTGTCACACCACTGACTGCACAGGCCTGCTGCCAGGAGCAGGTGATCTTTCTGCATTTGTCCTGCTTGGGAAAAGGTATCCCTCACTGAGAGGAAAGTTCTGGCCCTCAAGGCTCCAGTTTGGGCTGGGTATTTCAGCAATTCCCTGTCTTGTGCCTCTCCCCAGTATGGTTCTCTAGCCTCTGAGGTGCTTTTCACAGCAAAGTTTGGGGGAGTCCCTGAGGGTTGGTGGAGATGTCTTGGGGGTCTTGGGGATCAGGCCTTGCTGCAGCTTGGACAAAGAGAAAGGTCTAATGTGGGGCAAAATGAACAGAGTACACGTGTGAGATAGAGACAAGAAATAGTTCAGAACCCTAAAAGATGAAAGAAATAATTATAATTTTGTCTATTCTAATTCTGTTGCATAAGACAAGCTAAAGGACTCCTCTCAGAAACTCCTTCAGCTCATCTACCCTGCCCTGCCCACAGAGCAGGAGGGATGGAGAGCAGTGGATGAAGTACTTCAGAAATACAAGAAGACCCAAATGCCATGGCTGAGGGACTCCAGCTGTAAAAGATGTCCTCATGGACATGAGTTATGTGGATTTCTGCTGAGACACAGGAATGCAGGAGGACCTGCACTGAGCAGGGCTGGGCACTGTGGGCACTGTGAGCACCCCTGGGCTGGGGCAGGAGCAGCACAGTGTCCTCTCCTGCCTCTGCTGATGGGCAGTGGGAAGTGTTATGCTGAAAGGATTCAGGAGTTGCCTGTCCCAGGTCCACTCCATGCTCCCAGCATGGTGCTGGCCACTCTAGGAGCCATATCCCTGTTTATGGCTTCATCTGTCTCATGTATCCAGGTTTTTGGAGTCACAGATCCCATCTGCTCTCATCCTTCTCCTGTAAGGAGCAATGAGACCCAGGCTTTGCCTTCTCTCCCAGGCTTGATGTCCCAGTGGTTTTGGTGAACTTGCAGCAGCTAGAGTGAGCACTCATGGTCTCCAAAATGTTAGTGCTCCCTGCCCACCTTCCTTGTGACTTGCCCACCCTGACCACCAATGTCTCTTGGACAATGTGAGCCAACATGAAGGAAGAAAGGAGGTGACTCCTCAGCAAGGGGCTGCTTACATTTTGCACCTTCTTGACAATTTTCTTGGAAAACTCTCTTTCAGATTGCTTTCTTACACATGAAATGAATGCAGAAATGAGGTGGTAGCGAGGAAAGTTTGCTTCAAAAAAAAACTTTCAGACTTAGCTGAATGCAGAGAAAAAGGTTTTTTTTTCCTGTTATATTTTCAAGTGCCTTTCTGTACTCTGGAAAATCTAGGCTAGTTTTATTTTCAACCCTTATGGCCTGGGGATTTCCTGAGAGCTCAAAGGAGGAAGGCAGCCAGATCCTAAAAAGGACAAAGGAACTGATGTCCAGCACCTGACCAGCTGATGCCAGCCCTTGATCATGTCTAAAGGCTGTCTATTTTTTCTTTATGCCCAGACTTCCCTAGAAACTGGAGGAAATCTAGAACTACAGAGAAACTAAGAGGATGTAGTAAAAATACTGTGAGGGAAAATGTCTCTGCAGTAGTGCTGGTTTTGTGCAACACCCCCAGCACTGCTGCATCACACAGCAGCCTTTGCACAAAAGAGGAAGAGTTCCCACCCGGGGGTTCTTTCTTCACTTCATTTAACCCATACTTTGCTGTTTGTTTTAATATCCTTTGATCTTACATGCCTCATGACCACTCTCACTTTCCTTTTGCTCTTTGAGGTGCCCAAGGCATGAACTCATCTGCTCAGAGCCTTTTCCTTGCCCCTGTATGTTCCCCCTTACACCTGAAACTCTCACTCAGCTACCAACTCATCCCATTAGGGTTGGAATCTTTCCACACCTTCTTATTTCTCTCAAGAGGTGCTTCTCTGAATAGTGTCTGCACGTTCTGCTTGCTGGAGGTTGGACAGTATATATATATATTACATATAGCCTGTAAGCTTGTCATCACTTACACTTGGAAAGGGAATTGCCCTGACAGCCCACAGCTGGTTTTCTGCTGCTCTGGCTACCCAGGGCTCTGTGGTTTTTCTCTCCATGATCTGTGAGCATCTGTCATGAAACCAAACAGACACCTCTTGGGCATACAACAGCTTCCCCCTAGAAGAAGGGGTGAAATGTGTGGGACATGTCTGCTTCTACAGCAGGGATGGATATCACACACTGGCCCTGCACCTTGGCACATCCAGTACACAAGGGGAAAAAAAAAACCTGCTGGTCTCCAAAATTGTCATTGTTTCCCCTTCTTGGGAGAGTACCATCACAAAGCAAATTTTAACCTTAAGAAATTTATAACAGATTCCTAACACTGCCCTGCTAGAACTTTTTTATGACCAGTGCAACAAATTGATTTTTATACCCATCAAAATAACTTGCTTTCCAATTCCCAAAGTGAGGAAATCTTTCCGTCCCTTCCCCTGTACTATTCTTTTCCTTGCTCAATATTGACCTTACAACTTCAAAGTCAGACTTCTTCTGCTGTTATCTCTGTATGAGCTGATTTCATGCCTTTCACTGGAAGATTGATATACTCCTCTGTTTTATTACCTGACTGCATTTATGTTGACTGCATTTATGCAATTATGATTTTTCTCCTTTCCTTTCCTTGCATTTCCTTGCCTTTCCTTGCCTTGCCTTTTCATCTTTCTTTTCTCTCTTTCTCTCTCTTTCTTCCTTTCCTTCTTTCTTTCATCACCATATTTCTTAATGGAAGCAGGCACAATTCTCTCATTTACTGTAACATTTCCCTAATAGCTGTCCTTATCAGCATGACTACTTCCTTTTTCCTTCATCCACATTCTCTTGCTCTCTAGACTTGTATATCCTATTCCTCTATCTTACTATTTTCTTCCTGTCTAATAAGAGTAGGCACAGCAAATTAAGTTTGTCAGCAATTGAAACTTGGAGCTGAATGGAAAGTTCCTCTGATGCATCAGAGGCTGCAAGAGTAATTCCTAGCCCAGATCTAAGTTTCAAAGTGGGTTATTTTTTTTTTAAACTTGAGGTATCAACTAGGATCATCTAGGACAGATTCAGCCCCTAAAGCTTAGTCTTTCAGCTACACAGATTTCATGTTGTGAATGTTTTTTAAGTTCTCACATTGCCAAAATGTCATTACAGCATGAAGTATTGAAATAGCTCTTTGTTTTCACTTTGCAGTCAGGCATCACTCTCCTTTCTGTGGCCAGAAAACTCCACTGGACATCACCTAAACTTCTTTGCTGTGAGTCTGCAGTAGTTGTGCTGACCTACTCCAGTAGGAAGAGTCATTTGTTTTAACCAAGAAAATCTGCAGGCTTTCACTGCTCCCAGATGATCTTTGCACTTTCAAATCTTCTCTTGGTGTCATTCCTCTTGCCAAATGTGTTTGCACAGAAACTTGTCATCCTCCCTCACAAGAAGTGTACAGACAGATAAATGGGTCTGAGTATCATGCCTCCATCCTGACCAGTTGTTATTTTAGGATTTCTTTTCCCTGAAACCTCTTTTTCATCTTTGCTTTTTGGGCCTAGGCAATCTTCACTACATGGCAGCATTGTACACAGGGCTGATTGAGAGCAAGAGCAAAAATCAGACCCTTTCTGTTGGATTTATTCTGACATTTCTTAGAATATTTGAATGACTGGAGTTACCAGAGGCTGTCTCAGGACTTGGTCCCCCCATATATCTTTGGTCCGTAGCAGGAGGACAGCTGGGAGAACAGCTGTGAGAACAGCTGGGTGAACTGCTGAAGCACAGCTGTACCTCTAGATAAGGCACTTCAGCACTGTTTTCATCTCTGCCACCCGTATCTCTGGGTGGCTATCACAAATCTGTACAAAAGAGTGACTCGTTACTCAGCTCTTACTTTGGCAAAATTTAAATTTTACAGTTCTTTTGAGACCTTCGGGGAGAAATTCTGACTGAAGAGCAGAATATTATTATTCATAAACACCTTCTGCTAGGCGAAACTGGGACTGAGCTGTGGATGCTGATACAGAGCAGGTATTTGAGAGGGAGGAGAATTAGTGTCTAGTTCACAGGATAGGCAAAGCTTGATTTGCCTTCAGCTAAGCACAAACCAAATTATCTCATGGTGCCCCTATTTTGTTTCTAAAACCTCCTGACTTTGCTTGAACTTAAAATACCCTGAGAAAAGCTTTTCTTTCTGTTTTTCACTTCTGCTTTCAGTGGCAACTGGAAACCAGAAGCTTCAGCACACACGAAAATGGTAGTGACGGAAGAAAGATTTACGTTCACTCCCTTGAACTACCAATGGAAAAAAACCAAAAAACTTAAAACTTCCCGGATTGGCCTGAGCTTTTGGTGGGGCCTGAAGGGAGGAGGTTGGTGTCACTGCAGTTATTTCTGCCAGTGTATGGGGTGAGAGACAGGTTATTTGCCTCTAGTCTGGCTGGGGAGTGCCCACCTAGATGCAGAGGTTAGCTGAGTGACTGACATTGACTGTGAATGGCAAAAACACAGCTTTGGAGCTTGAGGGAGTTTCCTTTTCCCTTTTTCCCAAGTACACATGTCATTCAGGGAGGAATTCTCAGGATCTTGCCTTGGCACCAGGCAGGGGGCATTTGAGCCCAAGCCCCTGGTTTTGGCAGAACACGGTTTGCTAGGTCAGCCTGAGTCCTGGGGTTTGTGAGCAGTTTCCACTGGTACAAAAAGCAGGTGATGCAATTCCAACCTTCCCTCAGACAACACTCCAGAACCATAGGAAGCATCTAGCAGCATCCTTGGTCCTGGCAGGAGCCCATCCCAGACAGTGGATGAGTTTTTGGTGCACCAGACTCCGCCTTTTGAGGTAACACTGTTCCCTTGCACCCACACCAGATGTGCCCTGAAGGTTTTGCCCTCTGTCTCCTCAGTGCTCCCCACCAAGGCCCCTCTGCTGTACCCAGCCCTCTCACCACTGGGTTGTGCCTCTTCTCACTCCCCTCTCAGCTGTGTTCCAGCTCCCATTACCAGTTTGAGGAGCAGGTCAGGAAGGACACAACCCTGTTGCATTCTCTTTTCATAAACCACCCCAGAAACACAGAAATGTGCTTTTAATGGCTTCTCTGATGTTACAGGATTTCCAGGATGTCCCAGTTTGATGCTTGGTGGGAGTACTAACACACCTGGACTATCACAAGAGGTGAGAAACAGTACCAGAAAACCCCATACATTTCTCTAAAACAGTCCAACAACATGTTTTCTAAAAAACCTACCTGGCTTATGAACAGTGACTAAGGGTGGGGAAGTATGTGGTTTGGGTTTCCACTTCTGGGGAAAAACAGAGCAACTATTTGGGCTGTCACCTGTGAGCACCATCCTGATGAAATAAAACCATGCTGATACCAGCCTGCAAATAGGGGCACATGCCAGGCTGTCTGCCCCAGCACAGCAGCTGCTCCCTGATGCGTTCCCCAGGGCCCTGCAGGGCAGTGCCCTGCCTACAGGGCCTTGCAGTGGTTGAGCCACTTTTGCAGAGGCAATTACCTTCTTTGTTCTCAGTGCCACCAAAAGACTCTTTCTGCTGAAAATGACCCAGCCATGGCTGAAAGGGTGGCTCAGCAGCTGGTGCTACTCCCTCCCCTGCAGCAGACTCTCAGGATGCTGTGAGTCACTTCTGCTCCCAATACTTTGGTATCCATCTGCACTGTCATGCTCATAAAGCCATTGAGAAGATGAAAACTTGGGAAGTCTATGCAGATACACTCTCTGGCTGAGACTTGGCATTTAGAAACCAAAAGACTGTCATCTAGACCATGGTCTCTTCTTTCTATCTAGCTCACTGACTCAGTCTAGAACCCTAATTTCATCCAGATCCTCCTGTGTGATGTGGGGATTCAGGGTATATAAAACAGGCAGGGCACTTAAAAGGTAGCACAGGAACATGAAGCCCCTGGGAAATTGCTTTTGTCCTTGGTTTCACCCTGGCACTGAAAGGACTCATTTCCACTCTGCAGAGGCCACCAGACCCTGCCTGTCCCTACATTCCACCTTGACTCCCAGGAAGACACAATCTGCTCTTAAGGGGGTCAGTTGTTTCCTGAGTTTCCTAGGGAAATCTGGAGCAAGGGAAAATATAAAGGCTGTCAGTATTTGTCCCTGCAGGTTTGTGAATATCATGTTGACGATGGGCTATGGAGACTGGAGGAGCAGGGCTCAAGTTCCAGTGCCCCAACAAGTCCTGCTGTCCCTGCTGTAGGGCACTAACCTGTCCTCTCTTACAGATGCCACTTCTGCTCCTGTAGCAGAGCACAGCAAACAGCAGTAATGTAACAACTTCAGTAGTATTCCAAAGCTGTTTCAAAAATTAACCTTTTTGTGACTTTACAGTTTTGCTTCATGGGCCAGAAAACACCAACAATTTGCTCCAACCATTTTTTTTTAAATTCAGTTGTAATCGAAACTCTCTGCAGGTAGTGTGACAGCAATGAATCACAGGGTTCATTTATACAGAAAAGCAAATTAATCATGTTTACTGCATATAATAAGAAGATATGCTTCCCCACAGCTTCCTCAGAGAGTAGTTTAACACCCAGAATTGCAAGAAACATCCCTGAACATGGCTTTTATTTTATACAAAGTTGAATTGATTTTTTCTTGTCTTCTCCACTTTTGACCTATTTTTTCTTTTTATTTTCTTTTCCTTTTTTCTCTTTTTTTTTTTTTTTTTCTCCTCACCCTTTTTGCAGGGAGTTAAATTAAGCCTAAGCCTGACTGCAGAGTGTTGGTGCCCCAGGCCAGAGCTGCAGGACAGCTGCCTGGAGAGAAGGCAGGGTGCTGCAGTTTAGGAGTGAGCCCCACGAGTGATATTCCCCAGGGATGTGGCAAACGCCACTCTGGGCACCTCAGCATTGTCATCCTGTCCCGCTGATACGGGCGGGAAGGGAAGGGAAGGGAAGGGAAGGGAAGGGAAGGGAAGGGAAGGGAAGGGAAGGGAAGGGAAGGGAAGGGAAGGGAAGGGAAGGGAAGGGAAGGGAAGGGAAGGGAAGGGAAGGGAAGGGAAGGGAAGGGAAGGGAAGGGCTGATTGATGGCCAGAGACCCCTCGGCAGCCTAGGCTGCAGGTCCTGCCCCTTTAGGTTCGCCTAAAGCCTGAACCTCAGCCTTGGACAAGCCCTCAGGAGACTCCGGCTCGGTTTTAAACCTTCTCTCGCCATCTAGCGATGTCCTTGCGAGAGCCACACGTCCGGGAGCGGCTCGGCCGGCAGCAGCGAGCTCCCCGCTTTCCCCTGGGAATGCTGCGGCTCCAAACTCTGTCTGAGCCCGCACAGGTGAAAGGGACGACGCGGGGGTAAGTGCTGGCCCTGGGCAGCTGTGGTGACACTTTGTGACGCTCTGCTCCGCCCGCAGCCATCGGCTGAGATGTAGCTGTGGCAGCCCCGGGACCCGAATCAGAGCTCCCCTGCTCGGTTTAAACCCCAAGCGCAGCATGGTCTCCTTTGTGTTTCATGGATTAAACTAGGAATATAAATATCCTGGCAATTTTATCTGAATTACTGCCACAAAATATAGAACAAACTTCAGATGCAAGAATTAATGTGACTGAAAGGGGAAAAATGAACCACAAAGCACATAAATATCTTCTATGCAAAAATAAATTCTTTAAGCTGTTAATTAGAAAGTGGCAAACACTTCTCAACTCACCAGTGATGTAAATTTAATCCACTACAATTGAACTTTATTTAGCAGAAAACTCTTAAGACATGACCCAAGATGCTTGTGCAGTAGGAGCAGGAGGATCTAGTTTCACAAAATGAAAAAAAAATAAAACCACAAAAACTTCAAGAAAAGCATCATTGTTATGTCCTTCCATGCTACCTCACCTGGTGCAGTTCACACAGGTGGAGTCGTGTGAGCTCACGCCTGCTACGAAGCTTGAAGGAGGAGCTTTTGGCTCTGCTCCCGGCACCTGTCCCCACCCCCATGCAGAGTGTGCCTCGCTCCTGCCTGGGACCAGATTGATTTTAAAATGCCATCACAATAAAACCGAATGAATATAAAAGTGAACAGGCAAGGATAAGGAACTGGAGAGCTTTCTGCTGCACTGCTGCTGAGCTTCCAATCCCAGCCCTGCAGGCTCAGCGTGCTGTGGATGGACACCCTGAAAACCGTGGCTTGCTTTCCATCCTATTTTAGAACCCAATTCCATTTTCTTTTGAGTCCTCTCTTCTTCCATTCCAGTCTCTTTATTCATCTACTTCCCCATGGGGTACTCAAGTGCATCTCTGAGCTCTCACTGGTGCTGGTGGCTGGTTGGCACTGAGAGGTTTCCAGCACAGCCCCGATGCTGATTCACCACACTGCTGTGCAAATCCGGCACTTTCTACTCTCTGCACCTCTGTTGATACGCAGCATTTCTACTTCTCCCTTCAGCTCTTGGTCTCACTTTCCTCCAAATGACTTTTTCCCTATAATAGCACCACCCAGAGTTCCACCAGGCGTGACTCAGCTCCAGTTGGTTCTCTCTGTACAGCACAGGAGGAAGCAGATATTTGCTCCTGTAGGCTGAGATCACACTGGCCACAGCACATTTCTGGTGCCTGGGGTCAACACTGGAAAGAACAATGACAGAACCACAATTTATAACCAAATGGAAAGTAGCTGGGGAAGTAGGGCAGGGAGAAGGTTTCTTGGAGACTTGGGAAAATTCTCAAATTTTATGTTGAGACATACCTGGAATTTCTAGTGAGATCATTCAGGGTGGAGTGGATCACTCAGGGACAAAGCCACAAAAGCTGGCATAAAAATAAATAAACTGCAGGAAGTGGTTTTTGAAAATAAGGAGATCTACACAGAGACATGGAATTGTGAAAAATTTCATTTTCTGCTCCCAGTGACACGTTTAAGTAATTTATGCTTTCATCTTAGTCAAAACTATGAAACGAGGTCTTAGAGACTATTCTCAGCTTGTGTCATCACTTAGAAGTAGTATTTAGGAAATGTGGTCATGGCCAAAAAATGCCCAATAGGTGCAGAGGCTTTCCAGTGCATTCTAAGCCAGCAGTGCAGAAAGAATGTAAAAAGGTAGCTTCAACCCCCAAACCTCAACCCATTTATCACTGAAATCTCTCAAAACACAAATGTTTATTATTGCTGTTTTGCCCAAAGAGGTCAAAAGCTTGAATGTGGTGTGTTCATTCTGAAAGACAAAGGAGAAAACCTACAGACTGAATATTATATAGGATTCCACCTTCAACGTTTGGCAAATAACCTGAAGATATGAGAAAATATCTTTCCCTTGCCAATTCCAGTTATTTCTGAAGACACTGTGATCAGGAAAAAAATTATTCCAGTCCTTCTTGATTACTGATCAAATTATTGTTGGTAGGACCACTGGGCTGTCCCTGGATCTTCCTCGTGTGGCAATGAAAAATAATCTAATTATTCCTTCTGCCTGCAGAAGGCCTGAGCTGTGCTGGCATCTCACAGGCTGGCAGTACTTTCTTGCGCTGTGATATAATGTGTTTTTAGAGCATATGCCCTAGGAGAGGACTGAAAGGACAAAAAACAGCACAGGAAGCTATTCTGACCTCTCTACTAGTGGCCCACACTGTGTCAGACGTGCACCTGCCCTGTAGCAGGTCCTTGACATTCACTGTGGGCCACCCATTCCATGTGTGGGCGGTGGGAAGGAGGGCAGTGCCCAGGGACACTTCCTGGAGGCCCACCTCAAAACCCTGCTGCAGACAAGTGGCCATTCCCAGACAGAGAACAGGAGAAAAAATGTTGTGTCATTTTGGATTTCCGAGTTTTCAAAGACTTCTCCGGTATTTGTTGCGGACAGGCTTTAAAGATGAGCACTTGTTCTCAAGCTCAAAATATGTTCTGAAGGAGAAGTACTGTACAGTGGGGTTTGAGCGAAGATGAAGACATTCCACATTTACAGGTTGAATTTGCTGAACAGTGTCCTGTAACAAAAGCATGCCAGTAAGGATAAATTAAGTCAACACATGTGCTTGCACTCATATTGAAGGATGGTATTTCCAGAAGGAATCAGAACTTATCCAGGTGTTTTTATCACTACCCAACCACATAAACATCACCTTGCTTGCACAGCCAGATACAGCCTGCACAACGCTGTTAACCTGTTGACATATTAAAGAGGAACTGTGGATTTCCCACAAGTTCATATCACTTCCTTGACAACAATGCAAGGACTTAAACACATGTGCAACATATCCTGCTGCCTCCCTCCTTCCTCTGCAGACAGGATCAGGAAGGCTGAGCAGAGCTGTTTTCTGCAAACAACTTTGCTTTGTTGTTGGCAAAAGATTCCTGTCCCAGGTGAAGTCTTACGGCAAGAAGAAGATCAGCTATCTTCTCTCAAAATTTTAATTAGTTTATAAAAAGCTGGCCAGTAAGTTCCTCCCTGTCTGACCATGATACAGCTTCCTTCAGCCTGCAAATTTAAAATTGCCTTTTTAGCTACTCTGCTCTCTATATGCTACAGTCCTTTTTAAATAACATTTGACTGTAAAAGGATCTGGAAAATCAAACAGGGTTTACATCTAGTTGATACAGATTGAGGAAACTACATAAAGATAAGTACTTTCACGTTTCAATAGCAACAACAAGACATATAAAAACAATCATCAGTGTACAACGTCACTTCCTTGAGGTACCAACCATTGGTCCTGTCTTCTACAAGTCTGGAACATGTATCTTGATAAAACTTGTACACAAACCACTTATCACTGGCACCATAGCAAAGCTTTAGCTTGCAGTGGTTTCCACTGAAAAGAGTCTTCAGTCACTTGCAGATTTCTGATTTTTTCTTCACTATTAATATTTTTGTAACTACGTTGGTTTAGGGGCCTCCAAGTCTGTCATTAGCAGCTGATTTTAGAAGCAGGTCTTAAATCCACCAAAGTTTTCAGAAACTTCACCGTGATGAATCTTTTATACTGTCATTTCCTGTGATCTGGGGAAACTGGTCAGGTTTTTTCATTGTTTGAGCACAAATTGTTATTTCTATTGAAGGCTAAGTGAAAATAATACATTTACCATTAAGATTTTTTTGGGGATTGAACTGGGGAAGAGCTGGCATTGGGAGTCTGGGAGGTGGTTTTCATGCTTGTGGTAATAGATATTGACATTTTCTGCACAGGTGAGCTCACCAGCCAGGGAATTTGGGTTTGGGAACTGGTTTTGCAAGGATGCTTGTGTGTCTCTTCTATATGCAAGCATTTACAAGACTAAACACTGATAATGCTTTAATTAAAAAATTAAAATCTTAGAAAGCTTACAAATCTCTGACATGAATTAATTTATCTGGGCCCTAAAATAAACCTTAGTGTCTGACAATCTAATACATACCTGCAAAAAAACTTCTTGTCTGGTGTGACTCTAAAGTGAAAATTCTCAGATGGGGAAATTAGTTGTTATATTTAAATACATTTAAACTGTGCTCTAACTTTATACAACTTTCCTTCCTCCTTAAATAACAACACTTCTCTATTTATGTTCTTGCAACACTAAAGCTTGCAAATTACCCCAAATTCTGCAATAGCTTGGGTTTTTTACACTCCCTAACTGTTGGAGTCAGCAAATATTTATGAAAATTTTGCTTTTATTTAAAAATAGCCTAGTCTGGATGGCTGTGAGATGAGCCCACCTCTGTGAAGTTTGTGTGCCTTAAGCTTTCAAAGGCTGGAAAACCACCCCATTATCCCCTGCCTGCATTAGGAAATTTGCTGTTCTCTAAACTGGTGTGGGCACAGGAGGGAGGCAGGCCTGGCTCCTGGTTTGGCAGCACCTCAGCCCTCGCCAGGCCAATTTCTCCATGCCCAGCCCTGTGCTTGCTCTGCATTTTGTGAGTGTCACCACACTGTCCCCACATCCATCAGAGATCATCCTCCCCTTTGCATTCTGCTTGGGGACTTCTGAGCATCACTCCGACACCAGATGGAAGGGTTTGTAATATACTGCCTGAAGCAGGCTGAGAGGGATAAAAGGCATATCTGATTGCATGTGTGGAAGAAAAGCCCCACAGGGATTTTTAGCTGTGTTTCCATGTCAGGAGAGGCAGCACTGGCAAAAAGACACACCTGGGGCCCAGGGGGTTCTCCTCGATTTGATATGTGACCTTGGAGGAGATATTTAAACTTTTTATGTTGGGTCCTTTGTGCACATGAGAATTTCCTGTGGTATCCTCCCATCCACGAAAGACTGCAGACAATGGGATCAGACAATCCTGGAATCATGTTGGAAAAGGCCTGCAATATCCTTGGGTCCAGCCTTTGGTTCACCACCACCTTGTCAAATAGACCATGGCACTGAGTGTCACATCCACTCATTTTTTGAGCACCTCCAGGGACGGTGACTGTACTGCCTCTATGCTTAACTGCACCAACGCTTAACAACCCTTTCAGTGAAAAACTTTCTCCTAATGCCCAATTTAAACCTACCCTGACCCATCTTAAGGCTATGTCCTCTTATCCTGCCGCTGGTTGCCTTGGAGAAGAGGCTGATCCCAGCTGGGTACACCCTCCTTTCAGGCAGTTGTAGAGATAAAAAGGTAGAGGTAAAAATCACCTCTGGGCCTCCTTTTCTCCAGGCTGAACATCCCCAGCTCCCTCAGCCACTCGTCATATGTCTCTAGTCATGTGTCTCTAGACTTTTCTTAGCTTCATTGCCCTTCTCTGGACACACTCCAGCGCCTCAATGTCCTGCCTGAATTGAGAAGCCCAAGATGGACACAGCACTTGGGCATCTCACCAGTGCCAAGCACAGAGGGACAATCACTTCCCTAGTCCTGCTGGCCATGCTGTATTTCTAACAAAAACCAGGATGCCATTTGGCCACCTGGACACACACTGGCAGCTCAAGTCCAGCCATCAGCACCCCCAGGTCTTTTTCCACTGGGCCACTTTTCAGCCACAGCCTGTATCATGCAGGGGTTGTGGCCCAAGTGTAGGGTCTGGCACTTAGCCTTGTTGAACCTTGTACCACTGGCCTCACCCCATGGATCCAGCCTGCCCAGATCCCTCTGCAGGGCCTTCCTGCCCTCCAGCAGATCAGCACTCCCGCCCAACTAAATACTGTTCACAAACTGACTGAGGGTGCCCTCGATCTCTTTGTCCAGATCACTGATTAAACAGGACTGGCCCCAATACCAAGCCCTGGGGTGCACCACTGGTGACCAGCTGCCAACTGGATGTGGCACTATTCACCAACTGGCCTGGCCACCCAGAGAATTTTTAATCCAGCAAACAGTGCACTGTCCAAGCCACAGGATGTCAGCTTCTCTAGGAGAATGCTGTGGGAAACAGTATCAAAAGTTTTACTGAAGTCCAGATAGATGCATCCACAGCCTTTCCCCTGTCCACTAGCCCTTTTATGACCAGGTCACCTGGCCACAACAGGAGATCAGGACAGTCAAGCAGGATCTGCCTTCCCTAAACCCTGGTTGTCCTGTATATGCCATGTGATGGCACTCAAGATAACCTGTTCCATAACCCTGCCTGGCACCGAGGTGAGGCTGACAGGCCCCAGACATCTCCCCAGATCCTCCTTCCAACCCTTCTGGTACATGAACATCATGGTGGCTAACCTCCTGTTGTTTGGAGCCTCCACAGTTAACCGGGACTGATGATAAATGATGGAGAGTGGCTTGGCACAATCTTCTGCTCTTCTACCAGCCCCTTCAGCACCTTCAGTGGAATCTCATCCATCTTGACTTGTGAGGCTCTAAGTGGCTCAATAGTTCACTGTTTCCTCCTGGATTGCAGGTGATCTATTGGATCTGTTCTGCTCCCTGTCACAGTCCACCAGCTCAGGGGACTTGTTGCCCTGAGAATAAACAGTCTTTTTGTCAAAGACTGAGGGAAAGGGGGCATTAAGCATCTCAGCCTTTTCCTCAGTCTTGGTGACATTGTTCCCCATCATGCCAATAAAGAATGGAGATTTTCCTTGGCCCTCCTTTTGGTGTTAATGTATTTATAAATTCACTTCCATTATCTTTCACAGCAGTAGCCAGTTCTAGCTGAGCTTTTGCCTGTGTTGAGCTGTCTTCCTCAAGGCTATTTTCCATAGGATCTCACTGGGATGGATCCCACAAAGTCAGCTTGACTGCCAGTTCTGCATCACTTGGAGGCTGGCTTCTTCACTCCTTTCTTCTCCTGCACTCTTTCTCTCCAAGAAAATGGCCATGGGGGCAACAAGAAAGTGTTTCCACGCCAAATAATCAGTTATTTATGGGAAGTACAGGAAGTCCAACAACACACAGTTATTGAATATTTTGAATCACATGAGAATTTATTTTTTTAAAAAAAGAAAGGAATTCTACCCCCCCCCCCACCCCTCCCCCCCCCCCCCATTCTAATGATATGTACCTTCATATGGATCTTGTTTATCCATATCTAAGCCCTCTTGGAAACCTGATATTTGCTGGGCTTCAATGCAGTAATAAGGCATTAAGTGCCAGAGATAATGTATTACAAAAACCCTTTTGTTCATTCTTACAAAATTCTTCAAGGTGTAACTCTTCTGTTTCATTGAGTTACTCAGTTCCAATGCTTCCCACTGCTCTTTTTTACCTCTGTCATCATTTTAATTTCTGATCCTTCAGCTCTCACTATCTCTGTATCACTTCTTTTGAAAGACTAATGGGGCTGTGTGAATGTTCCTGTCAGGGTAGACTTAAGACTCAGAACATTTTCAAACACTTTCTTGTTGACTTTGAGAGAACCATGACAACTTGTAGTAGATGATGTTTCTATCTGTGGGTATCATGACATTTTCACCACTCTTGGGGCAAAATCCCAAACCCCTTGAAGTCAAAGAACATTCTGCCAGGTTTTGTGGGTGCAATTCAGTGCACAGCTGAACATAGGTGTCTTAGTTGGTGTCGTGGTTTTAAAGCAGTAACTAAAAAATTACTTATTTCTTGCTGTGAAATATGGATCAGAACAAGAGCAAAACAGGCTTAAAACTTAAAAGGAATAAAGAAAGTTTATTAACAAAACTACAAGAATTAAAAAAAAAAAACAGAATAAACTTCCAGAATACTCTTTTATCCCCCACTACTTGACTATTCCTTTGTACACGTGACAACACAGAGACAGAAAAACTGGTGGTTAAAACAGTCTCGATTCCTGCTGCAGTCTTTTTATCAGTCTTTGTAGAGAAACAGAAGTCTCTTTCTGCTAATTTATGGAGTTTCTCACAAGAAAACTATTTTTGTTATAGTTTTCTATTTCCCTGATGCCAGCTGCCTGGAAATCTTGTCATCAGAGCTCACTCCTCCCATTTCACATCACTCTGAGGTGTGTATGGGCCATGAGTCTAGGGATGTCATTTTAAGGATGAGTTATTCAAAGGCAGAAGACTTCTTCATCTGTCTCTGTGAGCTCCTCTGGAAACAGTTTTCTCATTGCCCCCCTAGGCTTCAAATCTTTGCTCAACTCTGTTCCAACACCTCACTGTATCACAATTACTCTCTCTTTTGCTCAAAATCCACACTTTGAACACTCCATTCCTCCCAATATACTCTGTTGTGAATTAAAGGACTCTTTTTAAACTACTATTGTCTATCTCCATAGCTTTAACAGAAAGGTATTTCAGCTTATAAAGCATCTCCTTATTCTTTTTTCCCCATTTAAAACTTAACTCTTTTCCTCACTGTTTTTGGTGGTTTTATGATGTCTTCTTCATGTTGATTGTCTCTCTCTCTGTCTCTCTTGGAAAAAGGAGTAATCTGTACGTTTTATCCAGGTAGTAAAAGAATTAAAGCCTTAGAAAAGCTGCAAGAGTTCATGGTGTCAGGTTTCAGTCCAGCAGCAGAAACTACAACCTAAGCTAAGCTGGCCGGCTCCGTTTCCTTTCCTTCCCCCCGCCCCCCCCACTTCATCCTCTGCAGCCTTGTCCGGCCTGGAGGGGGGGGAGGAGGCCAAGACAGAGCCTTGTTACCTTGTCAGAAGCCGGAAACCAAAGAGGACAAGAGAGCTCTGACTTTAGATCTTAAGGGGGTGTTCACAAGTTGAACTCACTTTTTAATGGTTAAAACTGCTGTAAATTCTTAGAAATGACCAATAATTGGTCAGGAGAAAAGACTCCCATCAGCCACCAGCAGCTTCAACTTCCTTAGCTCTCAAAGCTATCTTAAAAGTAAAGTCACCCCATGACAGTTGGTGAGGTGAAGCCCTGCCACATCCATGCTGCAGCACCAAAGGCAGACTAAAGGACCATAAACCCTGTAAGCATGTCATGATGCCCAGCCACTATCGTGCTGTGAAATGAGTATAGTCAGAACCACAGCAAGGGCAGCTTGACAGACATCAAGTGGAGCAAATATGTGACTTCATCCCTATTTGCCACATACTGTGGATGTTCAAGCCCTGCTGTCGTCGTGCTCAGTGAAGAGTGTTGACACCTGCCTTTAAAGGGTTGGCAGGAATTGCAGACACATGGTGACCGCTGCAGATGGGGGCTGGAGGCTCAGTTATGCACAGTTATGCAGGAGCAGCATCAATCAGCACTGGAAAATTGGCTCAGAAGGTTTTCCTGACCTGAGGGGATCCAGCTCAGCAGTGTACTTGGTCTGGACATGTGCAGGTGTCTAGACTTTGTGCTGTGCCTTTAGGAGTTCTGCTGGATATAAGAATAATCTGGCATACTTTTAAGTGGAGAAAATGACCAAGGCAAAGCTGTTCCTTCAGTTGAAGGATATGAGAGGAGACATTTTTATAACCATCAGAGTAATCTTAAACAAATCCTGAAACTTTAATGGGAGTCATATTAGCATATTTCCTGCAGTTCGTAATATTTATTTTGATATATGTTCAGAAAGTTTATGTAATATTTTTCATGCATTAACTACTTTTGGCAAAATACAGAGATCTTCACATGCATAAAATTTCCTATTATGATTGGCCAAGCTTTAATAAATGATCTGTAATAGCAAATATTGGCTGTGTGTTTGGAACAGAGCTGTGTCAGGACCCAATGCTCCAGCATGGAAATATCTGCTTATTACAGATGACCTGACCTCAGCTGGCCTTTGTGTGGAGCTACAGAAATAGGTCTGACCTGTGGCCCTGCTTTCTACTCAGAAAGCTTTTCCAAGCTACTCAAGGTTGCAGCTTTAGGGGCTAGATTCCTCACTTATAGCTTGTCTTGGCTGTCATTTTCCTGTGACTGTGAAACCAACAAACAAGGACAAAATTTTATCCCCCTGTCAATCACGTAGTATCGGGGAAGCTCTCTTTCATTAGCAAAAGTAATTCTGGATTATAGTCTAGATCTGAATCCAACTTGTTATGTCCACTAGCAAGAGTGATTAATTTCTGCAACCAATTGAAAAAAGTGCAAGGGAAAAAAAAAAATAAAAAAAGAAAGCTGAAATTAAGTAAGTATTATTTAGGAATGGGAGGTCGTATCTCCTTTTGTACCCATGAGAAAGCAGTACCCTGTATTTTACCTACACTTAAGTGAGAATTGTTTTGTAATAAGTGCATGCCTTCACAATGATCAAACATTTCAAGTGAAAATGAAACTGAAGTGGTTTTATTAAAATCTGAGAGAGGATTGCGGTGTGTGATGTCCTCAGGCTGCCTCCCCCAGGGGTGCTGCTGGCCCCGGAGCGCAGAGGGGCGCTCCGGGCACATCCGCGGCTTTCTAGCACCATCTGCTGGGCAGCCAGGCCCCAAGGCCGGCTCAGCAGAATGCTTTCCCCTCCTCGCAGCTTGAAACAAACAGCTGCCAAAGTCTGCGTTTGAGCTCTGCGCTTTCCCCCCATTCATTCCTAAGCTTCCCAAAGCGATGCACTGATACACGAACCTCCTTGCAGGCACAGCGCTGCTGAGGACCACCAGATCTCAGCCCTTCATGAGAACTTGACAGACTCTGAAAGAAAGTGAGTATTTTGTAAGAAAAAAAAAAAAGTTTGACAAAGCTGCTGCTGATCTAATTTTGCTGCCCGAAAAACACGGGAAAGCCAGCTCTAAGTAGATATGAAAAACAAAAAATTGCCCACCCCCAAACCTCCCCACAATCCTCCAAACCCAAATTAAAACAATAAAAAACCCCATTAATTTTCTATTATTTATAACATGGCTGTCACACTCCAAAAATGTGTCAGGATTTTCTTGGTGGTTGTTTCCCACCTTTGTTTTAAAATGCACAAACCATAAACATAGAACAGATGAGGCTTGGCCACAGCTGACAGGGATATATGAAAAATGCAGTGAGCAGCAAGGGTATGTAGAGCCTCCGAGTGCTTCTGTAGCTGGAAATGGGTTTATAGGTTGTGCTGAAGACAAATGAACTTGCAACTAAGCTTTAACATCATTTTTGCTCAGTATATATAGAAGAAACAGGACAACAAGCACCTTTCAGAGAAACCTCAGCCCTGATCCTGCTCAGACTACCCCAAGTATGGACAAAGTACAAACATGGTTTTTTTATCATCCAAGGGAGCAATTCAAACTCAAATTCTGTCTGAAAACATACATAGAAAGGAATGTGTAGGAGAAAACTATGTCCTTGTTTGCTTAGCAGCACTCATGGCACAGGGCTCTAACCAAAGGTTACGTCATAAGGCCAGGTATTAGAGGTCTTGAAGCTGAAGTTTCTTTAGTAGATGTATTAGTCACTCAGTTTTGAAGCAGAATTTGGTGAGAAGATTGTTAGAGGCATTTCCAGGGGAGCAGGAATGGTGGGAGTCTGTGTGCAAGTGACTCCTGCTCCGGAGAAACTCTCTGGGTGCTGCTGGAGCCAGCACAGAAAGGACTTTCCCTTACTGAGCTGTTGGCTACTTTAGGCCTGCCCAAACCTGTGCTTGGAAATCAGAGGCTCTTGATGTTGTGCCTATCTCAAGCTCCATCAGGCACAGAAGATCCAGTCTCCCAGCTTCAGCTGAGTGGGTTGGTTCAGGTTTTCCTTTTTTTGTGAGAGCAGCACCCAATTTACACAGTACTAGTGCAAACATCAAATAATTAGTGCATGTGGCCAGTTAATCATCTTGCTGGCTCTAGGTGGAAACATGCCAAGATATTTCTGTAATAGTGAGTCCATTACATTTACACTTTATTTGCATTTGATGTTCAAATATTTCTGTATCCTAGTCACAGTTTCCCCTACCAGCTCTTACAAGTGTTGTACATGTTTTGGATGGAGCTGAGCAGAGAATAGTTTTAGTTAATATGTATATTCACAGCAGTTTTAGAGTAATTGAATCAATTTAAGTCAAACTTGATAAGCTATTTTGATGAAAAGTGGTGGGAATGCCTGGAAAGCATTTGGCATATTTTTATTTTGAAACCAATCTGTAAATTTCACTAAAAATGAAAAAAAAAAAAAAAAACCAGCCCCAAACTTTTCTTTCTGGTTGGTGGTTGGAAAAAAGCTAGTTTTCATCCAGTTATACCAGAGTTTGTCAGAGTTTGGTGACCTAGTAAACATGTCTTAATAGGAAAAGAAATATTTTTGTATTATTTGTGGTTGGCCCTCTGATGGCTTCTCACTAAGGGCTGTCACAAAGGGTTTTGCAAATAGGTCTTGTAATTTGCATGGTACCTCTGAAGAAATTGTTATGACAATTTGTTGTCATATGTTATGCAGGTGACCATGCCTGCCAGTTTACCTTCGAGGGTTGATAAATCACTGCAGCAAGCAAGAGGAGAATATCTGTAAGATGAGAGACAGAATTGTTTGTAGATAACATGTGTGACAGTCTCTGGCCAGGAAATTTCAATGGCAGTGCTCATAAAATGTTTCTGTCTCAGCTCTCACCTGATACCATTCTGGTATCATTAGTATCACAAGTTTGTGAAGAAGTTTGTCAGATTTTTGCCCATTTTCACACCTGTGTGCCTTGCTGATGCATAGCCATCAAGTTTCTGATATGAGTACTGGTCATAACCTGCTTGTAGCATATGGGACAGATGAAACAAGAAAGTAAAATGTAGTTGACGTAGGGGTGTTGCACTCCAGCACCCATTGACTGTCATTTCCTGCACTTCCATCAGCCTTGCTCATGACCATCTGATCGATACACTGCTGTCAGTCCTCTTGCTTGTGCTTCACAGAATGTGAGGTGTGTACATTCCCCACAATATACATATATATTTTTATATGTATTGCATGATAAATATTTAAATGTGAAAAAAAACCCCAACCCTGATTAGTTTAATCTGTCCTCTGGTAATGTGCTGGTTTTGCATTACTTCTTGTTCATTATTCATAAGCATTTGCTGAGTAACACAGGCAAACCATTTTCAGACTATGAGTTTTCTGGGAACCATTCACTTCAGCTATTCACTATTCATCTTTTGTGGTAGCAGACTGGCTACTTAAAGCATACAGTGGTCTTCCCCTAATTCGTAACTGGGTATTTATAAACAGTAAAATAAAGGCAGACGAATTGTGAATGCTTCTCTTTGATTATGAAGATCCTTGTTTGCCTGCCTATGTGGGCATGTGTCCCGAGAGCAGCCCTGCCCGGAACCGAGTACATCCGTACAAACACTCAGAAATCTGGGCTTTGGGAAAAGTTCTGTCAGTGTGACAGAGCACAGTGTGAGGAAGATGTGCTTCAGGGCATAGAACTTGCCATATATATTCTGGATGGGATCTAGCAGTTCTTATGTTTACAGTTCCAAATAACATTGCTTGTTCTAAAATTCAAGGCTTTGTTCTACCTGCCTCCTTTTTGCGCACACAGGGATGTCTGTCTGGGTGGACCTTTCCTACCACCTACATCCCTGGGTAAAGTTGTGATGCCAACATTTAAAGTCATTGGAAGAGGGAGAGATAGAGAGGTACTCATCATTGGAGTTCATCTGAAACAAGGATAACAGTTCTGCTCCCCACTGAGCTGAAAGAGGAGGAGTCTGCCTTCCAGCATGCTTGTGTTTTGTCAGGCAGGTCAGGATCCCCGTTTGTCTGGCTGCTCCTGGCCAGGGGTGAGAATCAGGGAGAGAACTGGGTCGGGAAACCTTGCCACTCAATGTGATCTGGAGCTCTGGTGTTGTCACCCACGGACAATTCTGCAAAGAAAGGTGTACATGTAACAGCTGCTCATGGAGCAGAGACTACCTAGAGTAACATTGCTTTGCAATACCGCTGAGATCAGATTCTGGGGACTATTTGACTCCCAGTATTGATGGTTTAGGGTGGACTCTGCGTATCTGGAGAACTTTAAATCTAGAATATCCTTTTGCATCCACACAGCAAGTGCCTGGGGATTTTGTAGATTGCAGTTATGAATGTATTCGAATTCTGCTTATGTGCTAGTCCTCAAGGCCATACTTCTTATCTTCTCAGAGCCTAGATGGTATTCTGGGGCAGAGGATGATGGACTTGCTGCCATCCAAGACACTAATTTTCTGTAATTTGTTTTGACCCAGTTGTATCTTTGCATCTATTTCAAGGCTTATTGCAGAAGCCATCATCATCATAAAAGACTAGAAAGTGGAGAAAGTGGAGAAAGTGGAATTGCCATGGTGATGTACAAAGAAAGTAGTTTTTGATCTAATCAGTTTTTATTTTGAGTACTTGAGGGTCTGTAATTTAATAATAAAACCATGAGTTGGATGGCTGATCATGTTGAATATGCACTTTTACTGCCACAGAGGGAAACCAACTCCTACCTTAGAACACAGACACACTTCTTTCAAACAGATACTCCCTTGCTCCTCCCAGAACTGCAGGAAAGTTGAAAATGATTCTTCCTCCCTTACCTGCAGTGTTTTTCATGGGCAATCATCAATATATTTTATGAAAGTGGTCATTCAAAGACAGTGACATGGAGACACAGCAAGGCAAACTACTCATAAAGTCCTCTTTGTGTTTCCTTATGCAAAGCCCTGCACTACAAGGCTCTGGAAACCAAGAGGGTTTCTCCTCTGCTTTGGGAGAAGATATTGCCTGAGTGTGACAGCGACTCAGAGCCAGGATTATGAGGTTACAGCAGAACAGGGTGATGGAGTTGTGCTTACACTTCCTTTGTCAAGGTGGTATCAGTACACTGGGGCCATAGAGGAGGCTGCTGCAAACAAGGAAAAAAATACGACTTCAAATTAGTGCGTTTTGCAAAACATAAGGCTGAGCAGAAAAACCATCAGGAAGCATCCCTAAACCGTGTGAAGATAAACCTTTACTTTCCAGGCCAAGGACTAAATGAAAAGGGTCTCACAGCATGAGGATGGATCAGCACTGGGGGTGTCATGGAAGATGTCCTTGTCATGGAAATGTCCTCCTTTATTTATGTGACTCCTGAGTTATTCTGCTTTCTGCTGGTGAAAGGCCAGACCCATCCCCTGAAGTGGGGATTTTGTGCACACAGAAATCTGTCCCTGCCTCTACCAGGAGAAGATGGGACTCTGAAAATATCTGGGCATTTCTTTAGCCTGTCTGGGATGAATGCCAGGCTTTGAGCAAGGTAGGCTGATGGACTGGGTGCCCAAGGGCTTCAAGAGCTGAAGGTGGAGCGGGCTGCACCTTTTCTGCAGAGTCTCCATGAGGTGGGTCCCACAACCCTGTAGCACTGTGAATGAAGCCTTTGGAAGAGAAGGCTCATCGCTCTGCAGATGCATCCCTGAGATCTGTGGTGGAGCTGGCCAGAGAGTGTGCCAGAGAGCTGCACTGATCCGCTTGCCTGTGTGATGAGGTACAAGTTTCCATTTTCCACATGACATGTCTGTAAACCCATGACCTTGCTAGAGAAGTAAAAAAAGGGAAAACAAGGCCACAAGGCCTCATTTTGTGTCCCTGTGAGATTCCTTCTATAGTCAGTTTTCAACCACAGTCAACAAAGTACCTTATGTTTATCAAGGCACATTTTCCATTATGTATACAGACCTTTGTTTTTTTTTAAATTTGAAAGGCCATTTTAAGAGCCCAAAATACTTCTCTGTTACTTAGACCCAACAGAATTTCTGGAAATATTTAATTTGTATACTGTATTGAAAGCTCTTAAACAAAGTGCACATCATTTAATCTGTTTATAGAACCCCTTGCTTCTCCTAAATACACTGGCATTCTTTCTCTCTCTCTCTCTCAGCTAAGAAAACCCTACTTTCTTTTATCAGTTTTAGTATTTTAATGTGAGCATGAAGGAATAGCCAAACTTGTTCAATCCAAAGGAAAATGTCTGAGGTTTTCTGTCTTCTCCCTTTAATTTGATTTTTTTTGTTACTTTGAAAAGACTTTCTTGAAAGCTTTGAAAGACACAAGGTTAAAAAAAAAAAAAAAAAGAAATAGACATGCTGAGGTAAAAGATTCTCTTAATATATATAATTTTTATTCTACTTTGGTAGAATACAAGGCGTGAGGTCCAACCACACCTCCAGTAGTACCTGAGCATCCTGCTCAAGAAGGCAGATTTGTTTAAGCATCTCTGAGGGCAGCACTGGGCCCCGTGCTTTGTTCTCAGCCATGGGCTCCATTCTGCTGTGGTGAGGTCAGGCCATAAAGAGAGGTAAGGAAAGGTCACAGAACTGGGCTCTGGGCTGGGAGTAAGTACTTCCAGAATTTAATTTGGCCATGGAAATATTCCCAGCACAGCAGTATTCCCCGTCGTTAAAGGAGGGAATATTGCTGTAGCCCATAACCTCTGTAGGGGAGGAATTAACTTTTAAACTGAACGCTGCACTTGGATAGGAAATGAGCTTAGTGGGGTCTGCGTGCTAAGGGACCTGTGTGCTTTGATGCAAATACTCTTTTAAGTTTCAATCTATTCACAAAGTAACACTGGTCAAACACAGACCAGAAATTAATTACTGTGAAGTGGTTCCCAGCTAAAGTATATCCTTATTAGTTTATCATTCCTTCTCTGGATGCTTTCTAGTGTAATGTAATTGTGTTGAGTACTAAAATAATTACAGAGATGAACTGTAGAGCTTATTTTTCCAGATGCAGTGTGAGAGAGGGCCTTTCTAGCTGCTTTGCCTTGCTTGTGAGCAGGTTCATCCATCCAAAGATATGTTTTGAACTTCAGCCCTGCTGGTCTGCATGAACCTCCCTGTGTGGGGAATCATAATCACAGCTGCAGCAAAGGTCTGTGGTCTCCCTGTGCAGGGCTGCAGGATTTGGGAAGTCTGGGGAGGACATATATCCAGAAATCAAGGTTTTCTTTCATTCTTCCTTTCCTTTGGTTTTCTTTTCTTGTTTTGGTATGGAAAATAAAATAAAAATTTAGGATTAGTTTGTACTTATGGGTTGGTTTTAATCCTAATAGAAGTATAAATAAAAAGTTGATATTTTAATCTCTTTTTGATCACATCTTCTTGCACAGTAATTTTGCAGAATATATGCTAATGTTCTAATGTCAAACAAACATGCTTCTCCTGAAATTTATTTGAGAAAACTGAAGTAACATTTTCTGATATTTGCTCTGTAATATTGAACCTCTGTGGTGAAGGGATAAATTTGAGTCCTGAAAATATTCTTTCAGCACTCACACAGCTTACTGGAAATGGAAGTACAATTTCTGCCAGTTAATACAGCTGAAGCATAACATTATGACATTCTCAGTTGTTCAGTATGTTTTGTTTCTAACTGAATTGTGGGTCATCTGCTAAATGAACCAAGACTTATTTTAATCTTTTCTGGAGTGCTTCTAAGTCCAGATCAGTCTTCTTTTTTTTCCTGAGATTTCAAGAGTCTTTAGAAGTTCCAGATTATCTTCAGATATTTCATAGCAGAATGTGACTTTGATTTTACATATGTATAAAACATGATTATTTTTGATTTTTGACTGAGGCATTTCCAATTACATACCTGGTTTGATTAGAAGAAATGTTGCCTTTTTGCTGAAAAATGTTGTCTGGATATATATGTAAAACAGAATGTGTCACCCTCTTTTTCTCTGCTGTTTTTGTCTGATTTTTCTTCATTCTTAGGGAGGATTCAGGAAAAAGGAGAAAAGATGTTTGATGTTTCAAGGTGATGCTCTTAATCAAGCTCTGTACATGCTCAGTTTGTTTATACTGTTGAACTTTTATTGCCATTTTACCAGCTTCAGTGTAAGTTCAATGCCTTCAAAAGCACCCTTCATTAACTTGAAATACCAGGATTTTTGGTCCATGTTCTGGTAGAAATCAGAGTGCTCTAAGGGTCACTGTAGCATCCCAGCTACCTAGAGCTTAGTAGAATGGGTGTATTTCCTTAAATTGTGTTTTAATTTTATAGCTAGAACCAGTCTCAATTTGTTTGGGTTATTTCCATTCTTTACAGAAGTGCAGTGCTGTACCCATTGTGCCAGAGGTTTTTCTTCTGGCACCATCACTGCTGAAGTTGCAGTTTATTGGCAGAGCAATTGTAGACTCCTGGTTTCAGCAAACACTGTCAGACCAGAGCCTTGATGTTGACCATGTCACTTTCCCCAAATACTGAATTTTCAGTTTTCACTCTCATTTGAATTCTCTGCTTTTGCTGATTTCTGCAGTTGTTTGCTTTGCTGTTGTTGACATATTTCCTCCATTTTCTGTTGGATTATTCCGAGCATGCCAACAACCTAAATAATTATTAATTTTAAACAGAAACAATTAAGTCATTCCTTTCCCTCCTCCAAAATTACAGTCCAAGAGCAGCTTACCCTGTAAGAATATTGTCAATGCTCATTATGGAGAAATATTGTGTCCTATAATACATTGCAATGAAATTAGACTTCTCTTCATCTCTGTGCTGATAACATTCTGAATGATGGTTGCTGAAGTGGCAACCACTTTCTATTTCAGTGAAATTATAACCTCTGGCTTTCCAGAATGGTGTCAATAATTTTGCAACATTTTGAACTCTATAGCAAATTTAAATAATTTTCCACTTTCAGATATGAAATCTGGGCAAACATCCCTTAAGGTAGTGTTATAGTGTGTTACAATAACTGACTTATTTTTGAACATGAATGCAGAGTGGTTTGTTTTATTAAAATTCTGCACTGAGACTTCAGTAATGCTATGCATTTGTTATTGGATTGCATACTTTATTGTCCTTATCCTGGATTTACTTCATATAGAAGAAAATACCTCTGAGGGTTATTTCTTCACAGTCTGACTGATGTTCCCTCTGCTTCTCCTGGTTAAGTAGAGGATGCCATTTTTTTGTTGCTTTTTGAAAACTCTCTCATGAAAGTCTCCTGATTTTTCTCCACCACCAACGTCCAGTGGTTTAAATGTACTGCAGAGAAAATGTAATTTCAGAAAGGGACCAGTCATGTGGTCCTGGTGAGTGTTCCCAGAAATTAATTAAATGTCGGGATGGTTTTGCAAAGTCACAGAATCACAGGATCACAGAATCACAGAATGGTTTGGGTTGGAAGAGACTTTAAAGATCATCTAGTTCCCACCCTCCTGCCATGGGCAGGGGCACACCAAGTGTGGATAACAAATTTAAGGGAGGGGCAATCACGGTCTTTGCTAGTCTGTGTCAGCTGTTGAGGTGGCATGAAAGGACCCATTCTCAGCTGCTCTGCACCTGCATGGCTGAGGATGGGGGCACTGCCATTGAGCTAAGGTCAGACACTCTGCAGAGCAAGTCCAGGCTCTCATCAGCAAGTTACACACAGTGCTGCACACAGGTCCTGTTTCTCCATCCCTCACCCTGCTATTTTTAATCAGAAACTGTTTATTAAAAGTTGTTTTACTTTATCTGGACATTCACCACTCTTCTGATCAGGACAGTAAATAAGACACAATTACAATCAGATTCCACTCCAGTGCTGGTAAAAGCAACAGAAACAATTCTCCCATTCCTGTTTTGTCCCTGTTTAATCCTACTTAATTACTTCTAGTTGTCTCAGGGCCTGGGGCAGTATCTTCCATCTCCTACCTAGTGCTGCTCCAAAGTCAGGCCAGAGTTGCTGGAAGGTAGCCTGGGTGTCTGGATCAGTCTGATGTGCTTCCCTACAGGACAGGCAAAGTGCAACAATGAACTGCTGTGGTCACTGATGAGCTGCAGGCAGCTGAGAGTCCTCATCCTCATCCTTGCAGAAACTGCCTATCATATCCAAGTTGCTCAGGAAAAGCACATGTGAGTAATGGACTGAGTGCACTGATGGCCCAGGACACAGGGAGCACTGCAGAGCAGCACACAGCAAGCATCTCCATCTCACTGCCTCTGCAGAGCATGTTGTATTGCCAGAAAGAGCAAGCCCAATTTTTTTTTTTCAACCATTTTTTTACAAATTAATTTCTTGTAGTTAAAAAGTGACCATTCCTCACCTCACTGAACAGCTACTGTATTTTCACACTCTGACTGGTTGGCAAAGGCAAACTAAATGAAAACCTTGCAGACACAAGTTTGTCTGCAGGAAGATTTATTTGTGCTCCTGTCCACATGATTCATACTTACTCCAGGGGAAAAGCTGTAGTTGAGAAGGGGTGCTAAGCTACAATGATTTTCCATGCCCTCATAGAAAAGAAAATATCACTTCTAACCTTTTATTTGTTTTTTTCTGCCCCATTCTGTGGTGCTGTGGAATGTAGCTAGAACAATAGTTAGTCTAATCCAGACAGAAATTTCATTGTAAATCATCAGTGTGCAGATTTACAGTCCAGGTATTATTGTTTTGGTTCTGTTTCTTCACTTTTCAGGTTAAAACTGGTTAACACAAGCTTTCAGAAAATTAATAAAAAAATTAAATGGCTCAGAACTGAGACATAGTTTGCCAAGTGTCAGCCTGGAGAGATGTTCTCTAACACTTCAGGAAGCTCCTATGTATGTAATCACAAAGGAAAAGCTGACAGACCTTTAACAATAACTTTGCTGCAATAAATTATTATTATTATTTATTCATCATTATCACTATCATTATTATTGATTCTTCTTCTTCTTCTTCTTCCTCTTCTTCTTCTTCTTCTTCTTCTTCTTCTTCTTCTTCTTCTTCTTCTTCTTCTTCTTCTTCTTCTTCTTCTTCTTCTTCTTCTTCTTCTTCTTCTTCTTCTTCTTCTTCTTCTTCTTCTTCTTCTTCTTCTTCTTATTATTATTATTATTATTATTATTATTATTATTATTATTATTGACAGATCTTTTCATCCACGGATCTCAAAGCACTTTAGGAATATTCTTTTACAGAAAAATGTGCATGTGTAAGGAATACAGTTTAATCTTCTCTGCGCAATATCGTACAAGCAGCCAGGTCTGGCTACTCTTTCCTTAGTATATGCTGTATGAGGGACTCAGATTTTGCAGTGGCAGAAGGGCTGGGAAGAAGTGATTTAGCATGAGAATAAAGGACCAGATGAGACATGTATGTGATGGCAAATTTCTCTAGAGAGGCACCTCAGTATTGAACTTTTCACAGACCCTGACAATGGGTCCTAAACAATGTCAGGGATTCAAAGTATTCAAGAGTATTTTTCCCCTCCTTTCACAACATGGTCTATGCATTCTTATCTCCTTTATGATATCAGGCTGCAATGCTGCTCTGTAACTTGTGAGAATGCTGTTTGCTATGGAGGCATTCAACTCTATGAAACTGGGGTGGCAGAGACCCTCATCCACTGACTTCCTCTCTACAGACAGTGAGGATGTGATGACAGCAGGAGTTTGAAAAAAGTCAGCTCATCCTTGCATGCAAAATGCTAGGCCTTTGTTTTCATCTTCTTCCTCAAGACTTAAAAAAAATGTAGTGTTTATATTTACTGACTTAATTCCTGGCCAGCCTCCAGGGAATTTGGGCTGCAAAATCACAGTGGCTGCCTGTGCTCAGACCGTTTGGGTGAGTTTTAGGGACCTGGAGCAAGACCTAGGCTAGTGCAGGTTTTGCTTGAGTGGCAGGAGCCTCTCTCCCACACATTCTTCCCTTCCCCTTCCCCTTCCCCTTCCCCTTCCCCTTCCCCTTCCCCTTCCCCTTCCCCTTCCCCTTCCCCTTCCCCTTCCCCTTCCCCTTCCCCTTCCCCTTCCCCTTCCCCTTCCCCTTCCCCTTCCCCTTCCCCTTCCCCTTCCCCTTCCCCTTCCCCTTCCCCTTTCCCTTCCCCTTCCCCTTCCCTTCCCCAGGTGTATTTATTTTTAACAGGTGTATTTATTAGATGACACACACACATTATGCAGCATTTCACCATTTAGCCTAGGGAAGGTTTTACTAATTTCTGACTCACTTCTGTCTGGATAAGCAGCTGTTTGTTTAAAGAGGTCTTGAAAGGCTGTACCCACAGCTTGCTGGACAAGGAAGTTAGTCTTAAAACATCTATTTGAAAAATATGATACATCTGCTAATGAATTTAAGCACACCTTTGTGACTCTAAAATAAGCCTTGCAGGGAATATGTATGGATCTGATGGATCACCATGAGAAAAGGTGTAATAAAGAGTACCCTGAGCACAGCTACTTGGGTCTGGAGTTCCAGCCATGGTGCATATCCTGTGCTTCCCCTGGACAAGGCAGGGATGGCTGTGCATGCTCTGTTAAGTCTTACACCTGCATGTCTTTGCTCCCTGAGCTCCTCTACTGTGACAAAAATACCACAGCTCTGTGGTGAGAACACACACAGACCGAGCCTGGATTAGTTGGCCCCCATGGGCTGCTTGCCAAGGTGGCTGACAGACACTGGACTCATCACATGTACCTTAGTGAGCTGGTCACAGCCACACTGGGCAGGAATCCGTATCACACTCCTGAGAAGACTCTTTTCTCCATACAGCACAGATGAGCTAAGAGATCAGGTCATGTCCAGATCATCAGCTCACCTCTGTGAAACCATCCAAAAGTGGTCTGGGCCAGATTTAAGTACAAACTAAACATCTGTCAGAACAGCAAAGTTCACCATCCCCAAAGTCAGTGTTTCCCTCCCCACAAATGAATCTTATTGTGGGGAAAATGTACGAGCAAATAATTAATTTTGGAGTGTGTGGGTGGCCCCCGAGGTGAACTGGAGCTCTGAGTTTTACATAAGCACACCCCCAGACAAACTCTGTCTTTGCTTCAGATCAGCATCAGCGAGCCCACGCACATCTCTCCCGAGGCCTTTGTGCAAGACCTTTATCCTTCTACCAATGGGGAAGCCAAACCCCTGGGGTGAAAGACAAGTTGAAAGCTAAGATCTGAATGATTTGGCAGAAACTGGAGCTATTGCAAGATTTTCCAAGATGAGCCCACTGGGGGACTGGAGAGCTCATGATGATTTAATGTCTTAAAAGAGAATGGGGCTTAATCTAGACCATGTGCTGAGAGGAGCTGCTGAGCATGGAGGTAGAGTAAGGCAAACCCACCCTGACTGCAACTTCACTCTCCACATCTGGGTGGCTGAGAAATGGCATCTGTCTTCCTATGGTCCTTGTTTTTTACATACTGAAGCACTGATCCAAGCTTTGTTTTTGTGGTCAGACCCTCCTACATGTGCTGGGTTTTGTACCCCAAGGGTACCCAAAGAGTCCTCTCTGGGGCTGAAGTGTTTGCATACAAGGTGGGGGAAGGCAAACCCTGCACTGCCCCTGAGCCAGGCCAGGCATGCAGGTCATCCAGCTCCTGTAGATGATGCTCAGGAAAAGCAAGTTGATGCACTGCTGAAATTGATCCTGCCAGACAGGGCTGCAAGCAGGGCTTTGGCCCCTGCAGCTGCAGCAAGAGGAACCTGTGTGGTGGGCTTGTTGAAGGCACACATCAGTTCCATGGCTCTGGAGTGAAGGGACAAATGTCTGGCTGTTTACTGCAAATGCTATGAAAACCCAGGGAGCAGAAAAGAAGAGGAAGAGAGAGAAAAGCAGTCATAAGTAGAAAACTAGGAACAGACAGTAAGAGAACTTCTGAGGGATGTGGGGTCAGGGCTTCTGCTCCTCCCTGCTTTTGTTCCTATAACTCCCCACTCTCCCCATCTCTGCTGCTGCCATGCCCGGCCACAGAAAAAGCAGAATGAAACCATTGCATGGCTCTGACCCAGAAATACCTTTTAACTACCTGAGATGGAACAAGGTTCTTCTGCTTTTTCAGCACAAGCATTGTGAATTTTATCAGTGATGCTTGGCCTGAAAGAGCTGCTTTCTAAGTCTTGCTGGGTTTCAAAGTCCTCTTCTGAACCAGAACAAGTACAAGATGTTAGAGAGAAAACAGATCCCCGCAAGGTCCCAAGCCTAGTCCAGAGGGATTGTTTGCAGGGTAAAACAGAGCCTCAGAGAGTCACAACTCCTTTGTTCCTACAGAGAAATAAGACATTTATTCAAGTTAGTCTGCTCAGCCCTCAGCCCTGGCTATCACTAACCTCAGTAATGCTGAGGCATGGATTTTGATGGTGGTTTACTGTGCAAGCTGGAAGATCTCACAGCTCATAAACCATCTTCAGCATCCTCCTTAGGACATGACATTCACTTCTAGATAACAACATGCTCTGGTTTGGTTTAGGTTTTGCAAGCCTCTTTAACAAGAAGCAGATCCATCTCACTGGCCCCAGGGCCAGTCAACAGCTGGTCAAGGGGACTGAGGCAGCCCCGTGTCAGCCCCATTCACCATCAGCATGTGAGACAGACACATACAACCCCTTCCAACAGAGGTGTGTAAATGAGGACAATCTCTGAAGCAATCTACTCATCTCTGTAACAGGACTTGTGGCAGCTACAGCACTGATGGCAGGGCAGGGTGGGATGTTCCCTGCCTGCCTTCATGGCACAGCCCTATTCCTTTCCATCCACAATGAGTGCTGCTGTTTGACCAGGGTCACTGCTCACAAATGGTGCCTGCCACAGCATGCAGCCACGTGTGGAAAACACCAACACATCACCCTGCGGGCCAGGGCAAGCCCTGTGGTGAGGCTGTCACTTGGCCTGCAGCATCCTCAGGGGGCCAGAGTATCATGAAGGGCAGGGGGAACAAAACCATGAAGGATAAGATTTGCAAGAATCCAAATTTGGATTTTGGGACGCACAAGGTGCCAAAAAAGCCACAGAGCCCTTTCTCATTGCTGTGAGGACTGCCTGGGGCTGCCACGTCAGACTGACTCTTGAGGACAGAGACCATGAGAATGGTGTCTTTTGCTGCCTGGACACATTTAACTTCTGACCTCTATCAGCTGTCAGATTAGAAGGGGTTTAGTCACATCAGTCTGAGCAGAAATTAAAGCCAAGCTCAAGGGGTGAAAGGGCAGAGCCTTAAAGGGATCACCTTAATTGACAGGGCCTCTTAATCCCCCTGTTCTTGTACATTAATCCAAATATCTCCAGTTCTTCTTCTTAACCTGTTTTCATAAAGTAAAGAGAATTATACTTAATATAACGAAGCTGGGTGTAGGAGTAAAGCGTGACCTTAGGCCTCCTGCAAAGGGGTTTGAGGCTGTTATGAATGCTGTTCTCTATCCGGTCACTCCCCAGCCCTTCCCCAGCAGTCTGAGAGCTGGAAATGATCAGGCAGCTCCTCCTTGTCCAAGCCGTGGCAGTGACGCTGTGCAGGACAGGGCTGTTGTTTGATGTTCCATTTGCAGTTTACATTTATAATGGCAGCATCCTGATAACCTGGGTACTTGAAACAGGCCCAAGCAGAGAGGAGCTTGGAGCACACCACATCCATCACCTGACAAGCGTGGCTGGTGGGGCTGTGCTGCTCAGAACATCTCCCTCTAGTGCAGAAGCCAGCATGTAGGACCAGCATGAAGGGATGAGCGCAGTTAGAGGTGTCCTTTTGATTTGGAGAAGTTCTGGGATTGTTTTATTAATGCGTGATGCACAAGGGATTTCAGGCTCTTTGACTATCATCTCAGGAATTTCTCCGGTTATCAGATAAAAATTATTGTCTTTCCAAAGTTTGAATACTCACAGGTAATAATGGGCCGCAGCCATTTACATAAAATAATGTTTGGAAGCAAAGTTGATGTGCAAAATGACTTTTTGAAATTAATTTTTTTACAGTGAACTCTTTTGAAGGCTGATCTTCATCTCAGGAGGTGTAACTGAGGCCTCAAACACTAAATGCACTCTGTGGGCAGTAGGAAATGTGACTGGTAGCACGGTGAAGTTAATTTTTAGCTGCTAAATAAAGACATTAACAGCTAAACTAAGTTGCTAAACTATCAAGGACATGGGTTGTGCTTTTGTGTGCCTTGATAGTGCAGCTATGCACTGTCTCCGGGGGTGTCTCAGTTCTACTGAGAGATAAACAGGCAGAAAATAGGAGATTCAGCTCCTGAATCATGGGGAAGAGGCAGAAATTCATTCTTGGTTTACAGGAGTGTAACAGCTGTGACACTGACAGAATTTTAGGGGTCAGGGACAGTTCCAGTGGTGCCAACCTTCGGGACCACACTGGCTCTGGGTGGTTTCAGTGGTCATCACTTCTCACTACCATGCAAAGCCAGCCTAATGGGAAAAAAATATCCCTGACCCTGCCTCCTGCCATCCATGTGCATTGTGCTTTGTAGTTACCCTGACTTGTTGTGACAGTGGGAAACTTACTCTGCAAACCAAGCTGCTCTCAAAATACATGTAAGGCATCTAGTTTTTGCTGGCATGGTGGTCAAAGCCACAGAAAATTGTGGAAAGAATGGAGTTTCCAGAGGCAAATTATTTTGTCTTAAGCTCCTGAAACATCTTAGTTGAACTCTAAGCAGGCTGAGAATGAGTTCTATCAAAGGGAAGCAGTCTAAGAAACAGTTGTGGATAAAAGAAATATGAAAGCTATTCAAAAATAAGGAGGAAAATAAAAGCCTTTAAGTGGGATGAAGGAAAACAAACACAGATCCCAAGAGAAGGAGGAGAGAAGAAAAACTCCAATGAAACAACAAAGTAGCTGATGAAAACCTGGTCTTACAGAGGGAAATAATATTTTGCTGCTAACTTCACTGGGCCAGGATTTTATCCACATTTTCTAATTATGGGCTTTTCATTCCAAAGTTTTCTTCCATCTCGTGATTCATCACATCTCCTGTCTGGACATGCAGTAGCACAGAACTCCCATTTAGTTCGGAAAATACTCTTTTAATGGAACTAATCGCTCTTGGAAAAAAAACTAGTTTCAAATGACAGGAGGAGGAGAGGAAAGGTTCATGACCTCAATCAAATTTTTGAACCCCATGAACACGCAAAAATAATTTGAAAAGTTTATAAAACCTCAGGTTTTTTTGCCCATCCAAGTCTGGGCTTGTCAGACCAAAAGCCCAGATTCCTCCTCAGATCCAGCCCTGTGAACACAGTGACACCGATGCATTTCACAAAAAGCCTGGCCAAAATCAGAGCCCTGGAAGAGGAGCTATTTGGGCAGCTGAAGCAAGAGAAGGGAGAGCCAGTCCCTTTGAAGTTATCAGCCAGGGGAGGTGTTGGATAAGCCCAGACCATTTGTAATCAGATGTCATGAGAAGACTGTCAAAGAGATCTCCCCACACTTGCCTTGTCACTGATGGTATCTCAGTACAGATAAAATAAGAGTAGCAGCGAAAGGGAAGTCTGAGTCTTTATCTGCTCACACCTGGGCTGTGAAGGTGCCGCGCAGAGACAGCGCCCAGCGTGTCTGAGGGCACGGCAGGGGGAGGATGCTGCTCTGCTGAGCTGCAGGGGGACATTGTCCTGCAGCCCCAGGGAGACAGCCCATGCCATCAGCTCCTGACCATGCACTTGGATCTATTGTGGAGAATTTGTGTTCACAGCCTTAACTTTCATCTCCCTGTGAAAGCTGGACTGAAAAGGTGTTTTCTTCTCAGATTACTGGGAAAATTTCATTACACTGTTTTTAGAAGAATTTGCAGGCTTTCACAAGGCTCACAACTGCTCTCCCTGGCCTCCTTCTTTCATGGGAAGTAGCTTCACAAGCCACTGAAGCAACCAAAAGCTCAGTTTTGATGTCCTTTCCTTGTGCATTTCCTGGAGTTGAATAGGTTGAGGTTTTGTAGCTGCTTTTATTTTGTGGAGGTATTTCTAGGCTCTCTGTACCCCATGCATTCAAATCAGCCTGCAGGAATGTGATGCCTTGAAGAGTCTTCTACTGCCAAAACCCAATGGGAACTGGCCATCAGGCTTGAAGGGACAGATGGATTAACAAACACACAAACCAAGAGTGCTATCATATTTACCCTGTTTTTCTTGGAAAGCAGAGCTAGAAAGTCCAGTGACCTATTCAGAGATCTGGGGTAATACCATGTATTACATCAATAGCCCTCTTGGCCCAAGTTGGTGAGGCATGAGTTGTGCATGGGCATTGTATGAGCCCAAGAACCCTGCAGCAACCTCAGATGTGCCCAGAGTCACTGCAACAGATGCATGCCTTGAAATGATCCTTGGAAATTTTGGCTACATCTCTATGGCTGTTTTGAGACAATGGCATGAAGTTCCCAGTGAGTCTCCAACCAAGAAGCCTCTGTATTGTGACCTGGTAAATACTAGTCCTTGAATGTTTTGGTGTGGGTTTTGGGATTTTTTTCTCAGCAGTGGGGAGGCCCTAATGCTGATGTCTTGGAAGTCCTCTGCAGACAGGGAAAGGTCTGCTTGAAGCTGGGATTTAAGATGGAGCCAGTGCTGTCAAGTACACTTTTTAGGGATTTTTTCTCTTGGGCTTAGTGATGCTTTGTGATGATGTCCTACCTACACAGAAACTCTGTGAGCAGATCCCTCTATGGGAACTTCGCTGAGTTTTTATTACATCCTAAACGTCTTTGCTCCAAGAAATCCAGCATCATCCAAATTCTAGCCACCATGCACAGACCAAGGGGGCCCACAGGATTGCAGTGGTGTGAAAAGAGATCTTGACCCCTTCACTAGATTTAACATAATTCAAATGTCACAGTGGGGCTGGAACTCCATGTGTATAAACCATCTTCCCATACTTATTAAACTACAGTAACTATCTCCCTGCCCTTCCCCCTCTTCCTAATAGCAGTATAAATAGTCCAAAGGTCTCTTGTCAACACAGCTCCCAGACTTCTAGCTCTTTGAGGGGCAAATGTACTTTGTTTTATTACTTGTATGGCATTCCTCAAAGAAGGGGACTTTGACCTTCTTAAATTCTTCCTGGAGATTAAATACCAAAACCAGCAGTCCACAAGGGAATTAATAGACAGCTTCAATACACACAGCAGGACCTTTGGAGGGGGTCAAGTTATTAACACACTGGGAAATGTAGATTGTATCTTCCAATGCAGGATATATCTTGCATTCTAAATCAGATAATGACAACGGGACACAGAATGCTGCATTTCTGAGATGAGTTCTGCAGCTCTCAGCAGATCTTCCAGTTCTGGATATTTTACCAAGGACATAAACTTTGCTGACTTTAGAAATCTTCACATAAAAAGGAATGCATAACAAACTTCTCTTTTTTTTTTTTTTTTTTTTGAAAAATTATGCCTTCTGTAACAGTGGGCCCATGTGGCTTTATTTTGCATTAGACAAGGAATCTTACCTGGGGGCTTAATACTTATTCAACCTCCTACTGCCTCAAAACAGACAACCCTACAAAAATATTTGGTTAATATTTACATATATAAGGAAATTAATGTCAGGCATTGAAAACCCTTTAAAGGTATTTTTTGGTGCAGTTTTGAACAACTGAAGCTTGCAGAAGCAAAATTTAAGCCTGATGAGAGCTAAGAGGTAATGGAAAACTCCTTTCGGCTTTCTTGCCATGCATATTTGCACTGGAAACATGATTTAAAATATTCACTTAAGGTAGATGAGCCAAGAAACAAGGATAAGTGACAGAACCAATATAAGGTTTTCAATTAAGTCGCCATTTCTGTCAAACTTTGATACTTGAAAATGTAACAGTTTAACAGCCATCTCTTGTTTTGGAACTGCTGTGCACCAAGTCGGAGATTTTACCTTTGAAATTATCAAGAAAGGGATAGTATCTTAAAAAATCACCTTTTTTTGTCCCCTCACCTCCTTTTGCTTTATATATTTGGTCACTGCTGAATAGCACAAGCTTTCAAAACAAAAACCCTACAGTAAGTGAAAATCATGAAAAGAATGAATAGACTCAAATATATTACTTGTTATGAAATATTCCTTTGGCATGAATTGCAATAAACAAACCAACATCCATTTCAAAACAGCAGTAAACAAATCTTTACTACCTCCTGATTGCCAAAAATCTCACACTACTCAAGCTGACATGGAAAAAAGCATTAATGTTAGTGAGGGGTGAATTTCAGGAAGGCTGGGTTTGGTCTGGATAAGCATATCTGACATATGCAAGCCTTCTGGGAGCCTATAAAAACAAGCTTTCTTGGGATATTTCCTGCACTTCTGGTTAGGTTGGAAATGTCATGACAGCTGGCTTTGCCACAGCCCTTGGGCACACCAGGTTGTGTTTCTGGCCAGAAATCAGTGAAACAAAGATGCTTGGAAAGAGAAAAAACCACAGAACAATGCTTAGAGCTTTCACAACAATTCCAGCCAATGTGCTCATTTTGCTCTTACATGCACTTGGACATGGCAGCTTTGTGGAAGATCGGATCTTCTCCCTCTGTACAGGAAAAAAAGTTAAGGAATTAATGTTTGAAAAACATCTTCTATCTCTTTTCTGGCTGCATGCAGGATGTATAGATATGCAGGCCAACCCTTACGGCTCTAGCCTCTTGGCATATGAAAAATGCAAAAGTCCCTGGTACATGCCCCCATTGCTGCATAACTTCACACTTCTTCCACCTTCTGCTCTCTCCCCATAAATTTGATCTATAAAATCCCAATAGCAATTTTAAAAATTAAACCCTGCCATATGGAAGTCAAATTTTAAATGCAAATGATGTTAGATGTTTGAATCCTAACCTTAGTGGACCTTTTGGGAAAGGCAAAATAGACTTTGGCTTTGTCCTTGTGATAATATTAGGGTATGTTATCATTTGTGCACCAGTTTCATCTCATACAAACAATAAGGTGTAGTGAAACTGTGAAACCCCTTGCCAAAAGAACTTCTGGGTGCTAAAATTTCACGGGTTCCAAAAGACAAATTAAGAGAACAGAAATCTAGCCATGGCAGCAAAAAAATCTTGTATCGTGATCAGAAGCACCTTCGCTATGGACTGCTGGATGTCAGAGGAGTGTTCAGAGGCTCTGTCCATCTGTCCTTGCTGGTTCTGTGCTCACCCTGTTCCCTGGGCACTGTGAGCACCAGGTTCTTCAGGAGAGCAGGGATGAGATATCACCACAGGAGATAGGATGCTGCCCTGAACCAGAACAGCAGAAATGCCCCTTCTCAGCCCTTTCCTCATGGGCATCAGATTTGCTCTTCTTATTATGTTTTGTTTTATTGATTTTTAAAAGAATAAGCAGTGCTGTTAGACACAAATCTTTCTCCAATAAGATTTCTAGATATGCTCCAGATAGCTTATTGCTCCTGAACAAGAATCTCCAACTCGAGACATGCTCTTTCCAAAACATATTCCAAGTAAGGCCCCCAAGCTGAAGCCTCCGTGGGCTGGAAGCCTCACAGGGCAGTGTGCCAGCCATGGATCATCAGCTGGGCTGTCACAAACATCTCCTGGAAATTGGTAGACTTGAAGAGGACTTGCCATCCCTTCAAGTGACTGGAAATGGAGCCAGATTGGCTGCCTTCTGCTGTTTTCACAGACAATCCAGAGGAAAAAAAGATTATTTTTCCAAGGCAAACATTCATAGAAATACAGCTTCCCTTGAATATACAGGGATGATGAAATGCAGTGGGGGACATATACTTTTGTATTTCTTCAAATGTTCCTCAAGCCAGGAGTTGGGCACTGCCCTTCCCATTGGGAGTCTTCTCTGTCATTTTATCCCCCTTTGAATTCCTTTGGCTGAAGGATGGAGGGATTTATGCTGTGCCTGCTTTGCAAAGTTATGCTTTGAACAGGCATCTTGGTGTCGATGTTCCCCACAACTTTTGTCTCAGGAGCACTCAGGTGTGCTTGTCCCCTTTCAAGTGACAGGAGGGGTTAACCTGCCATGAATCTCAGAGGGGACAAGGCACACCTTTCTCTGTCTCTGTGACTTGTAGCTGTACCTGTAAAACACAATGAAGTGTTAAAATACATGCCTGCCCTTTGATCCTGGGGCCAAATGTACCTCTGGTATAAACTCAGCGTCTTTCCTAATGAAAGAAACTTTCATTTCCTCCAGGAGGCCACTGCAGGATTTGCACACAGAGTGGGCAGTGCTTTTGGCTTCCAGCCTAATTCCTTAATATCCCCTGCTCCTCCATACATATCCTGGGAAAGAAAGGTGTTACCAACCTGGGAGCACAGGGGCAGGAGGGAGGCGGCAAAGCAAATCTGTCTACACAAGGCTCAAATGCCATTGTCCTTCTCATGAAGAGCCAGTTTAGGTTTATGAACACAAAGGCCTTTGATGTTGTTTCACAGCATTTGCTGCTTTAAAGATAATAGATGGTTTCACGGGCTGAGCCCCCGGCTGGGGCTTGGCAGCAAATGCTGAGGGAGCCGTGCTCCTGGCAGAGATCTCCTCAGTGTGTACGGCTCTCCTGTGGACAGCCATGAGAGAGAGCCCTCCAGCCTCTCCCAGCCATCTGGAAAGGGGGACATAGCTGCCTCCCTCACAGGGTCTTGCAGAGCTGTGCTGAGGTTTGCACGGTTCTTTATAACTTATTTACCGGCTAACATTTGCTAACTTGTTCCATCCCTGCGGGTGGAATTACGTGTGGGCAGCGCAGGCAGCTCCAGCCTGATGTCAAAGCTGTGCCAGGAGGAGAGGCCTTCCCCTCGGCCCCTTGGCTCTGCGGCTCCGAGGCACACCTCAGGCCAGCCTCATGGCTCAGGCCTTCCCTGGCATCCGCTGGGACTTGGGAGCTCTGACACTGCTGCATCCTGCCAGCTGCTGCCCAGCCAGGATCAGGGGGTGTGTGTGTGAAACCTGCTGTGGGAATGTGGGAGTGTGAGTGTATGAGTGTGTGGGAGTGAGTATGTGTGTGAGTATGTATGTATGTGTGTGTGTGTGTGTGTATCTGTGTCTCAGTGTGTGTGAACATGTGTGAGTACCTGTGTCTCAGTGTGTGTATCTGTGTCTCAGTGTGTGTATCTGTGTCTCAGTGTGTGTGTGAACATGTGTGAGTATCTGTGTCTCAGTGTGTGTATCTGTGTCTCAGTGAGTGTGTGAACGTGTGTGTATCTGTATCTCAGTGTGTGTATCTGTGTCTCAGTGAGTGTGTGTGTTTGTATCTGTCTCAGTGTGTGTGTGAACATGTGTATCTGTGTCTCAGTGTGTGTGTGAACATGTGTGTGTGAGTATCTGTGTCTCAGTGTGTGTGAACATGTGTATGTGTCTCAGTGTGTGTATCTGTGTCTCAGTGTGTGTGTGAACATGTGTGTGTATCTGTGTCTCAGTGTGTGTATCTGTGTCTCAGTGAGTGTGTGAGTGTGTGTGTCCCTCAATCCGTGGTCCAGGAGCTGAACCCAGTGTCTCCCCAGGCCACTGTCGCTGCAGACGGACACTTTGTTCATCTGTGTCCCACCGGCCCCCCAAGTCCCTCTCTCACCCCAACCCGCAGCGAGTCCCGTTTCAGTGGCGCTCCCCCTCCCCACCCAGCACATAATGTTTCCATTGTGCCGATGCTGTTTTTCTGGGGAAGCGGCAGGGATTTAAATATCATAAAGGCAGAAGCTGGGCTTTGATACACTGTCACCAAAAGCTGAATACTGTAATTTTCAGCAATTTTCTCCGAACTCCCCTTCACCCCCCCCCACCCTGCCCCCTCCTCTCCCCGAGCCCCCCCCCCCCCCAGCTGCTTTTTTCCTGACAAGCCGCTCCGCTGCTTCTCCCGCATGATCCTCACTTGGCAAATTAATGTGCTGCTGCTGATGAGAGACAGTGGGTTACTGTGAGCGCGGGCTCTCTCGTCTCCTCTCGCTATTACACCCTGGCAACATCAAAGGTCCCGTCATCCTGTTCCCATCTTCCCGTGGGTCCTGACTCAATCGCTCGGTTCAAAAGTGCAGGCTGGCTGGGACAGGGACAGGGACAGGGACAGGGACAGGGACAGGGACAGGGACAGGGACAGGGACGGGGACGGGGACGGGGACGGGGACAGGGACAGGCTCACAGCCACCATGGATAGACATGGGACACATCGATGGACAGCACAGCACAGCACATCTTCCTCTTCTCCTCCTGGTGTTAATTGCTCAATTGGGAAGGCAAGCCACCTTTTCTCATTTCACTCCCTTTCCATCTGAGTCAAATTTTTGTAGAAAGAGTCTTTCCCCTTCTTTTTTTCTCAGATAACTATTTAATTTTTCATGATCTGCCCTCCTGGGATCTGGCAGTTCCCCTGGTGGTAACTATGCTGGTTTTTTTAGGCAGTAACAAGATACTGTTCTGAAAAATAATTCTGATTACTCTGTGAATTTAGACTTGGATTTATATATTCTCTTTCTGTGGCAGAGAGAGATCTCTGTGATTTCTCCCTTCATAACAATAAATCTTGCATATGTGTGAAGAAAAGGTAAAGGGGGAAAGTACTGAAGATCTGCTTATTATTTGCTGATCTCCTGTTCTCAAAAATGTGTTGTACTGGTGAGAAATGGTTCTCTATTTTCACCATTTCTGGGCTTTTGTAGCGCTGTGAATAGTGTGTGGTGAGATGAGGAAGGCAGCTGTCATAGCTGTGGTGGTACCACCCCAGCTGCAGAGCTCTCCCACAGGACAAGGCTTGGTGCCCTGGGACACACACCTCCATATCCCTTCCCAGACTTTGGCTCCTGTGTAAGCAAAGTGCCCAGGACCCCTGGCCATGCAAGGCTGCAAGGGAAAGGCAGCTCCTTCCAAAATGAGAGTGCCTTGTGTCTGCAAGTCACTCCATAAACAGCACTCACACCCCATCCATAGGTTCTCCATTGGTCCCTGCCCAAACAGGAGTCAGGGAGAAGCAGTCATCCCCTGCCTGCATCCTTTGTGCAAGGAGCAGTTAATATTTCTCTTCTGCACAGCTGCAAAGGGCCTGGGAGGCTGTTGGATGTGGTGGCAGTCCTCGCTGTCCACACAGGGGCTGGCCACCCTTCAGGACCAGCAGCACACACCCAGAGAAGATTCCCTGAGAAAAAGCAGAAGTCCATCCCTGCAGCTATGAAGATCCCTGCTACCATGGAGGCAGCATCCCAAGCCGTTCCCACCAAAGGGATTATATTGCAGCAAATCTGCTCCTGTTCCCTTGGTGCTGTGTTTTATTGTGCTTAGGCAGTGGCTCAGTTTTTTTCTCTCTCTCCAACTTCTGGAAGAATTTGAGAGTTCTGGCCTCAGTCCCGAGGACTACAGTAGCTCTTCCTCCTGGGAGAAAGTGGGACAGCCTAAGGATACAGAGTAGCTTGGAGCAGGAGAGGATTGTGTTTCACCCTGTGGGATATTAATGGGTTTAGGGATTTTATTCACCTGAGCTGCCCCAGCAGCTCCTGCGAGACACCAGACACCCACATCTTCTGCCTCACATAAAGGCTCAAGAGAACACAGATAAAACAAAAGAAAGAAGACAAATGTTCCAGCAACCAGGGAGGTTTGCTGTGTGGAGCTGGGCTCGTCCTTGCACTGCCACTGAGAATACAGACAGCCTTGGTTCCATCTAACATCCCTGCTCTGCAGTTCTTCCCCTGCAATGAGGCTGAAGCAAGCACACACTAACTGGGGTTATATGGTGTCTAAGATTTCTTCCTAGCTGTCCAGGGTTTGCAGAATTTACAGTATTGCAATTTATCTGCATTTATCAGGGAAGAACATCAGTGCCAAAGTGTGTGTGATTCCGAACAAGAACAAACCATTCCATTAACTACCTGTTTGAGTATATTTTCATCTAAGACAGGCCCTACAAAGTTTAGCAGTCTCCTATGGGGTTTTGGAGCATGTTACTGGAGGATCTGTTAAAATGTAAAAGTTTGCCAAGGTTACAATTGAATTAAAACAGCTCTGAAGTTCCCAACCATGCCCCTCCCATTACCTCAACAGGGTTTAAGTACATTAAAGAAACAAGGAGAATGACAAGCCCATACAGTGTAGTAGTGCCAGAGTTGCTGGTATTGAGGCACTGAATTTCATCCTAAATGTTTCAGTTTCAGTCAGGAGCTGAGACCAAGTCCTTGGATCTCAGTGAGTAAAAATCTTGCTTCAGGCATTCCTGTTGTGCTTTTTTTCCACATAATGATATCGTTGCATGTAATGAGATGTTAGCAGTTCATTCACTGCCTTACATACTCCATCTGCCATAGAGGAGAAAATCGCAATTTCTTGACTTATGCAGTCTTTAGTGTAAATGTAAATTAGTCATGGCAAATTTTGAGAAGTCCAAACTTCAGAAATTATGGTAAGAATGATGAAGACTCAAAGGTATGTTTGGAGGGAACTATCTGCTTTTGGAGAACTTGGCCTCAGATTAAATTAATTTCATGCCAGATGTATGCCTCTTACAGCCCTGCATTGTTGTTTTGAAGGATATGGCACGTTGAACAGGAACTGATTAAGCCAGTCAGAGCACCATGAGGTTCAAAACCTCACTAAAACCTTCTTCTCTATAACTTATAGGGAAAAACCCACAGCAAAATCAAAGAAGCCATTTGGGGGACAAAAAAACCCAGCAATACCCAGGAGCAGCTCTTTGCCTGGGGGCAAGGACATTCACACTCAAATTTGCAAGTTTGTGCTACAGACAGTATTTTTCCTGACAGAGTGACCCTAGAGTTCAGTGTAGGATTTAGCCACCCACATGCAGGCAGTTAAATATGGATGTCTGAACACTAGATATCTATACTCTTGTTGCAGGCAATGGAGAATCAGTCAATGTGGTTGTTTGGGTCAGGTGCCTAAATATGACCAGCCAGTGCCATCAGAGATGATTGAGGGTATTGAGGTGTCTGCACTGTCAAGGTGGTACTATGCAGGACCTATCCTGACCATGCAAACAGACCTGCAGCTGGACACCACACCAGCAAATCACACCAGGAAACCACATCAGGAGACCGCATCAGGAAACTTCCCACTCTCCACTCTCTCTTGGTGCCTGTATTTATGCATTAAATTGACTACAAGGAGCTCTGTGCATCCTACAGCTGACAGACAAGAGGTGCTTACTTAAGGTGAGCTGAACCCCACTCTGAATGTTTAACTCTGCCTAAAAGTACACTGTAATTAACATGAAAAAGTGTAAGACTGACACTAATGACCCCACTGTTTGTCTCAAGCTCTCTTCTTGAGAGGCAGGCACTTTGTGCCTTTACAGCATCCTAGATCTTAGGGCCAGAAGAGTGGTTCTGTGAGCATTTTGAATTTGAGAGGGGTATAACATAAACCATTTCATCTCAGTCTTCTCAAGAACAAGGCTTTACAGCATGTTGAACCTGTAATGGGATGTGTGCCTTGAGCCTGCTTGATGCTGAGGTGGGCGAAGCCAATTCCTGAAGATCTCTTCCAAAGCTCTTGCAGCCCCTCCAAGAGAGAGCTTTTGGGGAGCTCTTTGGTCATGGCTCACACGCTGATGCGCACCCTGGTGAGGAGTTTGGCCCTCAGATGAGAGCTGAGGACATGAGGAACCTGAATGGAAAGTCCAAACAGCAGCAGCAGCAACACAAGAGGACAAACCAAACATAGGCTTTTGTTTTGACAATATTGAAATAATTTGCATTGGCAATGTCAGAAAAATATACTTTACACAGATATTTACCAGAACTTTTTATTTCTTGAGAAACTTGGTCTATTCAAGCTTTATGCTCCAAAGGAAAGCTCACAGTCAGTGCTTGTTTCTCAGGGTCAGAGTCTGAGCTACTGCTGCCTGCTGAGCAGCAGCCTGAGTAGTGTCGACAAGCAAGGGAATGTTTTTGCTCTCATGTTTTTCTCTCTCTTATATTACACCACTCCTTGTCAGCCCTGCTTTGGTGAGTACAAAGTACCTCCTGGCCATGACATCATGCCACAGAAAACAGACTAATGAGGCAAAGGAAGCAAGGTTCACTTTTCTGCAGGCAGGCTGGCTCCAATCACCTGGTTGTAGTTAAAACAGATCACACTGAGCAGTCCTGCTCTGTAAGAGCTGAATTTCATCCTCTGTTACTGGATGTTTATCTGATATCTTGTAAAAACTGTTGTCCATTTCTCCTGCTTTTAGATCTTTTGCTTTTATGAAATGCTAAATCTCCAACTCTGACCCTTCAGCAAAACCAGTTCCCTTCATCAAATGAATCCTGTGACTTTGATTATGTAGGAACTTTCATTAAAAGGGTCCAAAGTAAAGCAGACAAGGAAATGTCTTAGTGATTTGCAGCAATGCATTGAGAAACAAAAGGAAATGGATGGCAGAGATAAGGAAAATAAAATAACCACAATTTTTTTAATAAGAGGAATAGAACTCCCCCTGAGGGTCTGTGTTATAGTTGTGTTTAGTAAAACACAAGCACAACTCATAGTAGTGGAACTGAAATACAAAATATTGCCAACTTGGAGCAGCACAGTGAAATTTCTAATAGCCAGAAAACACTGACACGAAGGCATTACCAGAACTTTTTAAGCTCTATAAAATAGTGTTTCCAACAAACAATTGGCTGTTATGGATTCAACCATAAAACTGAAAGTGCCATGCCCACTGCTGCTAGGACATGCTGCAGCAGCATCCCATTTTACCCTTTGCTTTGTTACTTTAATTGTGGACTTCAATTATGGCACAAACATTCTGATTTTTTCTTCTTTGTCCACATTACATTTTTCTGTTTTAAAGAACAAAATTGTCTGTGAATTCTGTGAATAAGGCTAGTTTTGTCTTCCATAGGACCGGTACTTCACTAGTACCAGTGTGCACAAGGTCAGTATGTTTACAAATGTATCTGGTTACCACTTGATACCAGCACAGACTGTACAGATGAGAGAAAAAAATAATCCAGGTTTTCTGACAAGTTCACCCATAAATTCTGTTTACTGTTGTCCACATGGATTTTCTTGTAGCCTAACATAAGGGGATTGAGAGAATGAGGTTGATGCTTGGGATTTTGAATGTTTTTTTGTGGTTTGGACATTCTTGTAGAAGTGTGTTTGATTGTTATTCCATTTACAAAATCCTTCATGAAAGTTATCCAAACAACTATCACAGAGCTGCTGTCTTACGTGAAATCCATAAAACTATAAAAACTAAACTATAGTTTAATAAGTAAAACTATACATCAATGCTGCTTATTTGTTGAATTTCTTTGTCTTAAAGGTCAGAGCAGATCCCTGGACATGGTAGATCTCATGTGGTTATTTTTTAAATTCCTTCAATCAAGCACAGTATAACCCTCTCCACCCCCCTCCCCCCAATGCTGTGTTACTGCTAACTTTTCAACATCATCTATTTTCTTGTAGCATTGCCAAAAGAACTGATTATACTTTTAACAATTATAAAAGTCTATTTCACCATTTAAAAGAAGCTGAGAGGATTTTGTTCAAAATTTCCATGAAGATTACTCCTCTAGCTGAGACCAGCATGGATGACATCAGCCCAGACTAGTTTAAAAAAGAGCAGCATGTGGAAAGAAGGAGTTCAGGATAAAAAAAAGTGTCCCATGGCCTTGAGGGAGAAATTAATTTGGCATAAATCCAAAGTAACTTTCTTGATATGGTTTGCAGCAGACCCAGTTGCACTAGCCCTGAGGGGTTCTCAGTTGAAGGCAGCCAGGACATGATCCAGCCAAGTGGGAATCAGCCCCTGGGGCAGAGGGGTGGGCTGCCAGACAGGGGTGATGATCCTTGCAGGAACCACAGCCCCTGCCCCACTGCTGCTGCAGGAGAGTCATGAGCAAACACGCTGAGTGTCCTGGGAAACTGTGAAAGGATTCATAGACATCAGGCCAAGAGGAGTCCATTAGATCATCTTTTCCTCACTGAAGGCCAAATGTGGCTTTCAAATACCTTTTAAGAGCCACATGGTGGCACACCCCGCACTATTAGAAAATCTACACTTTCAACAAGGCTGATACTGATACTCAGGAAAAGAAGACCAGGTTCAATGGCTTTTGCAATAAATCCACACTCATCCACTATCTAATAACCTTGGAAATCCAATTACAGTGTCTGGGATCTAAAACATGAAGGATAGTTCCCACTGCCATGCAAGCTAGATAAAAAAACTGAACCATGGGACCCTTGAGACCTCCCTCATTCCAACTGTTCAGTGTCCAGGATGGCCTTCCCCTCTGTCTCCCACTCTTGCCTTCCTCTTAGGAGTCCATGGAACCCTGTCAGCATCAGCAGAACTCCCTGTGGAGAGTACATACAGGGATGATGGGGAGCAGCAAGAGGCACAGAGACATGGAATGGCTCTCTGCCTACTTCATGGACACAGGACATGCAGCAGCTACTGGGGAAGGGACAATAAGCTATAGACCAGCAACAGACCAGAGCCAGTGATGGCAAGCTGTCTCATCCAGAATGGCATGGTAAATGTTGCAAAGCCAGTCCAGGGAAGGGTAAAATCTGATCCTGGTCCAGCCTGAGGGGGAGCAAGTTTCCTTTGATGATCTCTGACTGTAGGTTTCACCCATGTCCACTTTGGCAGAGCCTCAGGAATTGGCTTCCACCATTGCAGACCCAGAAATGCATCTGGACACCACTGAAAGATGTCAGGAGCTGGAGAAGCCACCATTTCTTCTGTTTGTTTATTCTAGTTGTTAATCTCCTGTCACTGATTAGATGTTTTAAACTAATTTCTCAGTTGAATTTGCCTGGAGTTAAGCCTCAGCTTTTGGTTCCTGTTATGCTTTTCTCCTCTGCAATAAAGAGCTCTGTTGTGCCTACAATTTCTGCACATGATGGTATTTATGTTTTGTAATCACATAATATCTTGACCTTTTTGATCAGACCACCAGGCTGAACTCCCTGTCCCAGAGAGATAACTTAGAGATAGGAGAGCTGAACAGAAATGCTAATTTTGTGCTAGATTGGCTCCACACACAGCTGAGTGCATGGGACCAAGTTACCCTGTTTAACATTACTGATACAGGAGCACAGGTCATGAACATGGATGATGGTTGGGAGATCAAACTCTTCAAAAGGATTAAATAGATTCCCCATTCTCTGCAACAACTTTTTTTTTTTTCAGCAAAGATAGTCAAACTGTAAAACTTTGTGCTTTTTTCTGTATTTCCCTTCCTTGTGAATTACACAGGTGTTTCTTTCCTAAGGATCTTCTGCTTTATTCACCCTTCTTCATTCTTATGAAAACACAACAATATTTACTGTTTATAATATTTATCCTGGTTTAGATTCAGTTACAATGAAGCTGCCAGTTTCTCCCTGGGGATCTGTGTATAAACAATTGTGTTTCTTTATGTAAGCTCCAGGATCAGTAGCTGTAACAGGAGGACTCCAGCGGGCAGGGAGCACAGCCTGGAGAGGAGCTGCTCCACAGCTGATGGCAAGTACCTGACCCTGGCCTGCACATACAGGGGACCTGTGATGGTGGGTGTATGTCTGGGTGTGCAAATGAGGGATTCAGGGAGTCCAGGAGCAGATGCAGAGAAGGGACAGGCTGGCAGCTGGCATTCCAGACCACACAGAGTGACTTGGACACAAGGAAAAATTTGGGAGGGCACCATAAGAAATTTCATTTTGAATTGGGAGCAAATAATAATTGTCTCTGGTAGCATCAGGCATCCTGTGCACAATGCACTCTTTGTAAGTCTGTAAAAAAAAGGGATTACATTGAGGAAATAACTTTATCAATTTTCTTCTTCTAATAAATACTATCTTCTTTGGATCTGCAGGATCCAAAACTCTGGCTACATACTTAGTTTGGGAAAAGGTAGTGGATTTTCCAAGTAGCAAAATAAACTGAGAAACTGAGTTTGCAGTGGCCCCTTTGTCAAGGTGTTCTGGGGTATCTCCTGCATTCACTGTGATGATGAATCTGGCATCCCAGCTTTGTTTGTTCACTGGAGCTGGGAGTGTGGGGCTGGAGATCCTGGAGCAGAGGACCAGCTGTGCTCTCTCACCTTATGGATGTCATACCAACAGTTTTAAATGCCTGTAGCAGATACACAGATAATTTGGTCACAAACAGCTTTTCAGAAAATTATAGCTATGCTATAGAGATGGCTGTCTGGACACACAGCTGGATTTTGGGATGGTACATAACACTGATTCCAGCAGCTCCAGCACCTTGCTCCCAGCCCTGGCCTCAGCCAGCAGCTCTGGACACAAACAGCCCTGTTTCCAGTGGGGTGAGCCATGGTCTGCTGGCTCCCAAGCTCTCATGGACCACAAGCCAAGCATCAGCCAAGTGACCATTCCTGTTCTAGCAGCAGTTTCTTCACATTGGCTGAACTTCTGGTGTTACTTATCCTCCTTGCTGCTAAAAATAATAATTGCAGCATCTATTAATTATTTTTGCTTTTTTTTTTACACCTGAGAAGAATTAATTAATTTTTTAAGGTGGGGTAGTGCAAAGATGATCAATGCTGTCCCATAGCAGCAGTAACTTGAAAACATCCCAGAAGAATCCTTTCTCTCTCTCTCTCTTTTCTTTGTGACTGCAAGAAATGTTGAAAATAAATCTCCTAATTTACCTGTAGCTTGAGATTTCTGCCAAGTGTATGTTTATGTCCAGTTAGAAAGACTGGGTGTATAATGGAAATTTTGTTAAGGGGTCCAGAGTTGTCTGATGACATATACTAAAAGGTCAGTCCTGTTTGCTGTTAAAATCAGTGGTAACACTTCCTTCAAATTCATGGGGAAATAGGACTTCTAATTTGTATCTATCTTAGTAGGAGGTTTCTTGTACCTCTAGAATGTGCCTTTAGATGATCTCATGATCCCTGTTGCCCATGTGTGCTGGCAAGGTCCTCAAGCACTTACAGCGCTCAGACGTGACAGTGTGACAGATCACCTGCAGTCTTCGTGGGATACAGTGTTTTTTCATAAGGATTATCAAATTTCCTCTGCAACACTGTAGAAATAAATGGAAAAATTGCTTTCATCAAGAAAACAAAGGAAACATACTTTATGGCTTCCTCGGGATTTCAGATGGATGCGGTTGAAAGGAAGTTCCCTACTCTGTTTCCAAATAAAAGTTAAAGTAGACACCTGGGTTTTTGCCCTATGTGAAGGGAAGAGACAGGCTCCCTGTCACACCTTACACAAGGCAGCTGCCCTGTGTACTCAGAGCTCTGCTGTGAGTACACTGCATATTTTGCTGAAGAAGTTATGAGAGCTTTAATGGGACGTAGTTAATCACATCTAGAAGTGAACACAGTTCCTCTATGTTTCCATCCTGCTGCAGGACTCCAGCTACCATTCAACTATTTGAGATATCCACTATCCCCAGAATGCACAAAATATGCAACTAAGTTACAGATGAAAATCTTGGACTTAATTCCTGGTATTGTACAGAAATTGCCCCAGATTTTCCTTAGAACAGGAACAAATAGGATCTTCCAAAGATTAAAGTATATTTTCTGTTAGGAACTGACACTTTAATCAGAATGAAATGTTTTTGGTGAAGATTTAAAATGTCTGTTCTTGGCTTACATCCCTACACCCAGTTTTGGATTTCAAAGGTCGGCTGTGTTAGAAGGTAAGATTTTGATTCAGACCCCATCTACTGACAACAAATATGTTGCTCTGATTTTTTTTTTTTATTCTCTTTTCTCCTTTTAAACACAAGAACAGTCACCACAGCATAACCAAAAAATACTCCTTTGTAATTTTGTACTTTCCCAAGCATTCAAAGAAAACAACAGACAGAGCTAATGCTCATCTGTGGTGACAGCCACTTCCACCACCCTTTCCCTCTTTAACCCTCTCTGTCCCTGCCTTGAATCCTCCCAGTGAGTTGCAGACATTTCCACACCAATCATCTTCTTCCATGGCACTGTCGCATTTTCATGGAGGAGAAAAATTTTGTGTTTGTGCACCAAAGCACCTTAAACTCCCACAGGGACAGCTTACACTACTGAGCAGATGTAAGTTTTACCAGATATAAGTTTTACCTGGCAAGATTCTGGGCTGTGTTTTGTTGTGTTTTTATTACAAATGCATAAATAGGAGGTATTGGAAAACTTGCAGATTCTAATCAGTTTTTGAGGTCTTCCTTTTTTCAGTGTCTTTGAAAATTCAAGATAAATCAGCTGTGTCCAAGGGCATTGCTATCTACCCAGCTCCTGACCCTCACCCCTGTGCCTCATTCCAACACACACAAAAGAGACCCTGGGGAAAACCTTTTGAAGCTGAACACTAAATCACATATGAAAATGGAAAATCAAATTAATTTAAAAAAACCCCAAACTATATAGTTGAAGTTATTTTAGACCTTGTGGAATGCTTTGGGTTTGCAAACACTGACTGAGAAGCACAGTGCAGGGAGGGAAAGCTCTCCCCTGGCAGCAGAGGCAGCCCCTGTCAGCGCAGCAGAGCCAGGACTTTCTCACAGGTCCATCCTTCCACCCACTCAGACAGGTCTCCCTTGCAGGGCACTGTCCAGCCTTTCCTGAGGACAGGAGAAGCAAGGAAACACTATTCAGGTTTCATAGTCACTAGACTGATATAATTCATACCCATTACAAGCAGGCTGTTTTTTATAGGGGCCCACTCCCAGTGAGGGAAATCCTGTCACTAGTCCTGGAGAAGGACTTGCAGACCCTCCAACACCTCCTGAACATCAGTGACAGCAGTTGTGTCCCTTGACCTGAGCTCTCTCTAAGTTCTGGCCAGGAATGATGAACTGAAATGGGAGGTCCTGCCAGTGCAAGGGTGCCTGCTTTGGTGGGACAGCACTGCTGAGCAGTGTGCTGAGTGTGCAGGGGACCGTGCAGTGCTCACCACAGAGCCCTGAGCCCACTGGCCATGTGTGCTGACAAAGTACTCACCTCACCTTGGCACAGCAACAAGGCTGCTCTCACAGTGAGCCAGGCTCCAGCAGCCCTGCCACAGGACACAAACCTGGTGATGAATCCAACCGCAAAGGTGGGAAGGGGGAATCAGAAGGCAGAATCTTGCACAAAATGCCTCAGGACTTCAGACAATCGCATGTTTATATGATCATTGGAATTGTCTTCTCACCCCATTTCCATCTTCTCAGCTTGCTGGTTATTGTGCCTTCGCTGTCTTCCTAGGCTACTGCAGCCCAGAGTCCCAAGGATGGTTCAGGTCTGCAACAAGCAAGTCCTGTTATGTAGATTCATTAGGGTACTTCATTGATTAATGGTGCCAGAGGTTCTGGGAAGAATTGCTTCCATGCAAGGTGCTTCTAGCAAAGATAAGAGACTGCACAAAGTTTGGAAAGGAGAAATAGAGAAATCTTCATGGACTAGCCTATTAGCTGATGTGCTGTTTACTGGACATTTATTTTTCACCTGAGATCTCTTTCTGTAACACTTTTTCTCTCTGCTTGCCTCCCTAGTCTCTCCTGTGAGGTGTTTTGCAAAGACTGAAGCAGAAAGTTGGTCTGCTCATCCTCACCCATTTGCAAAGCCCTGCAGCTGTGGTTCCTCCTCTCCAGAGTGGTGTGCTGCCTTTGTGTGACAGCCTGGCACAGGGCAGCCATGCCCTGTCAGGAGCACACATGAACCCTGCCAAAGGAACCATCCCGAAGCCTCTCATTCAGTCCTTGTGCGTTTCTCACAACTCTTTTGACACAGGTAACGTCTTCAGCTGTGTTACTCCAGCAGATCTGCATGGAGAGAAGCACAGCCCATGAGCAAGACAGCAGCCTGGAGCAGAATTCACTCAAGCAGCCCCAGGCTTGTGGGGCTGGATGCTGCTCATTCTCCCCACTGCAAGGCTGCCTCCATGTACTTGAAAGGCAGGCACCCTCCTCTGCTTCTGCATGGCCAGCAACAACCACAGACGAGTGCTTCCCTGCAAATGCTGGTGTCCTTGCCTCTGTAATCACACATGAGAGAGATGGAGAGATGGAAGGAGGGGAGAAAATGGTAGGCAAACTGACCTCTGCTTTTGATATTTCAATCCCTTCCTGAATGTTCTCCTGTGGGGGAAAAAAAAAAAATAAATAAAAGCATAATTAAAGAGATTTTTGTTCTATCTAGAAGAGGAGGGTTTGGTCAGAACATGAATGGGAGGTCCATTGCCAGCCCTCCCCAGACATTCAGTTTGCTCTTATAGCAGGATGTCTGCTGGTCAGACACAACAAAACCCTTCCCAAGCCTGCCTGGGAGCTCCACGCTGATGGCAGACCCCAAGCCAGGAGCTGGATGTGCCTGGCAGTAGTATAGCCTTGAGTGACCACTTTCTCTACTACTAACTCCACAACCTGAGGATGCATTTATCTCATCCACCCCACATCACAACCCACCCAAATCAGGACTGCTTATCTTCCATCCACAGTCAAAACACTCAGAAAGTCCTGGTTTTATTGGTATCCCAGGAGAGGAAAGGATGGATATGGGGCAAGGGAAAGCCGCTGGCCTAGAGGTTCAAGGTGACACTCTGAAGAATGTTTGTGGGCAGTGATGGTGCCTGGGAGAAGTCTCCTTGAGAATGGCCATAATGTCTCATTCAATGCCTCAGGAATCAGTGGGTCTACCCTCACCCTGCAAGGACTGAAAGAGGAAGTGGACCCAGCCATCCATCACCCCCACCTTTATGTGGGCACAAATATTAAGCTGCCCAGATTGGACCCTGAATGTCTCCCACAGCCAAGAGGTGAAGTTAGGCAGTGTCGCTGCCCGAATCGGCCTCTTTTGCCTCGGCTAGCTGTGGCCAATGTCAGCGGCAGGAGTGGGGAACCAGGCTAGCACTGCGAGGCTCAACCTGGAACCTCCAGAGCTCCTCTGCGCTCTGGCGTTGAGGCTTACAGGGCGACACAGGTTGTGACGAAGGGAGAAAGAGTGCTCAAACTCCTCCGATTTCCCAGGAACAAGTTTATTCCAACAGGTGCGGAGCTGGGATCACAGGGGAGAGGTCTGAGCCGAGACCCTGGGCACCCCCATGCGCCAGGTTTTAAGGACCGTGGGCGGCTCGTATGGTGCCCAATGGGACAACAGCAACGGAGGGGTTAAGGGTGGGGATTACAATATGCAGGACCAATGGTAGGGACCCGGGGGGGGGGAAAGCAACTGTACAATCAATAGGGCGTCGAGGAAGGGATGATAGGCAGGGAAAGAACTGGAACAAAAGGTGGGGGTTCACATAGATTGACAGGGCTTAGGGGCAGGATTAGGGTGATGGATGGGGAACAATCTGGAAAAATGGGAAGGGTTTACCATGATGGGCACCTGGGGACAAACCATTCTTTATGACCGGGGAGCAACTGGGGTAAACTACCTCTGAACTTAATAAAACCAAGCAATATGGGCGGCAACATCTCCCCCTTTCCTTTTAAGAAACAGAGGAAGGCGTGGGGTCTAGGGGAGCAGAGGGTACAGCAAACCATTCAGGAGTGGGAGAGGGAAGAGGAGGAGGAGGGGAAAGAGGGTTTACATCAACATAGTTAACTTGCCGTGGGGGGAATAACAAAGAAAGGATAAATTGAATTAAACACTTCCGCAACACCGCGAATGTACCTAATAAAATTCACAAAAACAATCTATAATATGGTTCTTATAACAGAAGAGAGCCATCCGGAGACACCCCATCCTGCAGGAGCACGGTGGCTAGTGCGACGTTCGGGGTGGTCATCCTTCTGATGGCTCTCTAAAATTAAAGGAAAACAAATACTTCAGTTAACATAAAGGGAGAGCAAAAAATCAATAGAGAAAAGGGGTTCGAGACATTCCTCCTCCTCGTCGTCCTCGGGGGTTACTGGGGCGGCCTGCACGGACGCAGCGACATCCTCTTGCTCATCTGGTGGCCTGGTAGGATGTTTTGGGACATAAGGTTTCACCCACTTTTGTGGGATCCACCTTAGTCCCTGGGGCGAGGAGACGCAAGCGTAACCTCGCCCCCAGGTCACCAGATCGAATGGACCCATGATCTTTTGGGTCTCTGGGTCCCGGACCAGCACTGGAGGGCGATGTTGGAGCTCGTAGTTGCTGGTGGAGTTAAAGTGCAGTGCCACTGGAGGATTGGGATTAGTATCAGTACAGTTCAGAAAATTGATAGTAAACAGCGCCTTTGATAGCCTATCCTGAGGGGCGCAACCTTTCATTGAATCCCATTGACGTTTTAGGACGCGTTTGAGCGACTGGTGGGCTCGCTCTACAATCGCTTGGCCGGTGGGGGAGTGTGGGATGCCTCTCTTATGTGTCACTCCCCAACTCTGCAGGAATTCTTCCAGTTTCCTGGAAATGTATGCTGGGCCATTATCTGTCTTTAGCTCTTTGGGGACCCCCAGCACAGAGAAAGCCTGCAAGAGGTGTTTGCAGACATGCTCGGCTTTCTCTCCTGTGTGGGCAGAAGCAAAGACTGCCCCTGAGAAAGTGTCTATGGATACATGTACGAACTTCAGCCCGCCAAATTCGGGAATGTGAGTTATATCCATCTGCCACACCTCACAGCTCCCCAGGCCTCGAGGGTTCACCCCCGCCCCTAGAGAGGGCATGACAGTGGTCTGGCAATGGGGGCATGTGGCCACAATGGCTCTGGCCTGATCCCGCCGCAGGTGGAATTGGCGGACCAGGCCAGGCACATTCTGATGGAACATTTGGTGGCTCAGCTTAGCTTGTTGGAACCGATCGGGGAGCTGAGCCATGGAAACAGGGGCAGCGAGGGAATCAGCCATCTGGTTTCCCTCGGCTACTGGGCCGGGGAGATCTGTGTGCGACCTCACATGCATCACGAAAAATGGTTGCTTCCTGTGGGAAACAGTATATATTAATTTAGAAAGCAACTCGAACAATTTTGGGTTAGAGACCTCCTTCAGGGCAGCGTGTTCCGCTCTGGCAACCACCCCTGCAACATAGGCCGAATCAGTGACTAAATTGAAAGGTTCAGAGAACCTCTCAAAGGCCCTGACGACTGCATCCAACTCAGCAACCTGTGGAGATCCCTCCACATATTGAACATCTGCTTCCCACTGCTGAGTCTCAGGATTTCTCCAAGTCACCACAGACTTGTGAGATGCCCCGGATGCGTCAGTGAACACAGTCAGGGCTTTGAGGGGCTTCCTGCTCCGTACTTCTTTTGGAATTGGTTCGAATTTGGAATTGAAAAATTTGTGGGCAGGGGCATGAACAGAGACCTGGCCCTCAAAACTATCTAAAGCAATCTGGAGTGTCTCATTTTCCCGAAGTAACTGATTAAACATCTCTTTTGTCAGCTTATTTGGGGACTCTTTGTCCCGAGACAAGCTGACTGGTACCCGAATGCATGCAAAGTCGCACCCAGCCATCTCCCGAAGCCTGGCCCGAGCTCTCCCGATGAGCTGAGCCATCAGCTCCTGTGGCCGGGTGACACTTTTGGACCTTTGATGGCTCAAGAAAACCCACTCTATGATTAAGAGGGGATCCTTTGAGCCCTGGTCCCACTGAAAAATCAGCCCACTGAGGTGTGGCATTCTCCCGAGCACAATAAACTCAAAAGGCAGGGTCGGTTCGTACCGATGCGCCTGTCTTTCAACAAGGGCCTCTTCTACTTTCTCCAGGGCTTTCCTCGCTTCTGGGGTCAGGGTCCTGGGAGAACTCAGCTCTTTCTCCCCCTTCAAAAGTGTGAAGAGGGGGGCTAGGTCTTCAGTGGAAAGGCCCAGCCAAGGCCTGACCCAGTTTAAGGTCCCACACAGCGAGTGAAGGTCTGACAAGGTTTTCGGATTGCTGTTTATTGCCAATTTTTGAGGCACAATGGTCCTCTCAGCAATCCGCAGACCCAGATACTTCCAGGGTGGCATCCGTTGAACTTTATCCTCCTGGAGTTGAAAGCCTGCAGATGTTAAAGCCTTAACCACTCGGTCAAGTGATCGGGTGAGTAGATCGTCATGGGGGGCGCACACTAGGACATCATCCATATAGTGATGGATGATGACCTCCCCCATCTCTTTGCGCACGGGAGACAGCAATGAGGAGACATACCACTGGCAGATGGTGGGTGAATTCTTCATGCCTTGTGGCAACACCCGCCAGTGGAATCTCCTCATTGGGGCTTCTCGGTTGAGGGTGGGCACCGAGAAGGCAAACCGTGGGGCGTCATCAGGGTGCAAGGGAATTTGAAAGAAGCAGTCTTTTATATCAATTACGGCCAGATTCCAATTTCGGGGGAGCATCGTTGGAGTAGGCATCCCTGGTTGGAGGGGTCCCATGTCAACAATGATTTTATTGATGGCACGAAGGTCGTGAAGGAGCCGCCACTTGTCTTTCCCCGGCTTCCGGATAACAAATACCGGGGAGTTCCAAGGGCTGGTAGTCTCTACAATATTACCTTTTAATAATTGCTCCTCCACGAGCTCGTTGAGCGCTCTTAATTTGTCTTTTCGAAGCGGCCACTGATCAATCCAGATTGCTTCATCAGTGGTCCAATCAAGTTTTTGGAAGGGGCGCTCCACAGTGGCCGCTATTAAAAATCCCGAGGGGTTTTCGGGATTTCAATCTTTACCCCCCATTGTGACATAAGGTCTCTCCCCCACAAGGGAACCTGGAAATCCGCAATGAATGGGCGTAAATTTGCCAATTGCCCATCCGGCCCCATAATTTGCACTACGCTCCTTGATACTTGCGCTAATTGAGTACCCCCTATACCCTGAATTTTCCCTGCCACAGGTTGCAGCTCCCAATGTGACGGCCATCTCCTCTGGGGGATGATCGTCACATCTGCCCCCGTATCAAGCAGACCCTTCAGATGGACAGATTCCGCACCCTGCTTGATGCTGCAATCGATGATGGGTTTGTCCTCACCCACTATTTCTGTCCAGTAGACGCCTGGTGCGTGGTCGTCCACTGGGACTCCCTCCGGGACAGGAATGTATTGGGCTATGATTTGCCCCTTTGGGAGAAAATATGGTGGGTGAATGCAGCGCGCTAAGAGGAGGAGATCTTCCGGACCCTCTGGGAAGGTGATCGGGGAGATCTCAATCTCTGGGGGTGTGTGTTTAGTGTCCCCGATGGCGATGTACTTACAGTCACATCCAGTGTTTTTCTTGCCTCCCTCCAGTGGATCCACAGCAACTACTGTCCAGTGCTGGGTTTGAAAGAGGATGTCCTTGGTGGTGGTTAGATGTCGCGTCCGGTTGGGTGTCCAAGCCTGATGTGAAAAGCCCCCCTCCCCCGCAAGGCCTGCCCCATTTATCGCTTCGCGCGGGGCAGGCTCGCGCAGCTCCCCTAGTTTTTTTTTATTATTGTATTGTTTGCCCTCGCCCCCGCACTGCTCCCTTGGCTAGGATGCTCTGCCGGGCAGTCCCTAGCTAGATGTCCAGGTTGCCTGCAGCGGAAACACAGTGGTTGACGCGCTGGTGATGGTGGAAACTGCGTCACTGCTGCCGTAGGCGCTCGTCTCAACTGTTGCGGTGGGATGGCTCTGGACATCCCCATCATCGGCACCTTCCTGGAGCAGGCTTCGATGAGGATGTCTAGTGTCGGGGTTGGGTAGAGGGGCAAACTGAAAATTATCTGTTTACAAATGTCATTGGCATTGGCTTTTGCCACTTCTAATACAAGCTGTTCTTGTAGATTTGCCTTTTCTACTTGCTTCTCTGCCTGGGCTTGCAATCTATTGATAAACTTATTAAAAGGTTCATTAGGGAGCTGGAAAATACTCATTAAATTTATCTGGGGTCCCTCCTCAGGTAATGTATTGAAAACCTTTTCTGCGGCCTCCATGATTTTAATCAGGACAGGCCGGGGTAATACCCTGGCCTGCTCCTCTGGCTTGTCCCAATTTCCCTCACCGCACAAGTGATCTAAAGTCAGAGGGACTCCATCTATACATCTATCAATACTGTGCAAGAGGCTTGGAAGGATGGTCTCTAATGATCTCTTCCACCCCTGTTTCCACAACCTGAAGTCAGCTGTGGAAAGGAGGCAGGAAAACAGCTCCTTCAGATCACTGGGTACCATTTCGTTCGCAGAAAAGGTAGCTTTTAATAGACCTTTAAAATATTCACTACCTCTCCCAAACTCCTTCTGTGCCTTGCACAGCTCTCTCTTAGTCTGGAAGGAGAGGGCTTCCCATTCCCGGGACCGCCCCCCCCTTCCACTAGAAGTCACCGGTGCGGCAAGGGGGATTTCTACCTGTTCCGGGTTCTGGCTTCCAGGCTTACCACCTCTAGCTCCCAAAGCATGGGAACCAGGTGTGGGACCGTGGGAACCGGAAGAAAGGGCGTGGGAACCAGGAGCCGGAGGGGGCGGGACTGGAGGACCGACTGAGGAGGAGGGCAAGGGGGAGGAGCGGCAATCAGAAAAGGCGGGGTTTAGGTGCATGACTTCAGAGGGGCCCGCCCCTGAGGAGGAGGAGGTTTTCGAGGGGAACTGGGTGGAGTTAGGGTAGGGAGAAGGGGTGGAGCTAGGGAGGAAAGGGTTGTTCATGGGGGTCTGAAAGGGATTATGGGGAGAAGAGGCACAAGGGAAGGTCCCAGCCATGTGGTCCCCGCCATTTTGTGCCCTCCGGGAGCCCTCTTGAGGGTTAGGAGAGGGGTAGGGGAACACAGGGGAACACTGGAAACTGGGGGAAACTGAGGCACGGGGGTCTGAGGGTGAAAACTGGGGACTTGCAACTTGGGAAATGTTTAGCTGAGGGTTTGTAACTGGGGAGACGGGGGAATCGAAAAGTGCTCTGGTAACTTGGCCAGGGCTACCAGGGCAGGGGTTCTGGGAGAGACGTGGGGGGCCAGGGATCCTGTTACCCTTGGGGGAACCCTGAACAGGACAATTTGCCCTGCAGGTCGCTCCACAGGTCTCCTTCAACTCGGGATCAGGGGGAGAGGAACACGGGGATGGGAAAACTGGGGAAACTGGGGCAGTTTGTGGCGTTTGCTGTTGCATTTTTTTTTCTTTTATTACGGCAGACTGAATTAAGATAAACAATGTTACAAATTTGTCAGCCGATGTATCTCCTTCATTTACTAACTCTGTTAACTTTATTCCGACTTCATTCCAAAACTCTACGGTGTTTGCTCTGTCTGGGGTGAAGTTGGGGAAATGCAGGAACAGCCATCTCACAAACTGTTTCACCCTCTCACGAGAAAACCGTCTACTCTGTCCTTCAAGGGTAGTCACAACTTGGTAGAAAACTCTTTTTTGCTGTGCTGACAGACGTGCGCCCATCTTTTTAACCCCAGCACAGCAATTCCCACCACCCCCTGCAGCTAAAGGCACACGTAACAAAGTACGGGTCTGAACCGGGCTACCCCACACTCCCTCCCCGAGGGATTCTCAACACACAGCAGGGGGAGCTGCACACCAACACACAGCAGGGGGAGCTGCACACACTTGCACACCCCCTCGTCCCCCACGTGGGGCTACTCACCCAATTCCGGACCGGTGCTGCAGGAGACGTCCACAAACCCCGAGGCGATCGTCGGCACGTCGACGGTTGCCACCTCGATCCCCAGGAGCAGCACTCGACAAAAATGAGTTTGCTCTACCGGGGTAGCTGCCGCTCACAGTCTTTTGTAAAATCCACACAAGTGCGTAGATTCACCGACTTCTCCGGGGGTCTCCACGCTTCACGAGAGGCCCCGCGTTGAGCGTCATCTGTCGCTGCCCGAATCGGCCTCTTTTGCCTCGGCTAGCTGTGGCCGATGTCAGCGGCAGGAGTGGGGAACCAGGCTAGCACTGCGAGGCTCAACCTGGAACCTCCAGAGCTCCTCTGCGCTCTGGCGTTGAGGCTTACAGGGCGACACAGGTTGTGACGAAGGGAGAAAGAGTGCTCAAACTCCTCCGATTTCCCAGGAACAAGTTTATTCCAACAGGTGCGGAGCTGGGATCACAGGGGAGAGGTCTGAGCCGAGACCCTGGGCACCCCCATGCGCCAGGTTTTAAGGACCGTGGGCGGCTCGTATGGTGCCCAATGGGACAACAGCAACGGAGGGGTTAAGGGTGGGGATTACAATATGCAGGACCAATGGTAGGGACCCGGGGGGGGGGAAAGCAACTGTACAATCAATAGGGCGTCGAGGAAGGGATGATAGGCAGGGAAAGAACTGGAACAAAAGGTGGGGGTTCACATAGATTGACAGGGCTTAGGGGCAGGATTAGGGTGATGGATGGGGAACAATCTGGAAAAATGGGAAGGGTTTACCATGATGGGCACCTGGGGACAAACCATTCTTTATGACCGGGGAGCAACTGGGGTAAACTACCTCTGAACTTAATAAAACCAAGCAATATGGGCGGCAACAAGGCAGAGCAGAAGGACTTGGGCTGCTGCCTCTGCTGCTGGGGCTGGCTCTGGAGGAGCAGGGCTGTGGTACCCCTGCAAGTGGGGGAGAGGTGCTGTGGTAGCCCTGGAAACCATCCTGCAGCAGTTATCTGAAGGGCTGTGGCCATACAGCCACAACACCACAACTGGCTGCTGAGCTGGACGGTGCCATACTCAGCACTGCCATCTGCCACAACGCTCTGAGCTCTCCTCCTGACAGTGCTCTCTTAAAAGGCTGTGCAGAGCCCTGGACGGGAGCAGAAGACACACAGACTGTGCCACAGCTGCCATCCATGGGGACAGCTTTGACCTGTGAGGAGATGGTGTGGGCAGACAGCCCCTGTACCCTCCAGCCTCTCTTCCTGGAGCACATGAGCACATGAGCTCAGACTGACTGAAGTCCTTTGGCCACAGCAGCAGGGGAGACTGTTCCTGCAGGGCTGCTGGTCCCCACGCTTTGGGATCCCAGGCAAAAGGTACAAGGAGATGTAAGAAGGCAGTAAAGCAGAGTCAGACATGCACTCCCCACAGCGAGTGACACGGCTGGCTCTGGTGACCCCGGGAAGCTCCTGCTGTCTGTCCGGGAGTGCAGAGGCACGCACGTACACAGGGGCTGTGCTGGACAGCCCAGGCCACAAACAGGTTTTATCAGTGCAGACATAGAGAGCACAGAGCTTCAGGCACTGCCATTTGACAGCTTTCTGATATCAGTAGTGAGAGGTCAGGGGTTCCATGGGAACTGGAAAGCTGACAAATGTGACCCACTAAGGGAAGGGCTACGTGCTTTAGCTGCTCAGACATCTCGGCCTCTTTCCCTGGTGCTGTTCAGCCTTTGAGCAGAAGCTGTGATGTGCATTGAACCCCTCCCTCACTGTTGGGAAGCCACACCTAAACCCACTAACCCTTAGCCCTGGTGGGCATGCACCTTTTACACAATCACCTGCACACACAGTGAGTCACAGCCTACATGTCCAGGAGGTTTGTCTGAGAGAAGGCTTCAAATCGGCGTCTTAACAAACAGAGCTAAAATAGGGGTATATTTTATGTTTTATGTTCTTATTATAGGATATTTACAGAGGCAAATATCACTTTCTCACTTAGAATAATATCAGAACAGTTTCCAATGCCTCCCATGAATAAAACTAAAGTAAATTTGTGTTCAAAATGTTTTTAATTTCTACAGGGAGTTGCCCATGAATAAGTGTCAAACCAAGAACTATCATACAGATCAGTTGATGAGCAGAGGCAAGAGATTAGTTACACATTGGTTCTGTACTGGGTTAGATGTTGCAAAGACAAATAGTAAGGTCAAGGGAATAAAAAGTAGGAGCATGCCCATTTTTCTCACATTTGTGGTGAGACCCCAAAGAGGTTTTCTGTACATCCCAGAATGGTCAGATATGTCACATCCCCACATTTTATTGGTTGAGCCAATAAAAGCCACTCTTTCCCCATGGGCTGGTGCCACCAGACAGCCAAACCAGGGCCTGTCCACACAGCATGGTGGAAGTTTATTTACTCTTGTTTTACAGTTCTCTTATCTTTTGTTTTCAGCCATGAATGCTAACAAACTTGATGAGAATTAGAAAATCACTTAGAAGAGGAAGAGCAAAAGGAATTTCCCCTGTAAGGGACTATTTGCTTTAATGTAAATCATCTAAAGATAATTACAAGGCTCCATGATGATATTATTTGCTCATCTTCTTGTTCTCAAAATACTTTTTTTACCAAGCAAAATGAGGTTTCAAATATATTGGTAATATCTCCTGTGGACTAAATATTAATTATTATATTGAAATAATAAATACAGAAATCCTGTCTAGTTATTCAGACATGCAAATCCCTAATTGTGTGGGAAGCTGCTCAGATGGGCTTTAGTTTCAGCAGGAGATAAAATGCCACAGAGCCAGTACAGTATCTGTGTCACTACAAGATTTACAGCCTGATTCCCTGCCTGGAAACAAAGGAACAAATAGCTGCATGTCACGCACTGAACTGAAACATTATGGATTATATTATTACTTGAGTTTCTACAGGACTTCTCAGTGGGGGAAAAAAAATTCTATTAACTCTCTTTTACGACTACCAGCAGGGCAACGTGAAGAGAATAATCTCCTCCATTTATAAGGTCTGGGGGCCTTAAAACCTGAATAGCAGGCCAGGAGCTTTGTCACAAGGCCTGTCTGTTTCCTTTTCTTCGTAAAATTCCTATCTCCATTAATCTGTGTTTATTTTCCTTCTGCTTTTTAATTTGCTTAATGGACTTCAGTTGAAGTCTCTCCTAGAAGTCAGAGGAAAGTAAACTCTGATAAATCCTTTGGGACTTAATAGTCACAGTTAAGCACTTCTTGGGATTATTTTGTCTGACTTTCATCTTTGCTGCTGCAGAAATGTCGGCTGCCTAGTACCGCAGCCCTCACCCCATGACTTAAGAGCCTGGGAACAAACTGACAAAAGATATCCCTCTTTCCTCCTTTCTTTCTCTTTCTGCAGGCATGGAGATATTACAAGACTAGATTTAAACCTGTGAAAGGCAACTAGGGTATCCTCCATGCATTTGGCCCATGCAGAAACCATGTCAGAGGCTCAATTCTCTCTAAAATGCCAGTTTCTGCCAGTGTCTCCCACTCCCAGACTTTGGTTTCCAGGAGAGGAAGAAGGAAGTTCCAGCTGGGCGGGAACTGCTGTGGGCTATACTGGACCCAGGGTGAGTGCTGGGAAGCACAGCCTGGTCTGGGCAGCTCCAGCCTCAGCTCTCTAGAGCCAGGTACTGCACTGGAGGTACTGGCTGCTCCTCCATCACGCAGCCTGGCACCGTCTCACCTCAGCTCCCAACACAGATGGGGTAAGGAGGGCATTTCAGACCCCAGCCTCATGTGGAATCTGAACCCTGGCAGCTCATGATGGGCATCAGAGCCCTCCTGCAGCAGGAGAGACCTGTGACATTTCCTTGTTCCCAGTCCTACTGGCATCATCTGCTCAGTAATGTTTCATGTTATTAATCTATTATTTTCTTTTCAATGGGTAGGCTTTGAATGACAGCCAACATTGGTATTAGTCTCTAAATACCTTTTTTGTTAGAAGTCCAAATCCTTTATATTCTAACTCATATACTACTTTCTATGTAGCAGATTTATTTTTGCACAACATTTATTCCTGCAGGATTCACTTACTCAGAAATTGCATTGTATAATTAGGTCCCAGCTGCCTATTTCTAATGCTGAACAAAGGTTTGCTTTATTTTTCATTTCAGCAATTTACTTTTTCATTTAAATTCTCCCATGTATGATAGACATAAGTAATTAGGTCCCATTGCACCAACGTTTCTACTTCACTTGTCTAATGATCAGACTTTAAAAAAAATACTTCCATGGTTTTGCATGTGGCTGGAGCAATTTACACATTTCCATCCATAATGAAACTGAGGCATGAAGCAAAGGCAAGCACTTAGAGCTGAGTTGTCCGACTGACAAAATGGGCAGCCCATTGACTTTTAATCCAGATTTTACTTCTATTTTTGCCCAATCTGACTCTATATGGAGTGCAATTTATTCCTAAAGAAAATTTCCATACTCCCATTTTTGTTTGACCCACTTGACAAAGTTGTTAGCTGTGAATGCATAGGCTTGTCTCTCAGATGCATTAAGAAGGTGGTCATGGAGAAGGTAATTCTGGACATTTTTGTGAAAACACACCATCACATGCTGGAGGATAAGCTGAACCATTGGCAGATCCCATATCACAGCGTATCCAGTCTTGACCACTTCGCCTTGCATCTGTTCTTCTTTCCTTGGTTCAGAAGGGCTCAGCCCCCAACACGCTAACCATAAATCCCAGGAATTCCTTCATTACAACACAAATTGTCTGAGTCTATTTTCTTCTGGTACTCAGTGGTCATCCACAGCCTCAGCTTGCTCCTTTGCAGCACCATCTGTCAGCAACAATGGGAGATTAAGGGTTGGAAGTCAGTGAGGGCAGCTGGAAGGTACAACTCTAGGGTCTGAAGGCCGTATTTAAAACAGGGATCCAGCCCTGAAGGATAACAGCAAAGGGACATCACAAAGAAATGTGCTCTTTGGAATGAATGAAGGCTTTGTCCAGCTGTGGTGGCTGCCAACATTGCTACACAGGGCTGATAAACACAGGTCAGGGCACAGGAGAGCACAAAGCTGTGCTGGATGCCGAACCCTCCCAAGAAGCTGGGTGAATGTGTCCGTGGTTTGCTCTGCTGAGGGTGGTGCTGCTGGCGTGCCTGCTGCTGGTGTCCTGGCTGGCCACAGGCCAGCACAGGGTGTCTGCACGGCTCCACAGGCATGGCAGGGAGCAGGGGGCTCAGCAGCCAGTTACACAAGCTGCTGGAGACAAATGGCCAGGAGCTCTGATCTGGAGCTCTCAGAGCAGGAACAAAGGTGAAGATCCTGTATCTGCTTCTGTGAAACTCACACCGAGCAAGGCAAAGCTGCACAGCTTGGACCACAATGATAAAGCACGGACTGGACCCTGCTCAGATGAAACACTTTCCATGGGTGGACAGGAGCCCCTGTAGCTTATTAGTCTGGCTCACTGATCCATGCCCTGATGTCTGGGATCCTGCTAACAAAATTATCACATCTAGTCAGAGTCAAAGCTGCTTTGTGGGAACCATGAGTTTCCTGTCTTCTTTGCATTTGTGAAGAAAGGCTTTGTCATGTTCCCAGGGTAGAAGTCACAATTTGCATTAGGAAAATATAAACAAAATGAAAAGATCTGCCCCATGACAGAGCCAGCACAACAACAGATTCAGGAAAGTACTAACTAAATGCTTCACAGTAGGCAGATTTTGATTTGTATTTATAAGCCTTTTTGGTTTCAAAATACAGTGTTCACTCTCTTTCATCTCCAAAACCCACTCAATACAGAACAGAAACATAGCTTTTGGCAGTCTTCATTTTTCAGCTAAACTTGTTTATGTTCTCTCTTAGCGCTTGAAGCAGAGCAGTAGCAAATTACATTACTGCTTCTCAGTTTGTAACACACTTGACCATGTTTTTTCAATAAAAATGACACCACTTAACTTTGCTGGGTCAGTAATGAAGCAGCAAGAAAGATTTCATTTGGCAAGGAAAGTAGCTGAGAATCCAGAACTTCTTACAACTAAGACAAAATAAAGGATTTAGGTTAATTAGACTATTTATGAACTCTAAGCTCTTCCTTTAATTTCTGTTTCATGATGAGATGTATCACTGTGGCCACTTTAGGCAATCTTCCACACGCTATGGGAATATTTTTCCCACTATGCCCAGCAATGGTGGTGTGCAGACACCATGGAGCAGAGCTTGTCCTTGGGGTACCAATGGGAGCATTTCTGTCTGTCTAACCTAGGGATAGGCGTGTCCCTTTGGCAAGGACTAGTGCCTCAACTGGCCATAAAGATCTCCCAATGGACATGGCCAGCTGGATAGAAGGGGCAGGGATAGGCTGGGCACTGCCTCTAGGGCCATGTCAGCTTGGTGAAAATATCTCAGCTATACAACTTCTCTGAGAACTCAGATTTCAGTGTACTTCACCACTATTCTGTTTCCAGCTGAGGGATCAGTCAGCAGAATCAGTCCTGAGGACACCTGTTAGATTCTCTGAGGAAAACCTCGAGGGTAATAAGCCATATACAACTTTTCACTTTTGGGAAGAGAAAGCTTCTTCCTTCACATAAGCCTGCTTTTCTCTCTCTTTTCCATCATTTCAATTTCATGACATCAGCATCTTTAAATGTGTCATTACACTTGGAAACAGTAGCAGATCTCATTGGTATTGAAGCTGGCTGGGTGGCATCACAGCACACCTGATGGTAGCCCAAAAAGAGTTATCATGTCATGCCATTTCCACTGGTTCTTTGAAGTTAACCAGACTATAACCTGCATCTGATGAGGTGTCCTGAAGCATCTGCTAAGGCTTTGAAGGAGGTTCTAGCTGAGCCGAAGGATCCTGTGTTTGCAGGAGAGCAGCCCCATCTGGGCTGGGTTTGGGTCCTGTGGGAGCACGGATGGTCCCATGCAGCCTGTGCCAAGGTGCAGATGCCATGTGTCCTTCCCCAGGGGAAATGTAGAGCTCTGTCAGGGGGACATGTGCCACTGGACAGTGATGAGTTGGGGTTTTTGGAAGTGTCTTTCCAGGCCACCTGCAGAAGAGCACAGGGAGCAGGGGCTGGCATCAGCTGCTGCACACTTCTATTTAAATCAGAGACTCCTGCTTGGCACCACTCTGCACTGGGCCAGCACCAAACCCTTGATGCATTTGCAAGGCACAGACAGTGCAAAAGGCTTGTAAAAGGCATAATTGCACCTCTTGCCTAAAAGTGATCTTTTCTTTGGCCTACAACAACTCTCCTTCGCGCACTATAAATGTTTGGGGGATGACATTGGCTTCAACAGCATATAATGACAATGGCACTGAACCTTGTTACTGGGAAATGATCTATGTTGACAACCATACTTTGACTTTGCCTTGAATTTTATTTTCTGCAAATGCCTTGGCATTTCTTTTGCAGTGTCAGGATTTTTTCTAGTCACAACGGTCTGTTTCATCCATGTCCTTATTTCTTAAGAACAGTGCTTTAGTTGTGGAAGGATTGTTGGAACTTGTCTGAACTCAAGTAATTTTGATGTAGGGGTTAAAGGCAGCACTTTGGTTTATATTTGAAGGGGATTTTCAGATACAACTTCTGAAAGGAAGTTAATACACAGTTGTTTTTTTCTGGCAAACTGATATTATTTATTATCTTATTATTATTATTATTATTTTATAGTTTTCTTCAATTACTGTAATTTCATAGCTTTCATCAACTGAAGCTATGCAAGTAAAAATCTTAATATAAGAAGCTAGGAGTATTTGCATATACACACAGAGACATACGCAGGCATGTATACATACACACACATATACGCACACACACAATCTCTATTTTCAATTCAAACTGTTTCTTAATACTAAAAATGCAAATAAAAAAATAAATTATAATATGAATTCTCTTGAATTAATGACACCCACACATTATCAGCTGATTAATGGATCAAGTGTTTTTCTTGAACCAGGTTTGTAGTTTGTTTAACTGGCTTCATGCCTGCCTAAGAAAATTACTGAATGTGCTTTACTGTGACTGTTCTTGACACCTAAATTTCACATTCAATATAATACTTAAAATGCTTAGCATTAGCTTAGAAGGGTATTTAAATTTATTTGTGGATTGGCAACAGAGAAAATAATGTTAGATATAAATTTGTTCCTATTTATAGAAGAATTTAGTAATTTTGGAGACTGAATGTTTATCTATGTTTATCCATGAATACCACATGAATTAACTGAATCAAATCTCTTAATACCACATGAGAAGTGGCAGGATGTCCTCCTACAATTTTTTTTCATCCAATAAAAAATGAAAATAAATATTTCAGGGGTTTGTCCAATTCTAATGATTGAAAAAAAAAACAAAACCAAAACCCAGAAAGCTAATTTTCAAATAAGGAAACAGCTTTCCAGTTTGTTGTTTGTTTGGGGCTTTTTTCCCATTTTCTTTTTCCCCTCTACTTTGGTGACAAAGAGTGGCACTGGAAAAGATGACCAAAGAAAAGCGGTGCAACAAGCCACATTTTTGGGTCAGCCACAGCCACAGCATCCCACTCTCCCATTTACACCAGCTCTGAATTTGGCCCCTTGACACCAACCAGGAAAACCTTTGCATACACCATCCTATCAACATCTGTAAACATTAAAAGCTTTTTAGGCTACTCAGGGGTTAAAATTGTTCTAGTAAGTGTCCTTAATAAGGAATTCAGACGGTTTCTGTTTGGTTTTAATTATGACAGCCTTTCATATAGGTTGGAGGGGCTCCCGGCTCTGTCCTGTTGAGACATTAAAGGTCCCTTTGTTTAAAAGTTCAGAGCCAGATCTGAGATCGCCTGTAGTTCACCTTTAGGATATGGAAAAGTGCTGAGACGTGGCGGGGTTTGATGCTGGTAGCCCCTGCGGTGGGAGCTGCAGCACGCTCCCTGCCGCAGCCTCCTCGCTCCGGCCGCGATGCTATCAGCATTCCTTACTGGAGCCTGTCTGAGTGATGGCTGATTAATGAACTGGGGCTACAGCTATCTGTGAGAGAGAAGAATTGCTTGTTTCACCCATGCCACAGTCCTAATTGGGAAAGTCTGGTTTGCTCCATGTACAGACACCAGATACACAAAAAGACTTTTTCCAAGATTGCTGTGATTTTCACTGATCTTGCCCCTGCAACACTCCTCTCCCCAGGAAATACAACAACCAACCCTGGAATTTCTTTCTGTGATAGAGAGAAAGGAAGGACTAACACGACCCTTCTCCTTAATGACTTTTACGATATAAAACACAAAACACAAACTTGTTTCACAAGCACTTTGACATTGAAAATAACAGTCTTTCAAGAAAATACATCAGAGATCTCTGTTCTGATCCCTGGAGACCTTGTAATTTCTGTCTTTATATGAGACGTTTGACAGCTTATTTGCTTTCTCTTTGCTTAGGTGGTACAAGAAAATAAAAATAAAAATAGAAAGCTGGACATCACTAGCCAAGATGATCAGCCTGTAGCTTCAACCCACATTGTCCCTCTCCAAGTGTACCAACATAAGTGCTGGAGCACATTTCCACTCCAGCCACTGTTCAGTGTGTTACAGAGCCTGTCAGCAAGGCAACAAGTCTCTCAAGAAACTTGCTGGTGATGTTACTTCCCAATTTCTCTTGGAAACCAATTATTTTCTCATCCACGTTACACTTGGCAGACACTTAGGGTTTTCCAGATGGTAGACATGGCCTCTAGTTTGCCTGAGAGAAAATATCACTGAAACATAAGGCAGCAGAAGTTCAAATCTGAAATCTGAACATAGCATTAAATCTGTACTGACATTAAATGTCTCTGCCATATGTGCCCTGCTGCCAGACTGAAACATTTGCGGTATTTCAGTTATGTAGAAGATAAAATTTTTCTTGGTTGCATGCAAATGAAAAATACACCAGGCATCTTCCTGGGCATTTGGTTCTCTACAATGTGTCTAACTAATAATTCTCCCACCAGTGATTTATGAGCTGTAGATGCTTCAAACTGTGCTTGTTTGAAGGGCAGTATTACATCAGAGTGTCAAAAAGATATTGAAAGCTCTCGAGGAGTCTTCAGTGGCTAAGATGTCAATTGCATTGACTGTGATAGCAAGTCTCACAGGAAATGCAAGATTTCTGCCATGTGGGTGAGTCAGGACATAGGAATGCTGCCTCATCTTCTAACCCTCTGCCAAATCAATAAGTTCTTCTCAAGAAAAGGATTTTCAGCTGCAGTATAGGGGGATACTGTGGGAGGCTCAATGTAAGCTGAGGAGAGCCTTGGCTTTGCAAAACCTCTGTTAGCCCAGAGCCACCTGCAGAGTGTGGCAGGAGCCCTGCCATTGGGGCAGGCACTGGGCCAGCCTGACCCCCAGTTCCCAAATCTCCTTCAAAGGAAAATCTGAGTAGCTCATGTATTTTAAGAAAAATATCTGCTTTACTAGGAAACTGTATTTTGCCAAGATGAGTATGTCTGATGAGCTCACCACCGTGTGCTGTGCTGTGCCACAATATCTGAGACTGAATGAAAATCCCTGTCTCTGGCTGAGTGCTTGTTTTATCCTGTTGTCCTTTAATGTAATGGCTGGCAGTTCAAAGGAAACCTTTGAACCTCAAGTCCGTACACTCTCAAAACACATGCACTGGGCCACTTTCTGGGGGTTCCTCATGGATCCCAGAGGCAAGTGAGGGACATGACATTAACCTCCTTCCAGATTCTGGCACTGTGATGGGCTTTGCAAAGTTAAAATAGCAGCAGTATTATTTCTAGGCACAGCAGAACCTGCAGATTAAGGACCTCTGAGCTCAAGGGGCAAAGCTTTTTCTTCTGCTATTGCCACTCACCTGCTGATCCTTCTCTGCAGATGCTCCAAGGGTCCTGATGGCACTGGCTTTCTGATTGCCCTGCATGCAATTTTTGCAGAATCTTCTTTCAGAGCCCTCATTTCTCTCCCCTGGGACTGTGTCAAACACCCCAAGCACTTGGAGAACCAGAAAAGCAAAACATCAAACAGAAAGTTAATAGAGATGCAAGTTACCTCAGTGCCTGTGCCCATGTCAGCTGACTTGGCTGCAAAATGCTTCCATCGTCCCAGTGCACACAACCTTCTTCTATTTAATCAAACCTTCTTCTATTAATCAATACATATCTGCACAGAAGACATAAATAATTTTCAAAGATGGTGAGGTTATCTCCACAGCCTCAGAAGAGGTAGCAGGAGCCAAGAGATGATCCAGGAGGTGCAAAGTTGTGATGGTGTGGGAAGAGTGGGACCCTGGCTGCCCTCAGAGCCACAAAGTAAATGCTGCTGCTTCCTCAACTGCAATGCTGGTGTAGCTCAGGTGGTGTTGTTACCTGCAGCACTCTCATTACCAATCATGGCTGGTTTTAATTTGAATAAGGTCTGGATGGGGAAAAGAGGATTAGACTAGGTATTTTAATAAGGAAGGGAAGAAAGGGGTGAATTCATCCCTGATTTATACCTTGTGCACCTCTACACTTTGCATATGCATATAACTCAACAGGCATTAGCTTTTCCGAAAGGCAACCTGCAGAATAAAGTTAAACATCTGGCTATGTGAAGCAACAAGAGCTTCATTGCATACAAAGTAAAGTCAGAGGAACTTGGAAACACTTTGTGCTGAGCCCAGGGCTTGCCTTGCATAGTTTGCTGTTTGAAGCCTGTGTGAAGTCCATGCTTCAGCCCGCTCCAGCAATCCTCCCACTCCTTCCCAGTCACATTTGTTGGGTGTCAGGCTTAATGCAGCCAAAGTGCGCTCTGGGTGGGCAGCCTGGTTTAGAGATTGCAGTTGTTGGACCTCCTCAGGAGGACTTTTAATGAATTGTGTTAACAAAGCATATGGAGTCAGATTAGGTAAATTCAGCCTTCCTTTGAATCCATCTCCTAGAACTTCACCAGCAGTTAAGAAGTATTCTTCCTAATAGTGCCAGGGGGACAGCTGGAGGAAGCTTCACAGTGTCCACTTTTCAGACTGATCTCAATGAACCTTTGTGGTTCCATCAATGCCAATGTGAGAACATTTCCTCTGAAGTCATTCGTGTAAACAGCCCAGAGACAAACCCAGAGCATTCAGCTTTGTTCCACAGGACGGGGACAGTAGCCTGACTGTTGATTTATTTAAAAGAAGAAAAACAACAACAAAAAATGTCACCAGGAAGTTGAATGACTATCAGGAAACACTCTAAAGGGACTATGTTAAGCAGAGTATGCAAAGCCAGCAAACAAATCCGCTACTCTATAAAGCAACACTTTTTATTTGTAGTTCTGACAGCACATTTCACTATTCTGTTGGAGATATCAAGTCAGCTTCAAATCAAATTTTACCTTTTAAAAACATTTTTTAAGCAAGGAGTATTTCTTTAGGACACATTGTAGAAAATGGTTGTAATATTTTCATGCTTGTATGTTCCCACTTTGTCACTAATATTTTTCTCACTGTGCCACAGCCAGAAAAAGGTCCCAGGTCCAGGAGGTCAGAAGTTATTTCTGTATCATGTGGAAGCTCTGCTAATGAGCTAGTGTTCTGTGATACAGTGGAAAAGTTCAGGGATATTAAGATGAAGCATTTTTATACAAGCTTGCTGTGCTTTCCCATAATATTTGAACTCCCCTCAAAACTCTGGCTCCAGAGATTTCCTGCCCTCAAGTCTCTTTCTGCCCTCAAAGAGGACAGGTGGGAAAAATATTTATGCACCAGAAACATGGGCATTGTTCAGAGCAGGATGGAAAATGGAAACCAAAATTCATCAACAGTCTATTCAGCAAAGAACACGTCCATTCAAGGTCAAGAGTTTTATTCTATGGGTCATTCTGTTTTTTTTACTGGGGAGGAGAGTCCCTCCAATTAAGGTACTTTCTGGGAAGGGAAGATAATCCTTTAAAAAGGTTTTAAAACCTTTCAAATGAGAACATAGGAGGAGTGAAAATGTTCAGCTATGCTCAGCACTGCCTTGCATTGCCAGCCCCTTGGCTTGGAGCAGAAGTCCTTACTCCACACAGTGCCCAATGCTCCTCTCACAAGAGCCTGCCAGCACATGCAGGAGAGCTGCTGACCCCCATGGCAGAAGGAGACTGGCCATGGGTCTGAGGTGCCAAGCATCCCCTTGTTTTCACTGCCCTGCAACCCACCTTGTACAGAGCCCCAGTTTGTACAGAGCTCCAGTTTGTACATCCCCAGTTTGTACAGAGCCCCAGTTTGTACAGAGCCCCAGTTTGTACAGTCCCAGCTTTGTACAACCCCAGTTTGTACAGCCCCAGTTTTGTACAGAGCCCCAGCTTGTACAGTCCCAGTTTTGTACAACCCCAGTTTGTACAGAGCCCCAGTTTTGTACAGAGCCCCAGTTTGTACAGAGCCCCAGTTTGTACAGTCCCAGCTTTGTACAACCCCAGTTTGTACAGCCCCAGTTTTGTACAGAGCCCCAGCTTGTACAGTCCCAGTTTTGTACAGCCCCAGTTTGTACAGTCCCAGTTTTGTACAGCCCCAGTTTGTGAGTTCCCCGGGCTCCAACAGTGGGTGAGAGCCAGGCTTTGCCCTCATGCAGCTCAGCTTAGGGCTGGTGTCACCAGCTCTCCATGCCAGCTCTGATCTCCTTCCTCCCACCTGGGGAACTTTTGGATCATATGTAATCTGTGCCCCCATAAACCCCCTAGGAAAGAAGGATAGAATTCCCTCTCACCCACTCCCATTTGTCTGTGTTTTGCCTCATAGCTTGAAGAGTTTATTTGGAGTCCAGTTGGTGAAACACCTTGATACACATTTTCTGCACTCAAAAAAGCAGACGTAAGCTTAACTAGATCCTGAAGATTTGCTCTATCAGGGTCTTTTTGGTGTGAATTTCAGTCCAGTGCCCACCCATCACTAACTGACTTGAAGTCAGGATGCTGAAACCAAGAACTGGAGAAAGATCTCCTTTCAATGTCTGATACAAGCCTACATGCCTCTGAGCTTCTATAAACACAGGATTCTAGATTACATCAGCATAAACCAGTTCAAACTATTCATCTGAGAATAGAATATTTAATGTCATTAAAAACTGGAACTGCAATTTTATAGCTCTAATTTTTGTAAAATTATAAAAGCAGGGAATCAAGAATGAACTTTATTTGTTTAAAATTAGATGAATCAATAGAATAAAAATCTTGGTGGCACAAGTGATAAGAAAGTGTGCACAGTAGTTTAGTACTTGAAACATTCACTAAATAGACTTAGTTTAGTTTTGTATGGAAGAATATTCCCTGTACTTTTCGTCATTGATCTATATATCTCTTATCTGCTGCTGATGCACACTTACCCAAAACCACATTGATTTAACACCTTGTTGAAATGTTTTAATTCAGTATAATTTTCAAATGGGTTATATCGTTCATTGTTTCAGAAATACTCCTCTTTACACAATCAGGGATTTTTTCTTTGTGAGCACCGCTCTCTCAGGGATGAGGGCAATCATATGTAGACCAGCACAGCATATCTAATGTACTCCTTCTCTAAAAGACCACCAAAAAAATCTTATTTCTTGCTCTCAGAAAGATTTAGCAGTTCCTTTCCACAGCTCACATTGTCCCAAGCTCCTGGGACAGGCTGAGACTAGCTTACCAGGAGGCTGAGCTGGGAAAAAAGGGGTTCCTCATCCCCTTTGCTGGGGATGTGACAGTGGTGGTGGCAAAGGGCTTTGGTCAGGTCTCTAGGCCTGGCTACCCACAGCTGCCTGGAGGCTCACCAGTGGGAAGATGCATACCATGTCTCCAGCAGTAATTTATTTAGGAATTGGACTGGATGATCTTTGAAGGTCCCTTCTAACACGAAGCATTCTATGATCCTATGATAACTCTTCCTATGACTATTTCTCTTTGTCAGCATGAATGTTTTTTGTATTTCTCCTTTGTTTTGGTTTTTTTTTTCCTAAGAAAATATCTCCAAGGTGCCAGTCTGGATTTGCTGTCAAAGAACTGCAGGCAATGAAGTCACAGCCTGTCCATGGAGTGAGCCACAGAATTTGGGACCAAATGGACCAATAAGGCCATGTTTCTCAGTAAAAGACCTTCTCTTAGCTGTTAAACCACAGGGCTAAGGTAGTGATGACAAAGTACTGCAGATAACAGACTTGCTCTGAATACCACCCCTGAATTCCAACTTGCTGCTTAGATTTTGTGATTTTAAAACCAGGAAGAGATGAATCATCAGTCTTGATGGTGCACAAGTTGGCTAAAAATGCAGATCATTGATAATTGCCAGAGATTTTACTTGTGAGCTTTCCCTGCCTATAGGTAGCAACCATACAGGATTTCTTCCCCACGCTGTGGCACTCATGATCCACTTTTCCCTCACCAAGATCCACCACTGACAGTGCCTGGCCTGGGGTGGAGTGATTAAGAGGAGAGATTGGGAATCTGATCCTCCCTAGGGTGTCACATGAGAAGGCACCCTGTTACTGGGGCTGGTATGGATCCTGCTATAGAAATAAAATACATCTGAAAAAGCTACAGGTATTTAAATTGCTTATGGGTATAAAAACTGGATTTCACACTGAAGAGTGCTCCCACTCTATCATCCTAACCACTCAGCTTGGAAGAGCTGAAAGCCCCTGGGGTGATTTTCTGAGTTCCATGGAGCAGCACGATGGAGTAATGATTTAAAAAGCACACTTTCCTTGGACTACTCTGCTGTTATTTCCCATTTCAGTGACTATAGGCTGTATAAAATCAGCCAGCTCTTCTTTGGCACAGGCTCCCTCCTGGCCCTTGGAAGAGGCATGCCCAGCCAGCCTGGGAAGAGATGTCTCCTCTCTTCTGCTGGGAGCTGAAGCTCTCCATCCCCTCCCAAAACCTGTGCAAGGGCAGCTCCAGGAGCTCCCGTAGCCGGGACCCAGCAGATGGCACTCCTGGATGGTGTTTTCTGGATGGATCACAGGCAGCCTCCAGCTGCCCCATCCCAGCTGCCCTCCTGGGGAGAGGCAGGGGCAAGGCACGGCTGTGCCTGGGCAGGTGGTGAGCTCTGCCCTGCCTGGTTCATCTTCAAAACCCTGCTCAAGCTGCCGCAGGCACAAGGCTCAGAATTGCTGCCAGCACCTGACACAGTGGGCCAGTTTTCTGGGGGCTTGTGTTCCTTTGTCAAGGAAAAAGAGCCAGGGCTTGGCCTCTTTGGAAGTCATTCCTGGCTTCTCCCAGGAGCCTCACTGGGTCAGACAGACTTTACGAGAGAAGGCGAACCTGTGGGCTGCACAGTAAATACAGCATGCCAGAGGGTCCAGAGAGGTCAGCATCTCACATGTCAGAAAATCCTGGAAGCACAGAACAGCTGGGGTTGGGAAACATCTCTGGAGATCATCCAATCCAACTACCTGCTCACACCATGGTCAGCTAGAGCATCTGTGTCCAGCTGGGGTTCTCATATCTCCAAGGATGGAGACTCTGCAATTTCTCTGGACAACCTGCTCCAGTCTTTGGCCCCTTCCAGAGTAAGAAAAAAAAACGTTTAAGTTGAATTAGTTTTATTTTAATTTATGCTGATAGTCTCTTGACCTGTCACTGGGCACTGCTGAGAAAAGACTGTCTCAAACTTCTTTACTAACCCAATCAAGTATTTACACACATGACTAAAATCTCCCCAAGCATTTACTTGGGGAATTTAACATATTTTCTTTCTTATGAAACCGCACCAAAATTTAGCAAGCCAGGAATCAGCTCTGAAAAGTCAGATTTATTTGATTGTTTATGAACACAAAAACTGGCTTTTAAAAAAGATTTTGCAGGATTAGGACCATGGAATGGTCCCAAGCTTTATCATCCTGTGAAAGCAGGCAGGGTGCTATGTAGAGCTCATCCCACTGGAAGAAGTCACAAGTCCTAGGCATGGGGCTGAGATCACAGCAGGGTGCACATCTCAGCACACAGTAGGTGTTTCTTTGTGTTAGGTAAAGACAGCCAACCCCAGAAACTGGATCAAACTATTCCCAACTTAGAGGAAGGGATTTCAAGTCTGGATGTTGGGCTTCTGCAGTCTGCTGTTGACAGACCCAAAACACTGAAGGTTTTTCTGGAACTGGGGCCCAGGTGAAATGCTGTTCAGTGGGGTGAGATAGTTCAAACGTCTAGAAATATTACTTAGTTTGTTTTATCCTTCTTGGACCTTGCCACTGTAGTAACTAGCTCCTGATAACAGGATAGCCTGGGAATTTCTTGTGTTTTCACTTGACAATCATTGGCTCCTCCAGACAGAGATGTCTGCATGCCAAGCCATGATATTCCTCACAGAATGATTTAATAATGATTTATTTATTTCTGTGCTGCATCCCTCTTGTTTGCCAGTGGAAATCTGCCGGGG